>NC_090933.1:465742115-466045145 GCF_040938575.1 Ambystoma mexicanum
TGTATGAGCAACCAGAGAAAAGGCAGTGGTAATCCCTGAACACACCAAGAAACGGAAGCCACAAGAAACTCTGTCTACTAAAGTGCCAGAACGCTGAAGCATGCCAGCACAGGAGGGAGAGAAAGACGCTGAAGCAAGTCATTCCACCTTGAGATGAATCCTACGGACGCCTCACTAAACCCCTACTTATAAACTCCTCCCAGGTGGCCAGAGAAAGGCAGACAATTTCTGATCATGACCTTGGGGTTGGTGTTCTTTCAGGGGATCACCTTTGAGGAGAAAGTGCCCACTGCAATGATAGGACTCTGTGGGGTGAGACACAGTATTTATCTTACTCTTAGGAAGACATCTCCTCTATACCAACGTCGATAATGGCATGTTGTCACAACAGTTTTTGTGTTTCACCAGTTAAACATCTACATCTGGGTAAAAAAAAAACACAAATCCCTTGGCATTGGGAGAAATAAAAACCCTACCAAAACCCTTGAGAAATATGAAGTTAAATACTCCCCTGACTCCCAAAAGGACAGTGAAAGGAAATCTGTGAATAATAATGATTTCAAATCTAAATAATTAAAATTCCTCATTACAATCAAATCTGGTGACTGATTTTTATAGTATTTTCTTCAAGAATATTGTGAGAAATTAGTTTAAGAAAGACAATCAAGCTAGAACAACTAACTTTGCCATTGGGAACTTAAAGTCCCAACATTCCCGAAGTACTGCAGTAGTGGCCAAATTGTTAATAGAAATGACCCACACCTGAGGGAGACTGGTAGGCTTTAAAGCCCCCCTCAGGTGCAGGCCACTGTCGAGCAGAATGAGCAGGAAGAGGGGTATGATCCGTGTATGATGCTGACTCAGAAACTGGAAGATGGAGAAGATGTTGAGACCACAGTTAAGCAGAAAACAGTACCCGGTTCTGAGAGGGCCTGTGCCTCCAGAAGCATTAAGTCCAGAGGTTGTGCAGCAGGAAGCATGAAAGAGGTAAGCCTGCCCTCTGAAGACCTGTTTTGCAGAGGCTGCGCAGCAGGAAGCGAAAGTGAGAGAAGCTTTCCTTTCCAAGAGGCTGTTTCCAGTGGATGGCGAGCACCAGAGAGCCTCCCGAGCATGGGAAGCTCCTTTTGCAAGTGGGGCGGGCACAGTGGACCACTTGGAGGATATAATTCATCACTCCAAGACCCTTATTGATCAAAGATGGAAGACATGTTGCGGGCCCTATTTGAATGCCAGTTGCGTATTAACCTGCATCACCAAGGAAATGTAATGTCTCTCCAAGGAGCGATGACCAAAAGATGGGAGAAACCTGCAGTACCCCTGACCATTCTACAAAAGCTGGGCCCTGGAGATGACCCCACTGCTTCGTTTAATCAATTTTGTGAGAGTGACAGAGACAGCTGGGCAGCACTGTGACCGTTGTACCATCTACATTGCCCCCTGTTAATGGGGATTGCTCAACAAGCATTTTATGCTATAAACCCAGATGGATGAACCCTACTCTTGAGACACTATAATGGAACATTTATATTACATGAAAGTACAAATAAGCCCAACACAATAAGGGAGTGCATTTATTATGAATAATTAAATCATGTATTGCACAATTATTGCCTATTGAAGAGCAAGTAGGGGGTCTGCAGTGGTATCCACAGAAAATACAGAAAAAAAAGAATGGGAGAAATTTCAAAATTCAGCACATCCAAAAAGAACACAAAGAAATGTTGAATAAGGGGCGTGGGGGTTGCGGGCATGTCCCCCACACCCCTTGCTCAACATTAAGCGAACTCGGAGGTGGTGGGGGTATCCCCCGATGCCATAAAGGAAAGTGGTGGACAAATAAAGATTAAAAAAAAAACATCCAAAAATGACCCTGCATCGGAAATTCCGCCCCTCAATGCGGAGGTGGAATGCACGTCGCAGGGAAGGAGCCGTGTCCATGCAGAAGAAGCACAGTTAAGTGAGAAGCAGAAGGTAAATTCTAACGGTAGGGGTGTCGGGTGGAGGGTGGGGGGATAACAGGCAGGGGTCATGTATGTGATTATTTTGTGATGGGCATTTCAAATTCATAATTTGCGAATTTGAAAAATGTCCTTCAACGAAATAATCTTGCACATCTTTCCGAGCCCACAGCACATCTACTGTCTTAGGTCAATGGAGTATCTAAGTGGAATCTCACATGCTCAGAGGGGGCCAATATAAAAGGTCAGAATTTGGTAGCTCATAGGCTCAATGGGGAGTAGCTCAAAAGCCCATGAGGAGAAGCTTGTGTAGAGGAGTAGCCAAATGCCTATGCAGGAAATCCTGCGCCCCTCCTGCCTATATGCTGGAAGCCAGAAATTGGGCAATGCATGAAATCAGTGTTTGTGCCTATTCCGCGCAGAGCCTTTGAGAAAATATATACACTAAGAAAACCCTATCTGATGTATCCCCATAGAGATTACAATCTCTTGGAAGTGGTCCCTGAAGGAATATGAAGATGAAAGAAAGAGTAGGAGGTGACATCAGAAGAGATGAGCGTGTCGCACTGAGAAGAGCGGCTGAAGAAGATGTATAGACCTTATGGAATCTGATGATGAAGTAAAGAATCAAGTAAACTTTCATATGCGAAGTGAAGATTGCATGTTTGCAGAGCACTGCAGAAAATGCAAGCCATTTAATAACTGTACAGATGCAGCAACACAAGTAGATTAAGTAATCTTAGAAGCTGGCCATATGTAGTGAATAGACCGCAGGCGGTGCCACCATTATATAGAATCTGGACTTCTGTGTCACAATTTTAGTAAGCTTAAACCCATGGAGAAGATGGCTAAGAGTTGTGTTGCAGCAAGAAAGCAGCTGTAATTGAGGAATGATCGAGAAAGTCTGTCTGGCCTGGTGTGAAAGACTGAAGCAGCCAAGAACTGGTTATCTATCTTTGAAGAAAAGTGCACGTGAGAGCCTGAGTCATCCCTTGTTAAGTTGCAAAGAAAGAAAACTATGAGTGCCAAGTGTATTCATTTAGTACAATTAAATTCTAGAACATGAGCCAAATTGTGGTCTCCTGTCACATGGGCTATGGATAGAAATAGATGTTGGGCATGCAGCTCTAGACTTAAGATAGCCTGTGCGCATACTCCCATATATTCCCAGGAGCAAGAATACATAGCAAGGCCAAGTTCAAAGGCAATCTCCATGGCAAAAGGCATGGATGATGAGAGATGGCGGGCTAATTGAGTGGGGAGACGTGGCTTAAGTCCACCCACTGACACCTGGGGTACCAGCTTATGTGCTGCTATTGAGATGAATGTTCTGGAAGGGCATAAGCGTGACAACCAATTATAGAAGGCCATATAATGAAGAGCCTTATATTTTGATAGCCAATGATGAGCTGTGTGTCAAATAACAGTTGAAGACGATTTGCACTAGGGCTGGGCATACGTTGTCCACCTGACTGTAGAGACCCAATCACAACCCAATCCCTTATAGAAAGTATACTTAGATGATCCCTTTAAGCCTAACACAACCCCGCATAGTTTTTCTTATTTGTCACGTATTGTGACTTCATGTATGCTGAGTTTTTACTATATAAATGTAATGTTTTATGAAATGCTTTGAGTTCTCGAGTGAGATTATGCTGTGCGACGTCCATTGATGTCCGTTGTAACTCCCTGTTTTAGACAATTGGTAATAAAACAGTAAAACGACTTTGCCTTTTTCCTAAATTGGTGTCATTATTTGGTGTAAGAGTTACTCTGCATCCCATCTACTGCACAATATGCTACCTATTTAAGGGCAATAAGCTCACACTTGCCGTTTTTGAAAGGTGTTGTTCAGACTCTCAAGGGTAGCCTATATGCTCAAATATGCAACTAACAGGCTAAGCAGGGTACAGCTCACAGACACTGGAAGGGTAGCTCACACGCTTAGGAGGGGGCACCTCTGAGGGAAGACGCTCGTATTCGATGGAGTCAGCTCATAGGCTTGGGGAGCGGAACACATGCTCACAAATAACAGACGAGGACAGCTCACTGGCTTTGAACAGAACAGAAACAGAAGGGAAATGTTCTGCTGTTCAGGAGGGGGCAGTTCAAAGTTTTTGGATTGCGCTTACACACTCAATAGGGTTATTTCAGAGGGAGGGAAGATCACAGGCCTATGTGGAGGCTGGACCAAGGATCAGAAATAGGCAGCCCATGTGCAAGGGAGTAGATCACATATGTTGCATGGGGGCTGGTCACAGGTTTAGGGTGCAACTCACAGGCTCAACAAGATACACATTAATGAAACAGTGATCTGATCAATGCTTTAGGGTAGCAGCTTCATTCTCCATAGCAAGAAAGTTAATAACAAGTTGTCTTCAGTTTGATCTTTAATGTACCTTGTAGAAATCTTCTGATAAAATTGCAGATGAGATGTGCTCATGAGGATATTAACACCGGGGCTAGTTTGAATGTCTGCTCAAATGGTAAAGTCACATGGTGTAAATTTACTTAGTTATAATTTAGCACTTACGTCAGATAATTCAGGGTGTATTATGGTTGGTTTGTATTCACTAGTGATGTTGTAGGCAGAATGATTCTAATGTATAAAATCGTCTATAAAACCTCTGTGGTAGACTCTTTTTTTCTGATATTTATTAATTGTGTTGAAGGATATCGTATTTCAATTTTAAATTTCTTTGGATACCTCCCTCCCATCACAAACAGAATATCATTTACAGAAAGGATACGATATATTATCAAAATCACATGGGGATCTAAACAAAAGACGGCATACTGTATGGACGATGGCAAGGGCGCTCCCTTTACTATGTTTATTTAAAAGTGAAGGGTAGGGTATGGATGATTATGCTCTGTGGGGGCACTGCATAAACTCTACAACATGACAGCTCATGGGATGGAAAATGGACCGATCACAACAACAGAAGTGAGCAGTTCACAGGTTCAGACGAGTTAGATTTAAAGGCCCACAGGTTGGTGACTTGTGGGCTCAAAAAGGATAACATCTCACAAGCTCAGGAGGGGGCATCTCAAAGGTTACAAGGGAAAAGCTTGAGAGTCATATGAAGGGCAGCTCACAGGTTCTGGTTGGGGTGCTTACAATCTCTAGGGGGAGATCAGATGTTCAGAAAGGGCAGCCAAGAGGCAAAGAAGGGGCTGGTTCACTGGTCTTAGAGAGTACAGACTACAGGCTATAACTCACAGTTTCTAGAAGAGTAGCTCAAGGGTTTAGGAGGAGGGCATTTCAGAGACTCCTGAGTGGGAGACTCACATTATTGGGAGGGGGCAGGTCAAGCACTTAGCCTGAGAAGAGGAGAGCTGATTCAGGCAGCACAGAGCATGAAGCAGGCTCACAGCCAAGGTCAGAGATACACGGACACTTTTCAATCTCCAGACAACAAGGGGACCAGCTCCAGAGAAACAGATTAAATCCTCATAAATGCAAGCTGAACAGCTCAGTTTTGTGGTCCCAAAGCATGTGGTACAGCCAAACGAGACAATGGACAGTCACCCATGGCCGATCCCAGCAATTCAGACGCAGACAGCAACAAGTGTTGCAACGTAAGGAGCGCATTCACATAGGCAATGGTGGTACACACAAGCTACAATGCAGACACATAATCATTCACATCACCTTGAAGAGGTGCATAGAGAGCTGAGAACCTAATCAAGTCCTAGGTCTGGGGAGGTCAGCTCTAACCAATCACAGCTTAGAAAGTCAGGGTTGGATGGCAAAGGGTACAAACCGCTGATAATCCCATTACTCTGCAAAAATGTAATAGATAGATTCTTGGGGACGGGACAGGCCAGACACCTGACATGTGAGGACCTTTAGAATAACCCCTATAGCGTACTCCTATTGGTAATACTACTCTCGATACCCATTTCTCTGTGATGATAGGTTTTTCGGGGAAGGGCCTAGCTGATGACACCACACTTGTACAAAACTGTACCACATGCCGTGGAGAGCTGAGAAGTGCAGGACAATTCTCATTGTCTTTTATTGATCCCTGTTTGGGTTTATTTGCAATAAACCACAGTTCTAACTTGCCGTTGACTGAGTCCTCCGTCTATTCTGGGAAAGGGTGTTGAGGCCCATGTGAGCCAGGCAGACCACCAGACCTCTGGTATACCACAGGAGAGATCACCGTCAACAGGTGAATAACAAATACATAGCAGTACAACATTACACAACTATAGGAGGTGGCAAGGCTCAACAAAAGCAAATAACTCTCACCTCTGGAATAGGCTCCCCTCAAGCGAACAGGTTGCGTAGCACTGCTTGGCCGACTCTGGACTCCTCCCTGGAATCCCTGTCGACTCAGTAGTACTTCATTAAGGTGTGTGTGGACCTCCATGTAGCAGCCCTGCAGATGTCCAGGTGGGGTACACCAGACAGGAACGCCATTGTCGCAGTGATCGCTGTGGTGGAGTGGGCGGCCAGGCAGCAGTCGGTTTGCCTACCGATGACAGTGCATGATGCAGCCAGATAGCTACCTTGAAATGGAAGCCTTGGACAAGGTCTTCTCCTGGTTCACAGGACCAAAGTTAACAAACAGTTGGGAAGTCTTCCAAAAATCCTTTGTGCATGCCACGTAGAACTTCAGGGCATGAGCAACGTCCAGCGAGTGCAAGGCCCTTTCCACCAGAGATGAAGGTTGCGGGAAAGAATCAGGTAACACCAAAGACTCGTTGAGGTGGAATTCCGACATAACCTTCGACATGAAAGAGGGGTGCGTACACAGCACCACCCTCAATTTGTGGAAAGTCAGGTACGGCTGTGTTAAGATGGATTTCTGAATCTGGACCAGGAGGGGCGGAGGTTCAGAAGGCCAGCCTAGTTTCTTGGAACAGGGTAACCTCTGGACAAGCCAGACCAATCAGGGTAGCGATGGCGGCGGTCAAGACTAAGTCTCAAGAGGGGTGAGGGTGACGGAAAGACCTCAATGAGCACACAAAGCAAGGACACTTACAAATTGCTCCAGACAGGTGTTATATTAAAAATATAGACACATTTATTACAAGGCCTTTGTAACATCGACCATAGCAAAGAATCACAATAAAACTAAAGTAAACCAACACATCACAATCAATACAATATATATACAAGACCGAGGGGTCTAAGGAGTTAGGAGCACGTAATATGTAAACCACCTAGATGGGGAGGAAAACAGGCAGTGCAAGTAATCATTAGACCCAGTTCGACATCTGAAATACACCTAACTTGGAGGAAGTCCGGGCCCTATGAAGAGAGGAGCCTTATGCTCAAAAGTACCTGCACGCGCTGGTGCCAATGGACAAAAGAGGGCCTCTTCAAGGATATCATGCAGTTCAGGAAGGTGAATGAAGTGATGCAGAACAAGTCCCCACTACTTAAGCAAGGCCTCCACTTGTGGGCAGAGGCAGGGTGAGAGTGTGGGATAGAGTCACTATTTCGCAACAGCGGTAGAAAAAAAACGGCCTCCTGCGCGAGGGGCCACCGGTTGGGGTATGGACTACTCACCGGTCCCCTACGCAGGCAGACCCACACTTCTCCAGTTCAGTTCACGTTGCTGGCAGGTTCAGCTGCGATGATCAGGATGTCTTGACACCGGGTAGTTTCTGCATAGCAGGATGCATGATCGAGGGTGTCCCAAATGCAGCGGACGTGCACAGGTTGTTACCACAGCAGGGCAACACGGCAACCGCGTTTACTCTGGTCCGGGCGCACTCGTCTCACTTCAGACCTGGGAATGCCAAGTGCAAGAAATTTGGTGTGAGGGTGCCGTGGACAGAGAGCAAGCAGTAAAACAAGTTTCGAGGGCTTCCCCGAAACGGCGGCGGTGACAGAGCAAAGTATCCTGCGTAAGCTGGTCAGCCCCCTGGTTGGCCCAGGGACACTTCTGAAGGGGCTTACTTGCAGGGTTTGATGAAGGTGCCGGGAATAGTTGATCCCACTATTCCAATGGGTCGAAGCGCCTTTGCAGACCTTCTAGGACGATCAGATGCAGAGGGGTCTCGCAGGAGGACAGCAGTTCAGGGTGCCAAAATTTCAGCGGGTCACCAGCGGTTCCTCGACTCAGCTTCTTGTTGCAGGATACTTGGCGCCTTATCCCTTGTTCGGTGTGAACTCAGGAGATCGACATGGTAGTGGTGTTTTCAGCCTCCTCTTATCCAAAGTTCCCTTCGCGCCAAAACGGAGAGGACCCGATGGGAGATCTGCTCACAAACACTCACACCATACGTGGACCTATCACGGACCAGAGTGGTCCCAGGCATTCAGGACACTCCAGACTCTCTGGCACCCAGGATGTGTATTCGGACCAGACATCCCAGCCCACATCCTGGAGGCACACACCAGGCATGCAGAAGCCCGCAAAAGCTTTGGGGTTTCGCGGGAAAGTGCATGACCAAATAAGGACTGCCCTGGGTCGGCTCGACCTGGGGGAAGGTGAAGGGGCAAGACGGTCAGCGGACAAGACAAAGAACCTCGTGGCATGGCCATTTTGGAGCCAGGCCACTCATTTGTGCCAAACGCGGTAAGAGCAGATAACATGGCGAAAAAGGGTTCAAAACACAAGAGAAACGATAGCTGCCACCAGTCCCGTCCGTGACACAGTTGCACAGTTCATAATAAGTCCAGCGAGAGTTTCTAGGGCCTTTGGAATGACTAGAGACCCAAGAGCGCGGTAATGTAAGTTACGGTGCACTCTTGTTTCATGTTGCACAAAAGCTGCAACATGAGGAAAGGACTAAGGGAAACCAAGTCTCCCAGTACTGACTGTTTTAAGGGCATGTCAGTTTCCCCATAAGAATCGAGCGAAAGCCCAGAGCAATGCGGCGGAAGGCTACGCTTCTCTGCCAAAGTCTAGATCAGGGTGTAAAACAACAGCAAAAAGTTTGGGGGTTGCCACATGGAGGGAAAATTACATACAATTATGAAATCTTTCCTAACAGGCTGCTTGCAGGATAGGGCCTGTATCTCATCTACACTTCTGGCACAGGTGATGGCCACAAGGAATGCTGTTTCCCACAAGAGAAACTTGAGTGGGGCCTGATGCAAAGGCTCGAAGGGCGCCCCGATGAGCCTCATCATAACCACGTTGAGTTCCCACGTCGGGGTAGGAGCCTTCAACGGCCGGAAAGATCTCAAAAGTCCTTTGAGAAACTACTTGACAAGTTGGTAGGTCCAAAGTGAAGATCTTCCTAGTGACCTTTTGTAGCGGGAGATGGCTGCCATATGTACTTTAATGGAGGCGTGTGCCATTCCTGCCTTGGCCAAGGATAGCAAGTACAGAAGGATCTCTGGGTCAGTGATTCCCAAAGAGGTAATCTTCTGTGACCAGCACCACATAGTGAAACGCTTCAACTTGTGACCGTAGCACTTCAAGGTAGACAATTCCCTGACCTTGGCGAGGTCCTCCCTGCAGTCCGCTGATAACGCATACCCTCCAATCTCTAGGGCTGCAGGAACCAAGCACTCAGGTTCAGCGATCCTGGGTTGTGATGAAGGATCATGCCTCCTTCTCTGGTGAGAAGATTCGGAACCACTGGCAGCTTGACCAGAGGCGACTCTGACAGGCTGTGAAGGTCCATGTACCAAATCTGCTTCGGCCGCGCCAAGTCCATGAGTATCATCTTGCATTGAGGCCATCTGAGTGTGTTGATGACTCGTAGTAGGAGAAGTAATGGAGGAAAGGTGTACAGAAACAGCCCTTCCCACTGGAAGGAGAACCCACCCCCCGGGCTCCTCGGTTGGTGGAATCTGCTGGAGAACTTCTGGCACTTGGAGTTTTCCGCTGTCGCAAACAGATCGATCTGGGGCCTGCCCCACTAGGCAAATAGGCGGTCTACCTGATCCTGACGATGCTCCAACTTGTGGCAGGAGTGCAGTTCCCTGCTGAGTGAGTCTGCGATGGTCTTCTTGACTCCCGCCAGGTGGAGAGAGATGAGGAACATCCACTGTCTGAGAACCAGTGCCACAAGTCCTCTGCTTCCTTGGAGAGCGCCGGGGGTCGAGTGCCCCCCTGCTATCTGATGTAAAACATGGTGGTGGTGTTGTCCATGAAGATCCTCAATATCTTGCCTTTTAGAGACGGGAGGAACAACTTGAGGGACCAGAACACCGCCTGTAGCTCCAGGATGTTCATAGACAATCCTTCTCCTCCGGCAGTCACAGGCATCTATCGTGCAGATGTCCATTGTGCAATCCCCATCCCTCTAGGGAGGCGTCCGTGGTGACCGTCTTCTGGTATGGCAGGCTTTAAAATCCCATGCCTTGGGCAATGCTGGTGCAAACACCCCACCATACTATCACCCAACGGAACTCGTGGTTGAGCGACATCTTGTCCCTGAAGCTTCTGGGCACCTGTGTCCAACACGCATCCAGGAATTCCTGAAGGGGTCTCATTTGCAACCTGAAGAGCTGGACGAGGTAGATGCAGGACAACATCATGCCAGTAACGATTTGATGATGACACCCGCTGCACCTTCCCCGGCATGGCTGCTATCCTCTCCTCAGAGGGAAACACAAGGCAAGACTGTATTGAGTCTGGCACCTAAGAACAGCCTCTTCTGTGATGGTGTTAAGCAGGAATTTGGATAGTTGATGGAGACTCCCAGATACTTTACTAGCCGGATGGTCGCCTCTGTGAGTCTTTCGGCCAGCTCCTGCAAGCGGGTGTGAATGAACTAGTCATCCAGCTACGGGTATATGTGTGTGCCAGGTAGGAATAAATGGTCCATCACTGGTGCCAGACATTTCATGAACACTCTGGGGGATGACTTCAAGCCGAAATATAGGGCCTTGAACTGGTAGTGCTGTTCCTGCACCAAAAAACGTAGAAACTTTTGATGTTTCTTGTGAATGGGGACATGGAAGTAGGTATTTGTTCAGACGTCGTAGGTCTAGGTTGGGCCTCCAGCCCCCTGTTTTCTTTCTGATCAGAAAGTATCTGGAATAGACTATGGAGCTGCTAAGATGCTGGGGAACTAGCTCTATCGCCCCTTTTCTCAGCATGGCCCATAACTCTTCCAGCAGCTGAGGGATGTGCTGCTCCCGGAATAGAACAAAATTACTGAGGTTGAAAAGTCTGACCAACAAAAGTCTGACCCCCATTTATTTGCAATGGTATATGTGGCCGGGTAAAATTAATAAAAATGTATAGGTGTAAAGTGGCAGGGCTGTGGGGGGTCTCCCTCCACATATATATGCAAAAAAATGGGAGGTAAAAAAAATAAAACTTTTTGTGGTCGGACTTTTCAACTCAGTAATTTCAAGCAGATCCACTGCTCCCGATGGGCAACCGGTGGGATCTGCGGACACCTGCGTTGAAACTCCAGGGTGTGTCCTTGGGCGAGAGCGTCCAGCACCCAAATGTTGGTGGTGATCTTTCTCCAGTCGCTGGTGAACCTTGTCAGCCGGCCTTCCACTGGGGTGCACGAGTGGGGTCCTGACCTCCCGGTCAGTTCAGGCTTTCTTCGGCACCGGCATCCTGCCCTGCGGGCGATGGCAACACTGTACTCCTTTACCATATGCCTGGGAACAGCCTCTGTTGGCTTCCTGAGTTGTGGATCTGGAAGGCTTGCAGCACAATGTGGAGAAGCCTTTTGAGGACTTGCTCGACTTTCCACTGGGGGAGTGAAAAGAATAGCAGTGCTGCTGGGTGATGCCCAGGGAACGGGCCATCTCTGTATCGCTTTGATGGCCTGTAGGGACTTGTCAATGACTTTCCCAAATAGGTTATCTCCATCAAAGGGCATTTCCTGTACCCTCGATTGGACCTCCTGGTGGAAATTTGTGGCCTTCATCCAGCCTTGGCAACAAAGGCAGACACCGATCCGTATTTGCCAGAACCCTGTGTTGGCAACATCCAATGCCACTGTGATGGTGTGATCAAATGATACCCCCCTTCCTGGGGAGAGCAATTGCCTCCATCCTCTTATCGTTGGGGAGGAACTCCAGAATAGGCCCCAGCTTGTTCCACAGCTCCCCGTCGTACCTGGCTAGGATAGCCAGTACGTTGGCTGCCTTGATAGAAGGCGCTGCGGTGTAAATCACCTTCCTGCCCATGGCATCCATCCTCTTCCCCTCGCTGTTTGGAGGGAACAAACACGATGAGGATGGGTTGGCCGAACATTTCCTTGAGGCCACCGATACCACTGAATACAGTGATGGCTGCGACCTCAGGCACTTGGGTGTGGAGTCCGGTACCCAATATTTCTTCCCCAGCCTATCCCGTTTGGCTGGAGCCATGCAAGGGTTCTTCATGAGGGCTAGGCTCTCTTCTCAATGTCATCCCGGAAGGGCACCACCATGACCGTCTTCCTCTTGGCCTTGTGCCTCTGGTACAAGAGGCCCTCCTTCTCGGTTTCCTCGGGCACTAGCTGGAATAGCTCGGAGGCTCTTGAGATCATGGAGTGGAACGATCCCACCTCATCCGGTGGAGCATCCAAATGTGGAGATTTGCCATCCGCTGCAACAATATCCTCCTCATCGTCCATCATCGTCGTGGCCATATCGGTCCCCGTCCCCGTATCTGGGTCTGCTGGTGGAGATGAGACCTGATGTGGTGGTGGAGGTTGAAATGGGGGTGTCGGATGATGCTTCCTCTTCTTTGCCAGTGACTGATCTGGGACCTGCGGTACCCCAGATGCTGGAGCGGAGGCATCCTCATCTGGATCTGGTCAACCGAATAAGCCCAAGAGATGTCCCTCGGCTGAGAAGGCGGAATTGGAAAACTAGGCCCTGCACCATCGGCACCGTCGTCCTGCAAGGACTCCTGGTGTTCATCATCCATGGACAAGACCTCCATTGCTTAGGCCACAGCATGGGATGGATGGCTGTATTGGGGCCTCCTCACCCCCTGCTTTTTCCCCCCTCAGGGTCTTGAACCAGGGACTGAGCCGGTTTCCCCCTTCTGGTGTGCCACCAGACTTTGCCAAAGTCACTGCAGTGGTGTTGCACCTTGGGGGCAGGGATACCGCCTGACCTGCTGCGGCTACCTATAATGAGTCAGTACCCTTAGCTGTCATGGCAGCAGCAGCCGTCAATTCGATCACCAACAAGGTCTTAGCCTCTGCTGATTGGGCCTGCTGGGGCTGTTCGGCCTTTTCCTCCTCCGTCTTTGGCTTCTCGGATTTCTCACGAAGTTTAGCCAGGGTAGATGAGAGGAGGAGCTTGATTGCCGGCTAGCAATGGAGGAGGACCGTGATGTAGATTGCGCCCTATCCAGCTTGGGACCTGCTTCCACGGCGAACCCCGGTGGACTCTGACTTGCATTTCTTTGCCTTATCTTGGGCCTCCACGGATGAGCCGTCCTCAAAGGACTTAGAAGACCGCTCCTTGGACCGGCCGGTCCTGGGCAAGGCATGACCCTGCTTGGAGCACGGGTCTAAGGCCTCGACATTGAGCCACACTGCCAGTCTACTGAGCCTGTCCCTCGTCGTCTTCTTGGAGAACCCGAGGCAAATGTTCGCACTCCACATCATTGTGTTCTGGGTGCAGGCAGTAGGGGCATTGCAGGTGTTTGTCCTCCACAAACACGTTCCATAGCCCACATTTGGTGCAGGGCCTTAAGAGGGACCTTCCCTCTTTCTCCTCTGTCATGGTCAGAGGGTGTTAAGTTGGCCCAATGGCCTTCTAGAAACTTCGACGATCTTCACCCTTCAGCAGCGGTGAAACTTTTTCTGTCAAAAACCATGAAAAAACGTACAAATAGCTCAGAGAGCAAACGCGAGGACTCCCAACACTGAAACATGCAGTAAAAATCTGAAGATAGCTGCCAGAGAAGGGGGACAGTGATTGGTTTAGAGGAGAAATATAATTTTTAAGTGAAAGTGAAACTGTTTTTTCTTTTACCATGGATTCCCAGCCTGACGATGGGGAATGTGAATCCATGCCACACCTCATGCTGGAAAATTGACATTTCATTTTGAGAGCACTGTGATATACTTTATACCAAGCTACCTCTGGTAACATGACTCTAACCTCAAATGTTCTGCCACTATAATATGGTGCCTGGCTCTTTACACCCTGTGCAGAATTCCAAAACGCATCCATTGTTAGGACATATGTTCTATGGGATGCACCTGCATTGTGAGGCTACTGCTTTTCTTTGCCTTTTGGAGGGCTAACGTCGACTGTCCTATGTCCCACATTTTCAGTATGTATTCTGAATACACATTTACGGATACCTATTAAATCAGGAGCCAGATAAATGATCAAAATGGTTTTGGGGCTCAAGTCCCATAGTTAAACAAAGTATGCTTCCCACCCACACCAACAGGCTTGCTAGTTTCAATTGCACTGGGAAAGAGAGGGGATGGACAATGGAAAACAATATGGAAGAATATGGGCAGCAAATAAGCAAGCAGAGGACACCCCCCACCACCTGGCTACAATAGGGGCCGGAAGACTGAAGACATTAACAACTCTGGTACTTGTCCAGTTAGTTGATTCTCTTTGGAGTCTGCTTTGTGCTATATCATTGCTGCACCTGCGGGTCACCTGCAAAATCTCCACTACCATTCCGACAGACCATGAAGCATCCAAATCAGGAAGTGGAGGGAGCTGGACACACGCCCCACACCACTAGAATGGTCACATCACTTTGCTTCCCACCATTCCTTAAACCAACATCATCTTTAGGCGGAGATTGGAGTATTCAACGTTTTCATTTACATGCTTTGAGCTTTTTTCTGTCATACTGCTCCATATCCTCCTGCTTTCCATCAAAATTCAACACGATCCAGTGTAATAATGCACACACCACACGCACAAAGTTCAACCACATGCTTTTACTTGCCAAGATCTCTTTCACATCAGGGGGAGACCCGAATCCTCCAAACAGGTGGCTATCATTCCACCACTTCGACCCAGATTAGACCAACCAGTACTACACAGTGACCAGCAGAGCATCCCCATCCTCCACACAGTAAAGGTCAAAACTATACACACTACATCTATTCTTCATAAACATGTCGCCACCTGCGGTGCATCTAAATTCGGCCAGTGAAAGGCACACAATCACTGATGGTCTATGCACTCAATGATCTCTGATGTCATATGGATGAACCCTGCACTAGTACATTTATGTTCCTAGATCAGGCATTCTTCTGAAATAGAGTAATCTCATGCCTCCCCAACCCCCCCCTCTCCCCACACACACACTATTTTTCAGGTTATATTTGGATGACTTCCTTGAGGGACTGGCGGGGGTAGCGCATTTCTATAGATGGTTCAATAACAAGTCCTGCACACCATGTGTCACAGGCCCAGTGATGATAGTTCACTCACCCATAGCACTGCATATTTAGAGGTTGCTCTTGTTGTCACAGCTTGCAGTGTGCTGTATAATAGTTTGCAGATCACCCAGATGTTGTAAGCGCATAGTGCATAGTATGACTTATTACATAAGAGGTTAGGGGCCTCATTCATGTTTTTGTCATGGCCCATGCTATTAATTCTAATTTACAAGCTTCGGAGCTCACGCAACAGGACCCTTCGCTGAATTATATACTAAAGTCCTTCACTACATGGCAACTAGCCAAAGATGCAAGGGCTTATCATATCACACAGGTCTCATAGCAGGAATTCATTAAACTCAAACAGTGCCTGGGACCCGAGTAACTCCAATAGTGCTGCATAATTCAAAAAGCCTTTCTGAAGTCTCTGTTCTGACATGATTTGTAAGAATATCTAAAATGGCCAATGCTACTTTTGTTAGCAATGAATTTCAAAACCGTTCATTGGTAAATATTTCGCAGGAATATTTCTTTTAAAATCTCAGGTGTTACTGGAAAAGTTGTTAAAGTGCACACGCTTCACAATTCTCAAAGGATTTTTAGACCTCAGTGGAATGACACATGTTGCTGTGTTTATCAAATTTCTTGAGAAAGATGTTTGTAGGATTTAGTTTTTTCCTTTAGTTTTTGTAATTTGTAACTTATTTTCAGATTGTTATTTTATAGCCGTTTTTCTAATTGTGTTAATGTTAATTGTATTTTTATATTTATTGTGTTTTTATATTTTTTGAGGATTGTGTATTCTTTCATGTAATATTTTAATTGTTAAGATGTATTCTTTTTTGGCAGGGACATTTCCCTTTCACCTTGGTGTCATGTTCTTAACTGCCTCGTCACATTCAGTTGGGATTTTATTGATAAATTAATGAACACATAAATAATGTAATGTTTGAATGATCACAACTTGTTCCAATGTCCTTACATCAATGCAAATAGAAAGACCAGGGGCCCGATTCATGGAATTATTTGTGCAGTAAATGGGGGCTTTGCGCACCAAACCGCATGCAAAATCCCATTTGTCAATTCATAGAATCGACTGTGCAGCACTTCATTGTACCTTGCGGGGACTGTGCGCAGGTTCGGCACATCTCTGCCTTGCACGAGACACCACGCAGAGTGTGGGCGTGGCTTGCGCAGAGGGCACGGAAGTGGGCAGAACTCATAAAATGAGGAAGAACAAGGGAAAATGTGGGCATTACAAGGAACGGCCCGCAGGCAGTCCATTACATGCCCACTATTACGCAGAGCTATATGTATTCATGGGTCCTCATCCAATCCACCACTTGAGGGCAGGCATAAAGACACTCGCACATGGGTAAAACTTCAGAGAGGGAAGATCGGCTGTTGGATTTAGGGAGGCATGTACACAGCCGGGGTTCCAAACTAATTTAGGGGTGCGTGTAAGCAGTGCAATGGGTTTCAGGAACGGTTTACGGGGGTTCGTACCCAGATTTTCTGAGTTTTACCCGAAACATGATGATCCGTATGCATGTTGTTGGGGTGCTGGTAACAGTTACGAGGACCCCACGCAATGTCCCCGAGATGCAGGCGTGCTTGCGGTGGCCCAAAAGACTGTATGTGTGCATGTATAAACGCCTGCGGAGTAAGCAAAGGTAGCTGTGTCTGGCTGTTTTTGCTATATGTCGGGGGTGTTCCGGCTGCAACTTGCACATAAGGTTAGTTTTCATGAACAATTCCATGAATACGTAGAGCACGCAAAAAACCTCTGGACACGGGCTTGCGCAGAGTCGTTGTCGGTGCGCGGGATTTGCAGGATGTCTGCGCACTATTCCATGAAACGCAACCTTAGTGGGCAGGTAATTGATATCTAATTGTACTACGGTTAAAAGAGGAAATTAATGGAGGTTTCTCCAGGTTAAAAAAAATGCCCAAACAAAAAATGGCAGTAAAAAAGACAAACAAAAACACGCAGATAAAAAAAATGGAACCCCCCCCTCCTTCCCATTGCATGGCCACCTCCACAGTCACATGTATAATGTGCATCTCTGGCTCAAGATGTTATCTACATTCCCGCCTTTATGTGGCAGGACTGCACAAAGTGTGACTACGGAATTTGTGAGTAGACCTAAGAACACCACGTGTCACAAATTATGTATTGGTCACAGCACTGTATGCTGAATTTCCAATAAAAGTGTAAAGCCATCCAAATGCCAGAACTTCGTGTGGTTTAGAGGAACTGTGATCTCAAAACCCCATCCGGTCCCGCCTCCTCCCCCGGACCAGGTGCGCGTAAATTGAGACCTATTTCACTCCACTACATTGTGCAACCATGGAATATCTGAGTGCTCGGCAAGCAACATTTTCCAGGTCACTGGAAGTGGCATGGCAAGATCCTTTGGTGGTTCATACTGTGTCAAAGACTGCAACTGTTGCATTCTCCAATTCCACACTTCAGTGGGTTCTGGACCTCCATATCATACCACCCACACTCGGTCCAGCTTCTATCACATCCCCTTCAACTTGCACGTGATCAAGGTCCTCTGTAGAGGATTTGTCCTTGATAGTCACCCGCAAGCCACCTACATCTCAACCTTACACATTACCCCTTCATCAAGCTCAATTTCAGCTACACACACCTCCCCTCAATCGCCTTAGAAACGACCATCAGAGATGAGCAGATCCTTAGGAAGTGCTCCTCTACCTCAGTATCAGGTCAGGGAGCTGCTCCCACTCATTTTACACTCCAAATTGGAAGGAAAACACAGCTAACTCGTTCTTTGCGTGAACACATTATGACTCTGCCTCATAACCTCTCAAAAGCCGCAAAGTTTCTTTAGCACAGCATAGATCCTACATATAAGAGGACCGTACACCTCAGGCTCACCTTGGACATCATCTGGCAATGCTTGGAGTCACTGAATGGCTTGTGAAATCTACTAGCCACACTCTGACCCATGCTAGAGGTTCAGCGTTGCTCATTTGCCACAGAGCTCGGATCGGGTGGCCAGACCTCCGGGCACAAGACCAGGACATTTTACCTTCACATAAAACCTCGAACAGCAATTGCTACATATATGAGAGGACCACACATTATTTTTCTGTGACTTGTGTGTTCAACTATTCATTTAGCATTCACTTTCTCTTCCTTTTGTAATTTTGCTCACGGTGACTCAATCAGCGCGCTTACTTCTTATGTTCTGAACTGTTCCCCCACCCTTCACAGCCATTAGTAAAAACATGATACACGGCTGAATCTGGAGCGAGGACCAGGAGAAACGGAAATCGCTGTAGTATGTTGTGTACATTAAATAATCTAAGGAGCGACAGTCACGACACACTTTGACAGACGAGAGCCTTGACCTTTAGTCACAACAAAAGCAATATAATAACAGAGATAAAAGGACCCACTCATATTGTATATAATACAACGGATTCCCTTCCATGGGAATACGCATGCACAAGGCGTATCGGCTCCGGGATACTATTTCTCTTTAGAAGAGCTAACATCTGACCTTTAGCATACAATGCAAGGCGAGAACCCAGTGTTTCTGTTAGAAAACTAATCACACGTAAGGTCAAAGCCCACGTATTCATGCACAAACAACCCCGGCGGTTTGAATGGGGTGCCCTTCAGTTTAATATATGCACATTTCTGAGCAAAAATATTTTTTGATAACAATTTCGTGGAAAATATATAGCAGGAAAGACACAGGTTAATTACAATGGCGTTGACATTGCCAAAGTAATTATGATTCTGGAGGGCCAACCTCGCAGAATGGAGCACACGTCTGCTGCTCTTGCGCCCGTGGTCTTGGGACCCTGAGCTGAAAGTGAGCAGACAAAGAGTCAGTGCCACTCGCGGCAATGACTTGAAATGATATGAACAAGAATTTTCTGGAACCTGGACTGACACCATCAGCTAATTTGATGCCGGCGACGAACGCTCAAGTGAGTAATTACTAGAACATGTGTCTCGGAGCACAATTATTTTACATCATTTTCTTCTGTAGAATATCTGGCGTCAATGGTGAATCGTGGACAAAAGAAATTCTGATGGCTGTGCATGCTGCATAATCGACACATGCCGCTGCCTCTGGTTGTCCCCATTCTAATAACTGGTGGAGGTCACATGTCATAAACACCTGAACGGTCTGCAAGAAGAAAGGTGAATATGGACATTTGGCATCAAATACCTGGAACAACAAAATGTTTGAACAAAATAGGTAGGATCAAATGTCCCCCTTATTTTTGTGGCTCTATCTGGCAAGGTATATCCTTTGTGGACAATTATGTTTAAGCATGTCTGATAACGAAGCATTAATGAGTGCTCACAGTCTGCAGTGGTACCTCCCATCACAAGGGCTGTGATTGCCTGGTGTCAGTGAGAGAGTCGCTTTCTTTTTTTTTGTTTTACTGGACATTTGTATGGTGCCTATACACATGTGTTTCCAGGCACCACAACGCAAAAAAGGGTGGGGGGGGGGGTGAACAAGTGAAATCATAAGAATACAACAACAAAGAAATTATTATCTTGGTCTTGAGACAATCCTACCCTGCAAGTGCATGAACGAGGTGATAAGTGCAGTGGGGATGGGAGAAGTGCAAAAGTGGGGTGCCCCCATGGTTGGGGGTGGAAAAGTGCTGGTTGGGCCAAGGGGCAGTGCCAGGAGAAAGGGGGGGGAGTGCAGCGGACAAGAGGACTACATTGTGATAGTCCAGGAAAGGGAGCTCAAGGGCAAGTGCTGACAGAGGATGCTGGGGGAGACGGGTGGGGGGTGGTCTGGCCCTTGTATGACTCTGAATGTAACAGACCCCAGTCGAGCAGCAGATGGAGAGCTGAACATGAGAGGGGTAGAGGGAAGGAGAAAAGGAAGGTCTTAAGTAGTTTCCGGAATTTAAGAAGATCCCGTTAATATCTGAGGGGGAAGAGAGGCTGTTCCAGATGGAGGCGCCAGCCAAGGAGAAGGATCTACCTCCTACACTCTGCTGGGAGAAACCTTCGAGCAGCAGAGTATTGCGACAAAAGACCAAAGGACTCTGGCTGGGAGGAATTTAGGGCGATGAATCTGGATGTAGAGAGGTGCCAGGCCCCAGACAGCCTTGTGGATGATGCAGAGGGTCTGGAATTAGATCCTTGCAGTCACCGGGAGCCAGTGGAGAAATTTTACGGTTGGAGAGATGCAGTCCCTGGGCTTGAGGCCAAGGATAAGTCTTGCAGCCCTATTCTGGATTAGTTGGAGGGGGCAAAGGGAGGAAAGACAAATGTTGAGGAAGAGTCTATTGTAGTCATCAAGCCTAGAGAGAACCAGGGCTCTGGAGACATTGAGCTACTGGGGGAAGGTGAGGAAAGGTAGAATGCCTCTAAAGCTGAAAATTGGACTTCTTGGCAAGGTCTGTGGTGTGTGGAGAGAAGGAGAGGTAGGAGTCAGAGATGATCCCCAGGTTTTTTGTATTATAAGTGGGTGAGGGGAGAGAACCCGAGGAGTCTGGCCAGAGAGTGAGGGGGAAACTAGGAGCAGGCATCCCAATGAGAAGGATCTCTGTCTTGCTGGCATTGAGGCAGAGACCATTGGCAGAGTAACATGCCTGAATAGCTGTCAGGCAGTCAGGTATGAAGGAGGATGAGGAGGAGAAGGGGACACGAGAAATCAGCTGGAAAGAGAGCTTTGTGTGTGTGTGTCATCTGCATAACACTGGAGATGAGGGGAGTAGGTGGAGAACAGGTGGGTCAGAGAGGCCAGGTAGATGTTGAAGAGCCATGGCGATAGGCTAGAGCCCTGAGGGATGCCACAGATAGAGAGTGAGGTGGAGGAGAAAAAAGGACCCATTTGCACTTGGGAGGGTCTGTTTGAGAGGAATGAGGTAAGCCACGCCAGTGCCCTGTCTCTGATGCCTAGGCTTAGGAGAGAGGTCAGGATTTCCTTAGTGGGATGTTCACTTTAAAGCCCCTCTGCAGTTTTTTAACTTTGTTAATTGTCTGCAATATTGATTTTACAGGCACTACGTGCTTTCAATTGTGCGTTACTTACTTGTGATACTGTACTGCAATAAGGACGCCGATGCTTAGCTTGTCCTGTTTCTTTTTCTAAAGGGAGTGTGTCCTCACTGTCATCACACTTGGCTGATATATGTGCCGGAGCATTCACCCCGCCAGTACGCCAAAGGCGCGCTTAAGGCAAGGCCAACTGTACCTGACCGTGCTAAAACCGGGAGAGAAGGGCTCATATGTTTTTATTGGCATGATCTTCTTGCCTTGGCTCCCCTCAGTACTCATTTGCCTGTTGGGTGGTTTGATTCTTCTGTTCTTGGCATATCGAATGATGGCCAACTGACATCCTTCCAATCTTTGGATACATCTGACTTAAGAATGCTGCTTCTCAACACGCTTTCCTTGCCAGCCCATGCGGCTAACATTCATCAGTTATTATCCGATCGTCATCCTGACCTACTTTTCTAAACAGAAACACGGCTACAAGAGTTCTCTGCTCCTGTTTTGATTCAAGCCATTCCGGATGGTTTTGCTACCATTCATGTCGACCATCCCACTTTACAAATGGGAGGCGGGATAGCAGTGATTTTTACGAACACCTTAAAGATATCTAAATTGGATTTCCCCCATGCCCTGGCAATGGAAGGTTTACTGCTTTGCTGTGTTTTACCCCCTCTTTCATATCCCACTTTTTGCTTGTTTACTCCCCTCCTGGGTCCCATACTGGCTTTCTTGAGCCTCTATTGGATACTGTGGCCGATCTACATACCCAATTTGAAATTTAACAAACCTAAAACTCCTACAATTAGCCTTTTCTTTGACAGAGTGGCTGAGTTAGGTTTCACTCAATTAGTCTTAGAACCTATCCATAAGTTGGGTAATACTCATGATTTGGTTATGGCACATTGAAGGCCTAGTGACCATTTTCTCTGTTGAGCCAGTACTCTGGTCTGACCTTTTTTTTGATGTCCTGTTTGTTAAGGGGGTTCATAGGCACCAAAAAACAGTACCTCCAAAAAGATGGCAATGGTGTTGGCGTTCAGTCGACCGATCTAATTTAATCTCTACTGTCAAAAGTAATGGTTGTGAGGCTTCTACAAAGACGTATTAGGGTTTTCCCATTTGCTGCATGCTGCAGCTGATATAGTAGCCCCTTTATGGCTCATCCAACCTCGGAGACTCCCCTCAGAACCCTGGTTCTCAGGGAACCATAAGTCACTATGTCTTACTATGAGGCAGGTGGAACGCAAGTGGTGGATGCATATGATCCTAGGCTAAGGCTATGCTACAAATCATGTGCGGCAGCATATTCTGCAGCTATATTGGTAGCAAAAAAACCTTTTTCCCCCAGAAAATTGAATCATTGATCTTCCAACCCAAATCACTTTTCGCAGTGGTGAGACCTCTTTCATCCACAGCTAGATTGACCCCCTCAGCTAGCCGCATCATGATTTTTGTGATCTATTGGCTCAATATTTTATTACAAAAATTGAGACGATACAAACTAATATAACGAAGGCTACTACAGCAACTGTTCCTAACACTGTGATTGAAACACTTTCTCCAATGAACCGAACAGGTTCAGATGGCTGGTCTTCCTTTCCGCTGTTTACGGTGTTAGATGTTCTCACAGCTATTCAGCATATTAAGTCCGGGGCTCCTCCAGATGCTATTCCTCTTGCGGTCATGAAAGACATCTCCCCTGAGCTGTTGTGTGAGATTACGGATGCAATTAATAACTCATGTCAGATTGGCAATATTGCGTCTGAATTTAAGGCTGCCACGGTGATCCCTTTACTTAAGAAACCTTTGCTTTACCCTCTGCTGCCTTTGAACTATCATCCTATTTCACTACTATCATTTTTTATGAAACTTCTTGAGTCACTAGTCTCTCCCATGTTGTCATCCTATATGGAATCGACAGGGCTCTTTGACCCTGCCCAATCTGGATTTAGGCCTGGTCAGGGGACGGAGAGTGTCCTGGTCTCAGTTCTTGACGACATGGCTAGACTGGTTGATGCAGGAGGGGTTGGTGCCCTAATTTTATTAGACCTGTCAGCAGCATTTGACACCATGGACAACCCCATCCTGCTTGACCGCCTGGCTCAGGTCAGAATTTTGGGCCAGGTGTACACCTGGTTTACCTCATTCCTTGCCGAGAGAACTCAGACTCTTTCACTTCCTCCATTTGTCTCTACTGTGTTCTTGCTTCTCTGTGGTGTCCCTGAAGGCTCCTCCCTGTCTCCTGTTCTCTTCAATATTTACATCTGGCCTCTTATGTGTCTCTTCCGCTCCTTCGGCGTCAGGTGCTATTCGTATAACGACGATAATCAGATCCTGATCCGTTTAGATCTTGATCAGGTTGAGGTGTCACAGTGACTACAGCAGTGCATGGCGTCCGAGGGGACTGGATGAACCGCAACTGGCTGATGTTGAATGGAGAAAAGACGGAGGTGCTGGCTGTGGGTTCTCCTCCTGATCCTTCACTTTGGGTATCTTCCTTCTGGCCTTCTTCTTTGGGTCCCCTTCCTGTTCTGGCTGAAAAGGTGAGGAATTTGGGTGTAATAGTCTCTGCCTCACTTTCCATGGAGTCACAAGTCGCCGCTGTCTGAAAAGCGGACATTTTTATCTCAGGGTTCTGAGGAAGGTACTTCCCCTGATACCTTCTCATTTACGTCCTCCCATAGTTACTGCTCTTGTGCTCAGTCGCTTAGACTAGTGTAGCTCCCTATATCTGTCTCAACCAAGGGGCTTAATACAGCGGCTTCAACGCTTGCAAAATATGGCTGCCCAGGTTGCCACTGGCTCCCCTTATGGGTCCCATATATCTCCTGTGCTGTGTTCCTTGCACTTGGTTTCCGGTTGCCCAGCACATTGCCTTCAAGGCTTGGTACACCGTGCCCTGCATCCGAAGACACTGAATACCTCTGGGATTAGTTTTCCTGCTACCTTCCTATGCAATGTTTACATTTTGCTACCGCAGGCCTACTTGTTCCTTCATTTTGACTCTCTCGCATTGGTGGCCGAGCTTTCTCTGTTGCCTCGGCTCGACTATGGAACAGCCTCCTGCTGATCTTGAAAAAAATTCTAATCACCTTGCCTTTAGAAAGGCATTGAAAACGTATTTGTTTTAGGACTGTGACCGTAGTCGAGGCTGTTCTCTCTCCTTTCAGCGCCATGATGCCCTCTGTGAACGAGCACTTAATAAGTGAACATAACATAACATAACATGCCTAAGGTATCACAGAGACGGTTTATGAGGATGGAGTGGGTGACAGTGTCAAAAGCGGAGGAAATATCGAGGAGCATCAGAACAGAAGGAGTGTTAGAGTCCAAATTAGAGAGTAGGTCTTCTCAGGTATTCAGGAGAGCAGTTACAGTGCCTCTGGCTCCCCTGAAACTGGACTGGTGGTCGTGCAGGCAACCAGCCAGTTCATTGTGGAGCGTTAATTGGGGGATGACCAGCTTCTCCCTGAGTTTGCCCAAAAAAGATGTGATAGAGATAGGTCGATAGTTATCCAGGCAAAAGGGGTCAGCAGACAGCTTTTTTAGGAGAGGGTGCACAAGGGAGTGCTTGAGGGGTTGAAGGAAAGAGTCTGTTGCAAAAGAGTGGTAAGGAGGTCAGCCAAGGCAGGCGCGAGGGTGTCAATGTTATCCTTGATGGTTCTGGAGGAGCAGGGTAGCTCCTACTTAGAGGAGGCTTTCATAGAGTGGACAACTCTAGAGATCTCATTTGGTGCAATGGGAGAGAGAGAGGAGAGTATGGGTGACTATAGGAGGACCAAAAGAGGAGAGAAAATGTGAGGGAGAAGATGACAGAGAGGAAAGGGTGTCAAGAGTTCTGGACGAAAAGTGGGAGGTCAGTGGTGAGCATAATGCCTGGGAGGGAGGAGGAGAAGATGAGACTGCAGTAGGATTGGCAAGTGACTTGCAGGTTTTAAAGAGTTCAGTCATGACATTGGTGGCTCCAGAGATATGAGCTTGGACATGAGCCCTTTTCTTGGAGCAGAAGGAAAGACAGTATTGCCTTTGGAGTAGACTGAGGATGAGCTGGATGACTGCCACTTCCGCTCTGTCGCTTTGCACTTTCATTTCAAAGTGGCAAAGTCAGAGTTTTACCAAGAGTTGCATTTAGTGGCAGGCTTCATGTGGATTCTCATGACAGGGGCAAGGATGTCCAGGGTGTTAGTGATAGAAAGATGGAGGTTAGTTAGGACAGAGTCAGAAGGAGAGTCCAGGGAGACGGGCATCAGAGGGATGAAGGAGGAAGCAAAGCACCAACTGGCACACGCTTCATTGGTCAAATGATGGAGAAGGAGACTGGCAGTGTGAAGGAAGTGGCTGGAGACAAGGTAGGTCAAGGAAGGAAGAGAGGAGTGAGTGGTTGAACCAGGAGAGAGGGGTAGCGAGGGGGTTGGAAAGAAGGATGTCTGTTGAGCTCAGAGCATCCAAGGCGTGTCCTGCAGATAGGGTTGGGTCAAAGGGGAGGATAGTGAGGGAGAGATTGTTGCTGAGGTGACAGAAGAGAGTGGTGGCCACATCAGGGGAGTCGAGATGGATGTTGCAGTCCCCAAGGAAGATCCATTCGGGGGAGGAGGCAAGCAGAGAGGACTAGAGGGTGGCCCATTCAGAGAGGAGGAGGGCGGAAGGGCGTGGGGGTCTGCAGATGGTAGCGAGAGTAACAGAAAAAGAAAAGGAGACAGACAGCCTGCAGACTAGGCTTTGAATGGAGGAGTAGGATTGAGTGGGAATGATGGAGGCATGAAACCACTCAGGGAAGATCAGAGCCACTCTACCACAAGATCACAAGGGTCTGGGGCTGGACATGATCTTGCAGCCCTCAAGAAGAAGAGTGACAAAAGCAGTGAGGAAGCTGGCCTTGAACCATGTCTCAGTGAGGGCGAGGACGTCAAGGTCAAGGTTTTCAAGGAGTTGACAGATGTCAGAGGATTGTTGAATAGCAGAGTGAGAATTGAAGATAGCTAAGTGAAGCTGGTGACCCTTTTAAAAGGTTTGGGGGGTACATGGGTGCAATGCTACTATTGGAGGGAATGAGGGATGAGGAAAGGAGGGGTGGAAGGAGAGGGTGGGAAGTTGAAAAGGGAAGGAAGACGCCTGTCCAGAAGGAGAAGGTTGGGCTCAGAGCCCTGGGCAATGATGGTGCCGTTGTGATAGACATAAATGGTGCATATGGAAGATGCAAAGTGAGCCAAGAGCACTTCACATCTAGTGCCGCCAGTGATGAGTGAGTGGTTCCACAGGATAGTTGAAGGAAGAGCAAAGAGGATGTCAGTGATTGTCTGGAGGAAGTATTGATGTAGGTGTCTGCAATAGACAGACCAAGGTTGGATCTAAGGAGTTTCTTTTTTAGTTTCTTCCTTCCAGACTTTGTGGGAGAGGAAGGGTAGGAGATGGAGAAACAGTTAGAAAAGAGAGAGGAGACAAAGAGCATCAAGGCGGCAGGGAACAGGGGGGGCGGGATAGGTCAGAGGATAGTGGGGAGAGGGTCAGATGCGCTATGCAACAGTAGAATCACACCAGGCAGCCAAGCACATGGAAGTGGGTATGCTGGAAGTGCCCAGATTTACAGAACAATGACAGGATTGTAAACGTACCTAAATTTGAATTATACAAAAAGCGCTCTTAGCATACAAGTGCTTTCCAAGTACACCATTGCACGCCTTGTGTAGAGTAGACTTGCAAGTGCTGCATTCATAATGCACATGCAGCCTCAAATGCCTCTGTAAGGCCATGACTTGCCAGGCATTGTTTTATTTAGAGGTGTCTTGCTGTTTGATCACAACTTAATGTACACACATGTGCATTTTGTCACATGTTAAACAAATACCCATCAGAGGGAAGAAGGGGAAATTGTGGGGTAGTGTAGCTATCAGTGAAGTGGGTAGTGGGAGACAAGGTGGGGTACTGCCCCCCCCTTTAAAGAATGCACATTTGTGAATGCTTAGTTTTAGAAACGTTCAGTTTGAACAATGGACACGGTCTTGCACCATGTGCAATGCAAGATGCCAAAGGAAAAAATAGAAATGCGTTTATCTGTTGATTGGATTTTGGCACAATACCACAATTCCTGTGTTTATGTCATACCAAATAAGTGGGCCTTTGAAAAAATGTTGTTCTCTGTAGAGCTGCTGGGTGTTTCCCAGTGTCACTCCCAGCACCTACACCTAACTGCTAATTCTTAAGAGTGGAACATTCTAACGGTAGACCCAACTTACGTTGCATTGCCCTGTTCATGATAATGGCTGAAATAGGGTGACCTCTAGAAGTTTACGTTATGTGTTTTTCTTGAAATTATGTTTTTTACTGGAGAAGTGGGACTGATTCAGCTGTGGCATGTGGCACACACAAACATGAAGGTTGCTCTATGCTATTATATGATGACCGTCAGTACAGAACACGCCTATATTCAATCAGAAAAGGAGGAACCTAATGGCGTGAATGCAATCTGTGCCATCACGTGGTACAGCTGGCGTCATCATACATTTTATTTCCTGTAAGTAGTTAATTTATCACCCTTTCCTTGTTTATTACTTTCTCTCCTTGTTTCTTCCTTTCATCGCCTCCCGTCATTTCCCTTTCCTCATGGCAAGTCCTAATTTTGCTTATCTTCGATTTTATGCCTTCTATCTTAGTTCCTGCCTTTGCTCTTTCTCCCACTCCTTTTATCACTGTTTGCAGTGTGTCTATAAATATATATCCTTATCCTTATCTCTCAAATCTCACATTGCAATCTTCCAGTGGACTGCCTGCCCTCTTTCATACTGCTTCTTACATCCATGCATGTGCATTTCCACACCCATTACTTGGTATACACATCAATGTGTACCTCTTTATGTAGGGTGACCAGACGTCCTGGGAAAATGCCCTCCGTCCTGGGGTCCCAGGAGTTTTTTTAATTTTATAAACCCAGTCCCGGGTTTGGAAGGGTGGGTGGCTACAGTCTCGGTTTTTGCCAGGACTAGGGTGGCCAACTGTCCCGGATTTCACGGGATTGTCCTGAAATTAGGGACTCTGTCCCGCCGTTTGCACAGTGGCTGTGCGGGACGCAGGTTGTCCCGACTTTCGTCGGGACAACCTGCCTCCAGCACAGCCACTCTGCAAACTGAAGTGGCCATTTACACAGCATGGTGCTGCCGCCTGCTGCTTTCTTTCTCCGGGTACCTCTGCAGCCCTGGCTCCTTTTGAGCCTGCAGGTCGAGCTGTAACGCTCTGACACCTGGCTTAATTGAAATGCTAATGCTTTGTTCCTGGGGTCGTGATGTTCATGCTTGCAGTTAAAAAACGTGACCATCACCACCCAAGGACAAACCATTTGCATTGCAATAAAGGCAGGAATTAAGCACCATTTAAAAAAAATTACATTAAAAAAGGGGCGGGCCAAATGTGAATGACGTGACGTCATCACCGCCTTGTGTGGCAAGTGTCCCGCGAAAGACTATCAAAGAGTTGGCCACCCTAGCCGGGACTCGATTTCGAAATCCCAAATCATCCCGGCACGACTCTTCCTGTGTGAATGGGGGCGTGAATGGGGCCGTGAATGCTTTCCATGCCCCCATTTGCTCCACCTTTCCCTCCCCGGCCGCTCTCCCCCCATGAGGAGTGTGCCTGTGAGCATACCTCCTCCCCGCCCCCCAAAAAGGGCTGCAACATCGACCTCACTTTTATCTGTGAGATCCCTAAGTGTGACACCTGCTTGCGCACTGCAACTCACCCATCCTTAGACCCAGGGTTAGACTGCGACAAGAAATAAGCCCGGAAACCCCCAAAAAAGTGGTGTTCAAACTTGAATCGCAGCAATTCATGGGATCCATGTGTTGTTAACGAAAATTGTTATAACAAAAACATTTTTACTGACACTTAAATACTGAAAAAATACAGAATTTAAAAAAAATATTTTTTTGCCATCCCCCCAAGCTCCCTTTTTTACAATGATTATAACCCCACCCGAACCCGCTGTTCCCCTTCCTCCAGCTCCTCCGGCTGCCATTTTAGGTCAATCCGCCATTTTAGGATTCGCTTTGTAAAAGTCACCCTATGAGTTAAAATGGTGGACAATGTAATTCCAAAAAACAACATGGCCGTCTTGTCCTCTGTACATAGCTAATATGTAACTTGCCTGCAGGCCACTTGTTTAGGTCGTGAACTGAGACCTTGTCCTTCGTTGACTTGTGTGTAAGGGATTACTCATGTAAAGGAACTAATCCACGAGTATACTATAAAAACAATGTATTCAAATACTGAACATAGAACACTTGTTTAACCACATTGTATTAATGTTTAAGAAGACTAACATGGAAAATCCCAGATCACACAGTTGCTGTATAGGCTTGTTGATACATGTATTAAAAACAAACCAGTTATATGCGGTTGTTCGAGACTTGGCATGAACCCTAGATCGGTGATGTATTAAGTTGAATATTAACCCGAAGTGGGGCTGGACATCGTGCCCACAAAGTGTATAAAAAGCCAATGCATTCTAATGTACAGCGTCTCTCACTGAACACACTGAACACACTGAACCACGCTGGAGTTCGTTGTGTTGTACTGAGGGCCGATAGCTATCTGATTTTGCTCTGTTTTTGTAACTGGATTCAGTATAAAATAAAGTACTTTGTATGTTCCTTTGTAACCCGTGTTCGGTGTATTTCCTTTTGGGGTACTCAGCCTCGAAATTCTGATTTTGTTTTCACAGTTGGCGCCCGAATAGGAACCCTCAAGATTGATGCCGGATTCTTGAAGGTTGACGCAGGCTATCGGACCGGGATCGGATGGTGTGACAAAAAGGGGCCCCACTGAACGAGACGCGACACCTCAGCAGCGCTGCACAACCTGATCCCTGGACGATTAGCTTGTGGTCTGAGACGGCATCTTGACGAGGGTCCACTTATCGAGGTGGGCAGATTTGCCGAAATCACCATACACGAGGTAAGATTAGTTAGGTAAGATTCTTTGAAATCCAATCGGACCTCATTAATTTTGTTCAGGTGAGTCGTGACCCGACTCTTAATTCAACCCTGAAAATTTGAATTTGGCGCATTGTATCTGCAGACACACTTATTGACCAGGTAACACCAATAATTTGATATGCCTGGGAAATTGTCTAACTGCTTCAGGGCATTGTTCCGCAGCGATAGACAATCTTTGGAATTTAGCCGTCCGGCACCACAGGAGGGGGCGCCGGCATGTACTATGTACTGTAAGCATGGCATTGGAAGTATAGTATTTAATGACATTTGGCACAGACAAACCAGACATGCCTCCGAACTTCAGTGGGCAATCAATGGTAGTTTTGAAATCCCTCGTATTGAGTATTTAGAGTCAATTCTATTAAAGAAAAAGGCTAGAACTGCAGCATTTGATGTTTTGCAGAATTGGAAAAAAGAAGCGTTGCAACAACTTCAAAGTAGAGAAAAGCATGCGCGCCGCCATAAGACGAATGCCGAAAAAGCATTATTGTATGACCAAGATAAACATTCTGCATCAACTAGGAATATGGATAGGGCTTTCTCACTTGGAATTCAAAAAATATAGCCGTCCAAAGACCTCCATGCTTCTGATGAATTTATAGATAAATTGTTAAATGAACGAAGGCCTGGTGCCTCTGCGCCACCTCCGTATGTTCCGCTTCCTGCTGCTTTGCCTCTTCCTCTTGTTATTCCTGCTCTACCTGCTGTTGTTCCCGTTGTTCCTGCTCCTCCTAATGTTCCCCTTCCTCCAGCTCCTCCACCTCTTCTTGTCGCACCAGTTACAGTACCTCCATTGAATTTGCCTGCTCCCTCTCTTCCAAGTGGTCCTGAGCCGCTTGTAATCGATCGAGGTGCAGGGTCAAAGGTTGTCACTCGCAATACTGTACCACCGGAGAAGAAACGCAAGTTAATTGCATTGGCTAAGCATTGTATGGAGAAGGGTGATCAAGCTAATGTTTCTGCCACACTTTGTAATATGGATAATTTTCCTGAGAAAAATGTTTTTATTGAAGGTTTAGGGATTCAGTTATGTGTAATGTGGGGAAAATTAAATAATGCAGATCTCCCGCAAGGGTTAAGGGATCTAAATACTTTAGCATTTTCCAGAGACACTGTGGAGAAGGTAAATGAGCATGTCGAGAGGTTATTTGGGTACAGAAAGGAGTTAGAAAAGTTGCAGAATGAGAATGACGAGGAGGAAAGTATGCATGTACAGAAACGGTTCCTTCCTTGTCGTAAATCGATATCTGAGGAAGCATGAATTTGTATGAAGGACGCACTTAGATGGATTTCAGATATGTCGATAACACCAGTTGAAGTATATGACACGTATTGTCAGTATACACCAGAAATGCAGAGGAAAGTGATACAGGTAATGATAGAGTACCTACAGGATGATTGTGTAAAAAGAAAGTTTAGTTGTCCCACAGAGTTATTGAGTATTTACAAGAGAGCTTTTTCACTTGACACTTCTTCGACTGCTTTAGCGCTCGATTTAGCTCTGTTGCTTAGTAAGTGTTCAGAGTCACCTACTTCTCAGTTGCCTATGAGAGAGGTTCCTCTGACATTTGTCCCGAAGGTTGAGGTTTCGGACGATGCTGCGCAGGGTATAGTTGCTGTGAACATTCCTGCACATTATGTATCACAGTTCGTTCCCGTCACGTAAAAATCCGACAGGATTCTATAAAGAAATAGAGTCCGTCTTGCAATCCTCAGTATTCACCTTAGGCGATATTGATTTGTTATTCCCTGTACTCCTGCCCGTAGATTTGTGGAAACAAGTTAGAACTATAGACAACGTACCAGGGTTGGGAGATACATGGGTGAATATAACTAGACTCGATGGAGAAAGGCCAGCTGGTGAAAGACCGCTTCAGGTGATACTAACTTTGCCTGATAGAATTATTGCAAAATTAAAAACTATAATTCCAGAGAAAAGAATTATATGGGACAAACTTACGGCCTCTGTCCAAGGAAAGTCTGAGGGTGCTACTGAGTAGTTTAATCGGTTCGAACAGGTATTCTCGGATTTCAGTGAACAAGACCTAGGCACAGAGTCTGGGAAAAGGTTGTTTGGACACATTTGTGCGTGGATTTCTGCCTGACATCCAGTGATAAATTATGTCTTCTGAGAGCACTTGGCAGGCGAAGTCCCAATCAGAAGTGCTGCATATGGCTCAGTACTACGAGAACCGTGTCAATAATGAAAAAGATAGGGTTGAAAAAACGAAAAGGCGATTTGAAAACTAAAGTGCTATTGCAGCAAATTGTTAGAGGCCCCAGAGGGGGTAGTTCTCAGATTAGAGTATGTCCCGCAAGGGAATGTGCCCTTGGGTCCTGTGAACATTAACCATTGCGCTTATTGTCGTCAAGAGGGTCATTGGCGAGCACAATGCCCCGTCCTTCAACAAAGGTCAAATAATACATTCGGAAATATGGGTAGACGATCCAGAGGTCGCCCGGGTGTAGGGGGCCCTGGTAGAGGTCAGTTTACACAGCACCCTCAGCAACCTTTCTCGCAGGATAATCAGATTTCGAGTGTGGACACCAGGAACATAGTTGATCATCCTTCCGCTGCATATTTATCTGAAGAGCTTCCTTTTGATGACATTCTGTTTCGTTAGGATTGCCCGAAGCAGGGTTTGGGACCTACACCTATTCCCGTCAATCAGAAAAGGCCCCTTCTTTGAAATGAGGGTGGGAAATAGGAAACATCAGTTTTTGATAGACACTGGAGCACAGAAGTGTTCCATTGATCATTCACGGGTTCCAAACATTCCACTGTCAGGGCAAACCAATGTTTCTGTAGGGTTTTCTGGCACACCAGTTGTTTGTCCGGTTTCTTTGCCGGTACATATTTCTTTGGGTCCTTTTACGGACCACTGCCCATTTTTGTTGACTTCGAATTGTGGAGAAAACTTGCTGGGGTTGAATCTGTTAAAAGAATTAAATGCAGTTATTTATTGTTCTTCTGATGGAGTGCGCTTGACGATTTCACCACAGCAATTTTCTGTCTCACAATTCTTGACTAGACCTTTGCCACCAGAATTCATTAATGTACCAGAGAGCTTATGGGCTGTTGACGACAATGATGTTGGTGTTTTAAAGATTGAACCTGCTAAGATAGTTTTGAAACATGGAATTGAGCTGCCACGCATTCCCCAGTATAAGATTTCAGTTGCGGGCGAGCAAGCTTTGAAATTCATTGTTTCCGTTTTTGTGCATCGCGGGGTGATTGAAGAAATTTCAGGAAGTTTGCGTAATAGTCCGATTTTACCCATGTACAAGAAAGGCGATAATGCAATTCCATTCCGTTTCATAATTGATTTACGTGCCATTAATAAAGTCGTGGCTCCACAATTTCCAATTGTGCCTGATGTAACGACAATCCTAACCATGATTCCAGCTACAGCTACTTACTTTAGTGTGGTGGATCTAAAGAATGTTTTCTTTAGTATTCCTATACACAAGGATAGTAGATATTTGTTCGCGTTCACCTTAGGGGGACGCTCATTCACATTTACTCGTGCACCTCAAGGGTACACAGAGAGTCCTAGCATTTATAGTAGGGCTTCGGAAGAACAACTTAATACCCTTGAATTGCCCTCTAGCTGTACATTGCTTCCGTACGTTGATGATTTGCTTTTAGCTGCTGACTCTGAGAGTGCCTGTAAGGAGGGCACTGTGTTATTGCTTATCCATCTAGCTAAGCATGGTCACAAAGCTTCGCTTAAAAATGTCAATATTGTTGCCAGCAGGTCGCTTATTTAGGCTATCTCCTGTCAAAGGAGGGAAGAAGATTGACACCTGAAAGAATAAAACACATTTCTGGCATGTCTGTCCCAAATACACAGAAGGAAGTTAGAGCCTTGATAGGTATGGCTTCTTACTGTAGGTTGTGGATCCCAGGTTTTTCACTAGTGATCAAACCGATGTTGGCTTTGACGAAAAAGGGCATTTCTTTGCCATTGCCATGGAACGCGGAACACCAGCAATCGTTTGACTTGCTTAAGACTGCATTATGCTCTGCACCAGTTTTGGGCACACCAAACTATGAAAAGGCCTGTGTTGTTTGTGCATGAATGTGATGGATGTGCTTTGGCTTTATTAACACAGGAACATGGAGATAAGAATAGGCCATGCGGTTACTTTTCTTCCGCCCTTGATCCTGTAGCATGCGCACTGCCAAGATGTTTGCGAGCTGTCGCTGCTGCTGCTGCGTCTGTAAAACAGAGTGAGGGAATGGTCCTAGGCCATGATCTAACCCTGATGGTGCCTCACTCTGTAGATGTTCTACTGAACCGAACTCAAACGCAACACCTCACTTCTGCACGGTTGACAAGATATGAATTGATCTTGTTTGCTCCTGACATTCAAATTAAGAGGTGTTGTGTTCCTAATCCGGCTGAACTCCTACCTTTCCCGCAAGATACTACTTGCAGCGATGAAGAGCCACATGATTCTTTGTATACGACCGAACAAGAGACAAAGGGTAGAATTGATTTGAAAGATACTCCTTTGGATAATCCGCAAGGAGAGCTGTTTTGTGATGGCTCCTGCTTCAAACTTCCGAATGGTACATCCAGAGCTGCTTTTGCGATCACTACATTAAGCACAGTTGTGGAAACTAAGAGAATCACGCATAATTCTGCGCAGGCCGCAGAGATTATAGCATTAACCAGAGCTTTTGAACTTTCCGAAGGGCTTGCAGTAAATATATATACTGATAGTCAGTATGCCTTTGGGGTGGTTCACAACTTTGGGAGACTTTGGTCAGAAAGAGGGTTCCTAACTTCACATGGCACCAAAATCCAACATGGCTCCCTAATAGTACAACTACTCTCAGCGCTTGTGCTCCCTACTCAGTTAGCAGTTATGAAATGTGCAGCACATCGAAAGACTACAGATGATATAGGGAAAGGGAATGCTTTTGCTGATCAGATAGCTAGACAAACTGCTACCGATTTCCTCACGGAGATGTATGTTTCAAGGGAGACTGTAAATGCTTATGCAATGGATGAGGGTGTTGGGTCTGTACGGGATATCCAAACTGATGCCACGTTAGAAGAATCCAAAAGGTGAGCTGAAGGCTTGGGGAAACTTGATGATGATGGGTGTTGGGTGGATATGGCGGAAGGGAAATGGCTACTCCCTGACGCGTATATAATGATGATGGTCATCATGGCCCATGGTCCTACGCATGTATGTGCCCAGAAGATGACAAAAATGTTAGAGAAAGTTTGGGTAAATGACACAATTTCAAAAATTGCCCATCGCTACGTCCAGGATTGCATGATTTGCCTACAACACAATGTGGGAAAGGGGACAGTAACTCCAAGGGGAAGTTTTGGGCCACCTTCTGTTCCCTTCGAAGTGATCCACTTTGACTTTATTGAAATGGAACGATGTGATAATAAAAAAATATGTGCTGGTGGTTATCTGCGCTTTTAGTAAATGGGTTGAGGCTTTCCCTGTTAAAGATGCCACAGCCATGACTACTGCAAAAATTATGTTAAGGGAATACTTCCCGCGGTTCGGGCTGCCAAGAGTTATCTGGTCACACAATGGTCCACATTTTGTCACTGCTGTAATTCTGCAGATATGTACGGCATTAAGAATTGACAAACGGTTCCATTCGGCCAGACATGCTCAGAGCACCGGACTAGTAGAAAGACACAACGGTATCATTAAGAACACGCTCGCTAAGACGTGTGCCGGCACCAAACTAAAATGGCCAGACGCCTTACCGATCGTGTTGTTATCCATGCATACAACCCCTCAGACTAAGACTGGGCTCTCTCCATTTGAGGTGGTAATGCGGAGACCTGCCAATATTTGGAACCTTCCTAAATGCAATTCATTGAGAATTGTTGAAAATGTATTATTTTCAGATTATTGCAGCCAGTTGACTAAAAACCTGTATTTGATTTATCACCAGGTACGAGAAGCTTTACCTGTGCGATACGAGGGCCCGGGCCACAGCATACGGCCTGGAAGCTGGGTGCTCGTCAAAGCATTTGAGCGCTCCTCTTGCCCTGCGCCTCGCTGGCGTGGGCAGTTCCAAGTTATGTTGGTCACCCAGACAGCGGTGCGGGTCGCTGGAACAAAGAACTGGATACATGCATCTCACATCAAGAAACCTCCTCACCCTGTGCCACACGTTACAGAAGAGATCCCAAAGCAGTAAGTAGCACTGAGAGTGTTTCGGAGAAACTCTCTGGGCCTGTGAGGCCTGGGGAAGCTGCCATTTTGTCTCAACACTCTACAAAAGTTTTGCATCCGAAAACTGCTATTTCAAATTCGGCATCGTCACTTGTTTCCGGCACTTGGCTTCCAGCAGGAAGTGACGACATATTGTTTCCGGGTCAATCAGTACTGGGAAAAGTAAGGTACAATCTGCGTCCAAGAAAATAGACTTACGGCACGGTTTTGCTGTGCATCTGATAGACTTATGTCACAGTTCGGCTGTGCATTTGAAGAAGAAAAGGATCATCAAGGGCTTGTTTTTGCCCAAATTTGAGAAAGGGGATTCTGTTGGCTAGGGTTGTGGAAGGACTAAGAAGTCACTCGACCAGGAGGTCACCAGCAACGAACATTGGGGTATCCGTTTGAAGACTACAATGCCTGCTACTGCTACCGCTCGTATGGGACTTGTAAATAAGGGGGGTGACCAACCGGGAATATGGACAAAATGTCTGGGCCCCGAAAATGTATTGCTGTATTTTTATAATGATATTTGGGCTTTTAATAGTCGCTGCCTTAGGATTGTGGTACCTTGAGGAAACTCATTCTTTTAAACATTTGTTACCTACTGAAAGTACACCTATTGTTCCTACTCCATTTGTACATTTGCATGCTTTATCCCTTAGGGACTCTCAGCATAGACAAAGGTACTACAATAACACTCTACTACTTATCATGAATGCTACACATGCCATTTTTAATAAGTCTAACTGTTGGGTCTGCTCATATTTAAGGGGGTAGGTTGGTATATTCATCCTTTACCTTTGACAACTGCTTGCTATGCTTCTCTTAGAGCACTGTTCTTTGGCCGGTGGAATGATAGCATCTCAGGGAACTTTGATGGCACCAATTTGAATAGTTTTGAGAAACGTGTTTTGACTCCCCTGGGAAACCGGAGTAAACCGAATGTTGCTTCTATTAGGCCTTCTGATAAACTGTCTCGTCCTTTCCAATCTTTGATTTCCTTTAAGATGGCTCCAATAGGCAATAAGGATGCCATGCCTCCTTCTTACACTATTCATCATAGCCCCGATTCACTTTCTTTTTGCATACAGAGGAATGGAACTCAGTCAATGGGAAATTTTCTAGGTTGTGCCAACGTTGCAAATTTGACTGGGGAAAATAGACCTTTGTATGTAGGCAAACCTGTCTACTTCGTCTGCGGTAATGTAGCATTCCCATGGTTGCCTAGGGATTGGCAGGGGACCTGTTATTTAGGGATCCTGTTACCTGGGGTGTTTATAGCTAGTACAAGAGAAGTTTCAAAGGCTTATCCGCGGCAGACGAGAATGGTGACACCCCAGCACAAATCTTGGGAGATATAGCAAAATCAGTTATGCCATTTTGGGGGCAGATAGCGAATTCGGAAGACATTAGAAAGCTAGAGAGAGCACTGGAGAGAACCATCAACCGGACCACAGACATACTCTATAATATGACGGTAGAACAGAAGGCGATAAGACTAGTAGCACTTCAAAACCGGATGGCATTAGATGTCATTCTGGCTGAATGTGGTGGAGTGTGTAAATGAGTGGGGTCCGCTTGCTGTGTTTTTGTGCCAGATTCCTCCCCAACTATCTTCAAGGCAATACAGAATCTGCACGTCCTTAGTTCAGAAGTACATGTTCCCGAGGGAAACTGGGATCTTAGCGCTTGGTTCTGGGACTTCTTGCGATCTTGGGGTTGGAAAGTACTTTCGGTCTTGCTGATTATTTTGGGAATCTGGTGTTTCTTTGTTGCTGTATTCAGTGTCTACCTGGTATGTGTTCGATGCTAGGGGGATGTTGGGCACAAGCGATAGGTTCGATAGGACATAAACTGTATGCCCCAGATAAAACTTCCAAAGAATATGTGTTGAAAGAAATTTTAGCAAATTACCTAATGGCAATAGATATTTCCGACAGTGATTCAGGGTGCATGGACGATGACGCATGAAGTTATTTGCAAGGAGGTCCGAAGTAGTTTAGCACTTGGCATAGGCCAAAAGGAGGGTTTGTCAAATGAGAAATTATATTGTGCCTCCTATTGCAATAAATATCTGTATATTGGCCTACGCCAAGCTGCTTGTAAGTCACTTGCGAAGAAATCCGTGTTGCAAGGTCCTGACCTTAAAATCAATGTAAGCCGCCATTTTAGGTCAATCCGCCATTTTAGGATTCGCTTTGTAAAAGTCACCCTGTGAGTTAAAATGTTGGACGATGTAATTCCAAAATACAACATGGCCGTCTTGACTTCCTTACAAAGCTAATATGTAACTTGCCTGCAGGCCACTTGTTGAGGTTGTGAACTGAGACCTTGTCCTTTGTTGACTTGTGTGTAAGGGATTACTCGTGTAAAGGAACGAATCCACGAGTATACTATAAAAACAATGTATTCAAATACTGAACATAGAACACTGGTTTAACCACATTGTATTAATGTGTAAGAAGACTAACATGGAAAATCCCAGATCACACAGTTGCTGTATATGCTTGTTGATACATGTATTAAAAGTAAACCAGTTATATGCGGTTGTTCGACCTGGCATGATGTATTATGTGGAATATTAACCCGAAGTGGGGCTGGACATCGTGCCCACAAAGTGTATAAAAAGCCAATGCATTCTAATGTACAGCGTCTCTCACTGAACACACTGAACCACGCTGCAGTTCGTTGTGTTGTACTGAGGGCTGATAGCTATCTGATTTTGCTCTGTTTTTGTAACTGGATTCAGTATAAAATAAAGTACTTTGTATGTTCCTTTGTAATCCATGTTCGGTGTATTTCCTTTTGGGGTACTCAGCCTCGATATTCTGATTTTGTTTTCACAATGGCCCTGGCATTTGAAGAAAAAGTAGTGAGGTCAATGAGGCAGTCAGATGTCATAAAAGGTGATGGACCTGATGGTTTAAAATACAGCCCCAGAATACATCTCAAATCACAGATGAGAGTCAAATTGCCAGAGTGCAGCCGGTGCTAGACTGCTGTACACCAGTAAATCCTCCTCCTCCTCATCATCATTTTAAGCCAAACCTGCACTTTACTTTCAGCTGTGAACCCTGACCTTTCATTTATCTGGCCAAACGCTTTCTTCTGATGAAACTTCAGCAGATGCTGCAGTTTTTGATTAGTTCTGCTGCTTCAATGTTCATAATGAAAGGTACGTCATGGCAGAATACACATTTACATGCTGTGCTGCAGTGGTCAAAGAATACTTAAAAAATAACCAACAATGGTCCTCTTTCCAAGTGTGGTGGTCCGGAAACAAGGGTGCCCGTAAGCTCACTGACACCCTTGTTTCCAGATTGCCATACTACGAGTCTGCCTGCCGCGGCCGCTGCACCCGACAGGTCTGACCCTGCTGGGCGAAACGGCCCCAGAAGCCATATTCATCACAGAAGCAACGGCAAGGTTAACAACGGTTCCGGTGCTTTACTCTCCCCACTCCCATCGAGTCCTATAGGACTCCATCGGAATGCTGATTTACAGAATCCGGCGCCTGACTTCCATTGCCACGGGGACTTGTAATGTCATGGTAGCACGCAGAAGTCATGTGCCGAATTCAGTGTTTTGGGGTCGACAGCAGCCCACTGGTGGCTCCGGCGGGTTACCTCCGACCTCGTAATGAGGCCCAATGTCCCTAATGGTATATATACTGTGCACCCTTCTGCAATCCTCCTACCCCCCAACACACCCCTCCGCCCCTAAGTCTGTCTCTGCTGGGCCCTGCAAAGTGTGGCCACAATTTAACATGACATAAATCGTGAGGAGCAAACAGCCACAGTTACCTGCTCCCCCTACATATCCTGGTCCAGGCCAGCATCAGTCCCCATGCACTCTCTAGTCGGGGTCAGTGCTATCACTAGGCAAGGTTAGATGATTGCCTATATGTTGGAAATGTTAGAGCGGCAAAATGCTGCGTTAACACCTCCACACAAATTACTGCCTTGCCTGTAGTGATAGCACCGGCCCAGCCCTTTTGTTACACTGTCAGCAGCAGATGGTGGGACCATGATGGTTGGGACTCGGGTCAGGGTCACATGTGGAATGGGCGTGGCAGCGCTGGCACCTGCGCATTAGCATGACATAAAGCACTCCACATGCCCTCTCGACTGATCGTCGACTCAATGGTATGAGCCAGTGAATGCTGCAGTGCACTGTGCAGCCTGGCTGAGCCCCCTGAGCCTGTTAACTTGAATTGGTCCAGATAGTCAGACTTGGTGACCGCCAGTGCAACCTGCATTAGCTGCAGGCCTGTAGCAGACTTTTGCTGTGTGGTATGCCAGGCCAGTGCCTGTACTAGGCCATCCACCCCATCCTCGTGGCGGCGCAGGAAAATGCCTTTCCAATGTCTTCAAAAAGACCCAAACCTTTAGCATTGCCAATGCTTTTTTGTGTTTGTTTGGGTGGTGTGGCACCAAATCTGACAGTGCACCTCGAGCTGCTGTTTTGAGCTGCCCCACATTTGTTTGTTGATTTCTTTTTATGAACGCTGGCCTAGAAGTCAGCCCCTCCAGCAGGGCAATTCACACCTCATGAACACAAGGCTGTGGAGGGTGTGGTTGGCCTGGAGGGGGGTGTTAGGCAGAAACCTGTGCAGTTCCCTCTGGGACCACTGCAAAAGATTTAAGTCTACAGGAGTTAGCAGTAAACCCAATTGGTAGCAGTCTGCACCACCAAGATTTACCTGGTAGCTGTGGCTGAGCAGTCAGACTTCTCTCAAGATGAGTTAGGCAGTATTTAGAGTATACAAGATAGGGCAATTCACAAGGTAGAACATGCAAACACTGATCAGAGCTTGGGTGTAAAGATATATAATTATTTATTTAAAAAAACACATCTATGGAAAACATCACTATCATCAGAACTTTGATTTAGATCAACACCATTACTGTTATCTACATTTGCTGGAGAAGTTGGTTCCTCTGAACCAGTACCTAGACTTTGGTTTTCCAGCAATCTTGCTATTAGTTCTATTTTCTTGCCTCTTACAGAAAGATTCTCTTGCCTACAGAGAGCTCTCAAACTCTCAGTATTTTTATCTGACAAGGACTCTTGACTGTAAACTTCCACAGTAGACATGTTTTTAGAAAGTTGCTTTTTAGTGCTAAGCTTTGTGGTTAGTTATCCTAAAGTGTTCAAAAGCACTCTAAACTGTATACTCGATACAAATCCCACCGCTGTACACCAGTGTTAGGCAGAAACCTGTGCAGTTCCCTCTGGGACCACTGCAAAAGATTTAAGTCTACAGGAGTTAGCAGTAAACCCAATTGGTAGCAGTCTGCACCACCCAGATTTACCTGGTAGCTGTGGCTGAGCAGTCAGACTTCTCTCAAGATGAGTTAGGCAGTATTTAGAGTATACAAGATAGGGCAATTCACACAGTAGAACAAGCAGACACTGATCAGAGCTTGGGTGTAAAGATATATAATTATTTATTTAAAAACACATCTATGGAAAACACACTGGCACTAATACGGCAAACAACTTCAATCACAATTACTACAAGTAGATATCAATCCCCTACAAATATTTTGACAAGTCTAGGTTCACAGCACCACTTATTTGCAGACAGAGGTGAATGCTTTAACCTAGATTTCACTCTAATATTCGTTAGAACGGGAGAGAAAAGGCAGGGTATGAAACCAACTCGGTACCAAAACTTTTACGAAGCAAATGCAAGACAAGTAAGGCAGGATCTACTGTAGATCACAAAGTTCAGAGGCCAGGCCCACTCGGAGAGAGCCAAGGAGGTATGTCCCAAAAGTATCACAGTGGAAATGCACTTCAAGTCTTTGTAGCAAAATGTCACAGAAAGGTTGGACCAGTGTTAGAACAAGAAATTAAGAAGGTCTGGAGGCGACCCAGTGGAAAGGTAAGGATTTAAGACACCTCACGCTAACCGTCACAAGGGATGCCAGGCGGACACAGTACCTTGTAAGTGAAGAGATAGCTCCGGTGGAGAGCAGTTGTTCCTGGTGGTGGATGCAAGTCGGCACTTTGCCAGAAGAACAGATGATCTCATCGTTGAGGAAAGCGAAGATTGTTGCACCACCAGGGAAGAGACCAGCCACGGAGTGCTCCGTCACAAGGTACCACCTTTTGGTCGCGGTACAGTGGTTAGTGGCTATCCGGTTGCTGGGGTGCTCAGCATGGGCAATTCAACCACTACGTCCTGGGAGCAAAGAAAAAGCAAGGGACCGGTTGTTCCCACCAGTCAAGGGAAGAAGACTCTCCAGCAGGGAGATCTCCTCTGTCGTTGGGAAGTGGTGAGTCGGTTCAGCAGGGCTCCACCGGAGGTGTCGTCGTTGCAGGTCAGCTCAGCTTTACCCTCGTCGGATTCTTAGGTCCTGTGGCAACTTCTGAAGATCCAGTCCCAAAAGCCCTGCTTTTATGCAGAAAACCCCCATTCATTCAGCCTAGCTGTCAATCAAAACAGCGGGGTGGCTCACCACTTGGGGCAATCACACCAGAGTGCGACTTGAATTGGCAAGGCAACTCAGTCCAGGGTGCCTAAACCCCCTCCCACACCCCCTGTGGTACCCAGACAGAATGGCACCACTCTGGAGGGCTTCTGTGCAGAAGCCCGCCAAAAGCAGAACAAAAGGCTCAACCTTTGGTTCGGAGTTACAGAGGCGAACACATACGCCATTTTAAAAACCAAGTTCTGGCAGAAAATACCAACCAGTGGATTTATTTAGGATAAATAAACCTGCGGTATGTTAGAGACTAAGGTGAAAAAGTATTAGCCTCCAACAATAGGAAGAATCCCATAGGAACATATTCGCGGTCGAATATAAAAATTAGTATCCACAGCCATCAGCCAAAACTCAACGAGGGGGGACGGCACAATGCCCCCTCGAACAACAGACCCAGGGGTAATCGGATTACCCATACCAGTACGTCCACAATAGGATGGTTTGTACTGGTTCTGTTAGTAAATTTAGGTCTAGTAAAGCCAATGGTGACTTTACATGCCCTGGGAGACAGTAGTCAGTCCCAGGGTATGGAGTCTATGGTGGGTGTCACCTAGGACACCCCAGTGTTATGGCACGGAGGGTGCGGTGTAACACACATAGTAAAATACATGAGACCCTATGGAGTAAAAGACCCCATAGCCCATAGAACACATTGACATTCAAAGGAATCAACCATAAATCATGTCCAAGAGTGGGAGAAAAGAGTCTCACTCTTGGCAGGATGAAAAAAACAAACTCCAGAAATCCAGCAAAGCTGCTGGGGGACTCACTAGGTTAGGAAATTCAGCCTAAACAGAGAATTTTCCCTAACACTCGCCCCCCTCCAGACAAAGGGACAGGAGGATTTAATCCACTCCTGGATGAATCTCATACCTCTAGTCGATGACATACATCCTAGAGAGACCATCAGCATTTTGGTGGTGACACCCTGACCTGTGCTCAATGGTGAAATCAAACCCTTGCAGGCAGATTGACCATCTCAGTAGTTTTGGGTTGTCCCCTTTCATTTGCATTAACCATATCAAGGGTTGGTGGTCATTCTGAATGACAAAAGTAGAACCATACAAGTATGGCCTAAACTTCTTCAGAGCCCACACGATAGCAAAGCATTCTCTTTCGATTGTTGCCCACCTTGTTTCAGGATCCTTCAGCTTGCGGCTGATGAAGCAAACGGGGTGCTCCCTACCTTTCCCATCCAGTTGACTGAGTACTGCACCTATTCCTACATTAGAAGCATCTGTCTGCACAATGAAAGTTTGGTGGTAATCAGGAGCTCTGAGTACTGGGGCTTGGCAAAGAGCCTTTTTCAGGTTTTCAAAGGCCTGATTGCATTCCTCGTTCCATCTAATCTTTTTAGGGAATTTTGGAGAGGAGATGACATTCAGAGGAGAAGCTATGGTCCCATAGTTCTCAATGAAATTCCTGTAATACCTGGTGAGACCTAAGAAGGCCCTCACCTGGGTCTGAGTAGTAGGTGTTGTCCAATTTTGCACAGCTTCGATCTTACTGAGCAAAGGCCTTATTTCTCCACCTCCTACCTCATGTCCAATATAGACTACCTTACTCTGTCCAATTTGGCATTTACTCGCATTTATGGTCAGATTAGCTCGTTCAAGAGCCTGCAAAACATCTCTTAGGTGGGTTACATGTTCTTCCCAGGAATTGCTGAACACTGCTATGTCATCCAAGTATGCCATGCAGAAGTCCTCCATCCCATTCAGAACCTGATCTACCATCTGTTGAAATGTAGCAGGTGCATTTTTCAATCCAAAAGGCATTACCTTAAACTGGTATAAGCCAACTGGGGTAGAAAATGCAGTTTTCTCCTTGGCATGGTCTGTCAGGGCTATTTGCCAATAGCCTGACGTCAAGTCAAATGTGCTGAGGAACTTGGCTGAACCAAGTTTATCCCCCAACTCATCTGTTCTTGGCAAAGGGTGGGCATCAGTCTTGGTGACTGCGTTAAGAGCTCTATAGTCCACACAGAATCTAAGCTCTTTAGATCCTGCCTTTGGCACTAACACAACTGGGCTAGACCATGGACTAGTAGATGGCTCTATTACCCCGAGATCAAGCATCTTGCTGACCTCACCTTTGATGTGGGTTCGTACTTTTTTCTGACATTCTGTATCCTCTGCTTTTGAATGGCAGACAGTCACCAGTGAGTATGTCATGCTGGCCCCAAGGGGTCAAGCCTGGTGAAAGTGAGAACAGAGAGGCAAACTGATTCAACATAGATTTGCATTCTCTTCTTGTTGCTCGGGTGTCAGATTTGAAGAGAGAGGGTCCCATCCATTTGTCTTGCAAGGCCCTCTGCCTTGTTGGGATCATAACGAGAACGAGCTGGTCTTGAGTGAACTCAATCATGTTAGCCTTTTGATCATGCCAGTGCTTGACCAAAGCTTGTCCAGCTTTCAAGTTATCGCTTGCTTCTGCCATCATGTGTGACATTCTTCTCCGGAGACCTATCACGTAGTCAGTCACTCTGACTGGCTTGGGGGAAGGAGCACTCTCCAACCCCTCCTTAATCAGGGCCAATGGACCTCTGACGGGATGACCATAGAGAAGCTCAAAGGTAGAATAACCTACTCCCTCCTAAGGGACTTCTCTATAAGCAAATAGAAGGCATGGCACTAGGTCTAGTAAAGCCAATGGTGACTTTACATGCCCTGGGAGACAGTAGTCAGTGCCAGGGTATGGAGTCTATGGTGGGGGTCACCTAGGACACCCCAGTGTTACGGCACGGAGGGTGCAGTGTAACACACATAGTAAAATACATAAGACCCTATGGAGTAAAAGACCCCATAGCCCATAGAACACATTGACATTCAAAGGAATCAACCACATTCATGTCCAAGAGTGGGAGGAAAAAGAGTCTCACTCTTGGCAGGATGAAAAGAATGAACTCCAGAAATCCAGCAAAGCTGCTGGGGGACTCACTAGGTTAGGAAATTCAGCCTAAACAGAGAATTCTCCTAACAGGGGGGCAATTCAATGAGAGTGAAGTGCATACAGCTGTCTTCAGCCCTTTAACCTGGGAACAAGCGTTTACATGACTCAGCTCTTTAACCTTTTTTGAAATGTGGAAGTGGGGTTTGTTTCATTAAGTTTGTCTACTTCTCAAAATGTAATTCTCAGCATGTGTTCTTCCTTGTTTTTGTTTTGAGATGCCAATTGGTAGAGTTATTTACATCTAACATTTGAAGATATATATTGTGGTCATTTCTCCTCTAAAAGTGTACTGGGCATGTTGTGCATATCATGTTTCCATAACCTTCTATATTGTATATTGCCAGATTCACATATGAGCCTCAGCTGTTCCCCAGAAAAGCCAGCCAAATGTTTTGCTATGTTTGTTGGGGGAGATTTTCTGTAAGGTGGGCGTTCGAAAGACAATGGGCCTCATTACACGTTGTGCGGTAATGGAATACCGTTACCGGTAATGATTTACCGGTACCGTTAATTCCCTAAGCAAATCACGACCCGGACCCACCGCTATCTGCGCACCCGTTAATTACGGTGCCACTAATAGCGGCAAGGCCGCGGGTGCGCGACCCACATGCCGGAATTAGCGCCATGGCGCTAATACCAGGCCATCACAAGCCATGTGGACATGGTATTAGCGGCATGTAAAACACCCAAAAACCCCTTACCGGCATGGCGCTAATAACGGCATCGAAAAGCACCCGTTAAGAGACCTGAGCAGTGTACCCATCAACTACAGGTGGACACAATCAGCACAGGTGCATGCTATGGGGACAGGCAGCACAAAAGAGCACACCACACCCCTACCCACACCCCTTCCCATACCAAGATGGTCCCAATAGCAGCAGCATGACATGACAGCCTTGACTACATGATAGCAGTGCAGCACCTACAACAACAGCCAGCACCAGAGGTGAGCCGTAACAGGCACCCATTACCCACACCATACAGGCGAAGACAGCCATCCACTGAGGAGGTGGCTCCTAACCCCTGTACGGAACCCACAGAACCATCAGGAAGAGGACAACAATATAGTACATCCTTCCAATATCAGTGCTCCGCTGCCTAAGCGGCCTGGGTGTGGCACTCCTGTACGGCCGTGTCAAAGTGGCAAAGACAACCATGGCATGTGTAGAGCATCACAAAATGTGCATATGATGGAATGTGCCTATGCCACTTGAAATTGACATGCAACCACCAGAAGAGTATGATGTGGCTGGGGATGAGTGCGGTTGGAGTGCCCCAGCAGGACATGAAACAGGCAGTGCCAAGGAGGCACACGATGTGCATCAGCATCTGATTCTGTAATCTCATCATGCACCAAGGTGAAATAGCATGGACGTAGATGGGAATTGTTGCCCTGGTGCATGTTTCGAGGCCCACAAAGGACCCTGTCCACAATGAATGACACATACACAATAATGGAGACCACGCTTGGGTTTCAAACTCTGAACAGTGTATATTGAACATATCGTGGTACTAAAGTGCATAACCCAAACTCCCAAAATACACCCTTACCCCCCCTCAACACACCCAAACACACCCTTACCCCCCTCCCCCCTCAACACACCCAAATACACCCTTACCCCCCCCAACACACCCAAACACACCCTTACCCCCCTCCCCCCTCAACACTCCCATGTGAGTCTCATGACGTGAATGTGTCCATTGCCACATGTGGCACACGAATCCTGGTGGCCCTATTTGCCAGTGCCTGCATCGTCATCTGGTGGCTGTGAAGCCGTGCGCGGCAGGTTCCGCATAGACCGGCGCAGGGGACTAGTCTGGCGTGAACTCCCAGATGAGGAGGGGCCTGGTTCTTCCTGGGCCGGGAGTGGGCATCGACGCTCAATAGCGTCTGCTATGCGGTTCATGGCCTGCCGCAGTTGGGCCATTTCACTGCAGATTCGGCTGGTGCATGCCTCCATGCCCTCCCTTGTCTGCTTTGCAAGTGTAGCAATGTCCTCCCTCAGGCGGGCTGTCTCTGCCACATGTTGACCTACTAGGCCACTCATCTCGGTCTGCCTCTGGTAGATGGACGAGAGGTCATGTCGCATGGTGGGTGCTGGTGGGATGGCTGATGCACCTGGTTCCATTGCACTTGCATCAGGAGAGGATATCTGGGGGTTCCATATCCCTTCAGGGGTGGGTGAATCTCCATGACTACCCGGACCTGAGGAGTACCTCGGGCTTGCCAGTAAGGGGCTTGTTGGTCTGGGGCTCTGGCTATCAGCATCAATGGCAGGTGTGTCCTCCTCATCTGAAGGTGGGGCCGTGGCTGCTGCTTCACCCGTTGAGCTGGTGGCAGCAGAGTGCATCCCCTCGATGCTGCCCTCACCTACTGGGAGACACACTTCCGTGCGTGCCACGACGGGAGCAGCCATGGCCTGTGGATGCGTGCAACTGGTGTTCCGGCTGCTTTTGTCCCTGTGGTCATGGACATTCGTCCTGGCTGCCCTTGTGGATGTGGCGGTGTCCCCTGTGGCATCCCTCCTTGCTTTTCTGCTGGATGTGAGAGCAGGTGTGGAAGTGCGTGCCTCCTCAGTGTCAGTGTGTGAACCTGCAAGGGTGAGAAATGTTGACAACCATCAGTAATGGGTCGACCTGCCTTGAGCAAAATGAATACCTCATGCCGTTCTATGCATTCCGGGCTCTTTAGTGTGGATGCAGGTAATGGGGATGTTGGGTGGGTCATGCATGAATGGGTCTGTGTTGTACGGGCATGTGGTGATGCATGCATGTCTGTTTGTGGCTGGAGCCATGGCATTCATATGGACACATGATTGGGGGGAACATCACACTTTACTAAGCATTGTTTGATGCATACACTCACCTCCATCGGACGAAACGGCCACGCCATGCTCCATTTGTCCAACTCCCTCAATGCATTCCACCCCGATGGTTGATGCACATGTCTCCTCCCACTCAGTGAGCTTGATTGGCGATTCACTGCCTCCTCCTGTGCCCGTAGCCATGTTGCGGTTCACGGATAGAATGTTCCGCACACGGAGCCGGAGGTCATCCCACCTCTTTCGGCAGTCTTTGACTGTGCGGGTTGTGGTGCCTACCGCGCTGACCTTGTGGGCTACCTCTTCCCAGATGGCCTTCTTCTTCACAATGGTCTCCCGACGCATGTCGTTGTTGAAGACAACATGAGCATTGTCTGCTAGTGTCTGCGTTAGCATGAGGAGCTCCTCCTTGCAAAATTTCTCCTTGCGTTGCCGCTCAGACGATTTCTTAACGGCCTTGGGCATCTTCACGGTGTCCTTGGTGTTTTTCCCAACGTGGTTCCTGGTAAGGTGTCCTGGATAAGGAGAATGGCAATGGATTGTGTTTTTAAAGATGGCCGCCGTGCTCTTTCCCGTTCCGGTGCGATGACGCTATTTCCGGTTCCGCAATATTACGGAAACCGCTATTAGCGGTGACCGCTAATGGCGGTCACCGCTATTTGCGGAAACCGCTATTTGCATGTGGCGGCAGGTCGGAAGTGCTAACAGCGCTTTCGAGGATGCCGTTAAGGGACTTTTTGGGGAGTTTAGCGGCATGGCGGTAGGCTCATTACCGGCATGGCGGTAAGCTCGTGCCCGCGATCTCGTAATGGCATGCAATTTGTGGCCTCTTGCGAGGGCGGACACGCTAATTATGCCATGCCGGTAATTGCCGATTTTTACCGCCTACTGTGTAATGAGGCCCAATGTCTCCCATTTGGATGGTTCAATGGGATATTTGTGCCAAACTGTTGAAGGTGCATGTTTGTAATTTGGCAACAGGAAAACTAGATCAGAAAACTGGATGACCCAATTCACCAAAATTGTGTGATCCAGAGCAAATCACAGTTGCTCTCTTTCGCTCAGTCCACTTAAGTGTCTAAATTGTGAGTGAATATATACCTGAAACCTACATGAAACATATTTAGATACAAGTATCACCCAACTAAAGCTGGTATTCCTTTATGGTCCTCGGAAGGATGAAAGGCTGAGTGGGCCATGCCGGGATTCCAACATGCACGTGCAGATCACACTCAGATCACAGCATTGAGCGCTCAACCCAAGAGCTATCTCATGGCTTACTTTCCTATATTTAAGTTGCATTTCTAGGATCTGTAGATGATTATCCAATCCTGTTCCCAAAAGCCTATTCCGCAACAGCCTTCAATATGAACCTAGGGACCGGGGGTTCAATAATCATCCCAGGAAATCTGGTAAGGTAACTTTTAAAAATTATTTATAAAATTGGCAGCTGCCAAAAAACTGTTTTTTCTACTGCTCACCACATTGGATGGAAGAGGACTTTGCAGCACTGTTTCACTGAACCAAGCCCTCATGCACATGTATATGATGGAGTAGAAGGGGTTTCGCGGCAATCAGTAACATAATGAGGATGGTTGGTTGAGAACGGTTAGGATCTGGAGTGGGGGGCACCGATCTGACAGTTTGCCTAGGGTGGCAAAATTCCTTGCACTGGCCCTGTCTCTAGTACAGTAACTAACATGGTTGAGAGAAGTCTTTCTTCTGACAGTCAAAAAAGAAAGACACATAAACGATCATTAAAAGGTTGACGTTTTTGATTGTTCATCTTTCTGTAATGGACTGAGCAACTGCAGGGACAGGCACAGACAGGGCAAGGGCTCAGTCACCTCACTGTGACCCCATCAGAGGAGTACACAGCTCAGCTCTGAGCTCTCTTTCGCAGTTGTCATGAAGGGAGTCCCAACAAAGTCACACTACAGTGCTCCAAAGCACTGCCTCTCAGGCACCCCAACACAAAACGCTGTGCTCGCAACAGCACAGTACAGTAGCCACACCAGCTAGGGCAGGGCGGGCTCACCCGGGGCCGCCCCTCCACCCTCTCTCTGACTGCTAGTCACTTGTCTCAGTACAAGAGGTTTTGCTCTGACGCTGACAGAAAAGAAAGATGAATTAACGATCATCAAAACAAATTTGAAGCTTTGATGTTTGCTCATTTGTCTTCTTTCGTAAGGGCAACGAGCTGCAGTGCTCAAACAGCCAAAGCCCAGGAACCAGCATCACTCTCAATCCATCAGAGAAGTTGAAACAGCTCAGCTCATGCTTGTGCTCACCTGAGGCCCTCCTCAATTCTCTTGTCCTCTTTAGAAGTCAGACAATTAGTAGTACGTATTGTACTCTACTTTGAAACTTTAGTTGGGATGGAGGCAGTGACTGACTCCAGTCGCGTAACACAACAATGAATGCTGACAATGCAGTCAACTACTGGGTGTTATCACCAGACCTGTCTGAGCCGCTCCTCCTTACTTTTTTCTTGTTGTTGACTAGCCAATGTGGACACTCAGGAGTCAAAGTTTGGCCTGCTGAAGTCCAGCCTGGGGACAGATCGATGCTTCATTCAGGTCCAAGTGGTCAGCCACGCTGTCTGAACCTGGCTAACTCAGCAGTCAGCACAGCCGTGTACACAACATCATGCCGCAGTATCGAGTTGGCCTTCCTCCACCTTATCATCTGACCTGTTGCTGTCCACACCCGTCTGTATGTGCATGAGTAGCGAGGAAGACAAATTGCACCACCTGTTTTCGACTTGGCTGTCACTGCAGCTGTCAGAGAGCACATGTGACTTCTGAACCTGCTCTGTGCCACTGGAGAGTAGGCACTGCAGAACAGGATACTGTGCCAGCAGGCCATAAGTGTACACCATGCTTTTGGCATGGCGCTTTTGAAAGGGGAATCAGATGAGCAGATTTTCTTTGCTGGGTTGGGATTACCTATATAATTTCATTAATTTAATAAAAATAAAAAAGACAGGGCTTCTACACCTTAGCTAGACGGAGATCCATCACGGGAGTTCCAATGTTCAGAAGAGGGCAGCTCACAGGCATGGGGGAGGAAGCTCACTTGTTCAGAATGAGACAACACACCTGCTCCAAAGAAAAAAGCCTTCCCTCTCAAAGGAGATTAGACACAGTCTCAGAGAGGGAGATAACACAGGTGTTATTAGGGAAAGTACATAGGCTCAGCAGGAGGTAGCGCAAGAGCTCAGAAATGGGCAATATACTAGCCTTGAGTTTAAAAATGAGTCTCAGATTCAAGCATCAAATACATTTTGTTCAGTCTCAGAATACACTTCAAGAAGACGGAAATCTCAGGGAAGCTGACTCCAATTTTCAAAGAAAGACAGGACATCCAGTGTAAAAGCGCACATGTCAATACAAGGATGTAAAGATGTGAAAAGTGTTAATCAAATATCTCTTCAGATGTTTTCTCACTGGTAGTCTGTTCCAGTGCGTACCGGTGTATGGACACGTTTGAGTGGAGTCTGATCCGGGACACCAAGGCTGTCTTGATGAGTAGTGGATGGAGGGAACTCCAAGTAGGTGCACTAATCTTCCCAAATTACTTGAATTACACTTAAATCTTGCATCCTGCACAGTGCTCATTTGTCTTCCACAACTCTACCCACAATCTTCCAGTGTCTACGTTTTTACAATTGACCTGATATTGAGAGGGAATTGCAAGATGCCTTATTCCAAGTCATCTTCAGCAAACGTCTTCTGCTTCAACCGTGTCCTGGGTCCTATATTTATCCCTCATGATTGGTCTCTTTATATCCCTTGCAGAATGTCGTCAGACTGACGAATATCAGGGGCAGGAGGAAGTAACTTAGACAAAGTGTGCTTCCCATCTATGACTGCAGGCAGCTAGTTTAAAGTTATCTGGGAAAGCCATTTGCTTGACCATGAAGAGGAATTTGGAATAATATGGACAACAAATCAGCAGGCCGAGGATGGCCCCCTCTCTTTGCTGCAATAGAGGCCCCAATGCTGTGATGGATTGGAAAAAGGAAAGCTTCATCAATCACCCTCCATCACACCTTCCCCTATGCTTGGGCCATTCCTCAGAACCAATCCAACTTCACTTCTCTCAGCATAAATACATCTCAAAAGTGAGTTAAAAAGAACACAATCACAGTTCTTACTTTCTGCAAATTTCATTTCACAAAAAAATTACACTGATCAATAACAAAGGCACTTATGTAATGTTGTGCGATTTTGATTTTCCTGCCAGTTTAAAATGCTAACTGTAGGATTTCAAGAGTGGTTCAAATACATATGGCAATTACGATTTCGCCCACACTTTTGGTTTAAACAAACACAGGGTGATTTGTCGCTTTGTTTTTCAGACCCTTCACCCCCTTGCTTTGGTCTAGGTTGGGGAGTCAGACAGAAAAATTGGAATGCTTTGCGGAATTTCGGATTTCAGACCACCCTTGCTGAAAGGCCTGTGTTGGGGATGCTGGATATAAAGGTTGGACTGATTTAAGAACAAAGACACTCCTCCTCCTTAAAGAAGTCTGGTTCAGCTGGACAACAAGGATTACCCCAATTAAATTGTAGGCTATAATTTTCAGTGCACACGGGGAAGTGAGCTTTGTTAATTTTGAATTTTAACAAAATCCACCCCATAGTGTTCTGCCAAATGGAGAATTAATTAAATTAATATTTTTGGTTACATAGGCTAAGGATCTACACAATCTTGCCCCTGGCCCACTATAAAGGGAAAGGATTCAAGGCAAGCAGACTCCCCCACATTTTCAGTTCCCAGGGTTCAGTTCTACTTACATAGCAAGCCTCTGTTTAAGGTTCAAGAAAGCCAGCTGTATGTCAGGACACTCTTGAAAGATCGGACAGGGGTCTGGTCACTCAACTCTCAAAGATGGCCTCCTTCTCTCCACCATAGGACCCATTCAGCTTTGAGGCCTTCTTAGAAATAGACAGCTCCACCCAGATGCACTCTCAGCAAACTCCTCTGGTGTCTCGTTACAGCTGTCAGATGGTACATTTCAGCAGCCCTCCTGATGGTCTGTCTCTTCTCTCTGTCCTCCTGTCTCTTTCTCTGTCTCATTTTTTCCTTGCTCTGTCCTCGGGCAGTCCCCTTTATATGGCAGCAATGACACCACCAATTTTTCAATCTTGGGGAAGAACCCTGCAATAATCCATGCCACTAGGATTGGACAGTTAACCTTCTCTCTCCTCCCAAACCCAGCCTCCAAGTCAGGGTTGGTTTAGGAGTGTGGAGCAAAATATGGGAATTCAAATTTGTCATCATCCTTTGTACTCCTTTCAACTTTTTGGCAGAAAACTGGTTATGTATCACAACTTCATAATTTTACTGGCAACTTCCAGACTAAACATATTTTCAGTTTCAGCTAATCATGGGGAATTGGACAAGCCAACCACCAAATCTGTATCATGTAGCACGGCCATGTGGCATCTTTCTGCCATTTCCATAAAAAGCACAACAGTTATGAATATGTAAGTTATTAAGCATATCCCTATTTTAATGTTCCACCCGCTCACCAACTCTCACATTTGGAACATGTTCAGATCAGCCAGAAACGTAGTTTAACTGTCCATTACCATTCCCAGAGTCACAGGAAGATGAATTTGATATCCCCAAAATCGCCTGGAAATTACATAAATGTTGGTACATAGATGAAATCTATCCACCTTATGATGGCTGAGAAAAAAGCCTAGATGATAATAGCCCTTTTAAATAAATTGTGAATCTTCATGTGGGGCAAATGGTCCTTCTCCTGCTTCCCGCCATTTGTTTTCACTGGGTAAGCCTGTGCCCACTGTTTTTTTATTATCAATCTCCTTTGCGTTGGAAGCTTGCTCTTTGAAGTGGGTGCCACCATGTTCACACATATTAGTCATGGTGCAGCCAAGAATAACTTTTGCTTTCAGAGCCAGCAGGTCTGGAGAACACTGAATTTATACGGATTTAGCAGGATATTCTTATTGCGCTTGGTCATTAGATGGGAGATGTGACATCCAGGCTGGCAGTGTGAGTTTTCCTTGAGAAGTTTTGCCCACAGCCAGCAAAAGGGTCTGCCTTGGGCTGATATTTTGTTCATGAAGACAACGTGGTTCTTCAAATGTCACTGGAGTTTTGTGGAAGAAACATAATATACATTGCTCTTTGTCAACCCACACATCATGTTTTGTTTTCCTGACATTTTTCTGTGAGCAGTGATATTTTGTTTTTCACTTTTACCTTTTCAAATAATTTTTATTTGCACACACATGTGCAGGCCGTTTTTGTTTTCAATGTTTAAAAATCCTGTTTTCCATGTGATAGGGATCTTTGATTCCTCCTTCTTTTGCAAATTGAAATGCTACGTGTCCATTGATAATGACAAGTATGCCCCTTTCCACATGCCTCTTTAACTTTACTTGAAAAACAAAAACAAATGCCAGGGCATTCTTGTTTCAGTGTTTAAAATCTTGCTATTCATGTGAAAGGGACTTTTGTTTGGGGCCTTTAAATGTACCCCACATGCCCCTCCCCTGTTCTTCCATGACTCTTTGTTGGGGAACAGCAGGGGACAGTGGGGTTTCATTAGGTGTAATTTCCTTCATTAGGCAGTGGGCCCTCCAGTCACCCCTTCCATCTCTTGTGATGTCATCTTTGATGTCATGGGTGTTAGTCTTAGCAGTGCAAGGTGGTGGCGTGAGTTATGGTTGCGTAGCTTACCATGACTGGTGAATTTCTGGGGGTTTCCGATTTTACTTGTAACCATAATATCCCTTTAACACACGTTTCCACTGGTTTTGATAGGTTTTTATTGGTGCAACTTAACCATAACGTCCCTTTAACAACGTTTTTTCACTGAATTTCAAATTTTTCAACCAGGATACCCTTAATTTGTGTACATGTGCCATACAACATATTGACCCCGCTAGGCCCAACATGATGGCCACAGAGTCCGCGGACATCCGGCAGCATCCACACTGGCCAAAAGCTCAGGGGTTATCTTACATCGTTGTATCGTGCAGCGAACAAACAGAAGATTTCTAAAGGGCAACACATATGTATACTACAATAAAAAATAAAGTAAGTCTACAAGCTCTGTACTTATAAAAGTAGAAGTGCAATAACATAGGTTGTGCAACATAATGGAATGCACCAAGCCGAAAAATAACCTGTGCATCTAACAATATTACCTCAGTGCAGCTTTGCATACACAGTGAGAATAAACTGGCACAAGGAAGTCCAACGTATTAAGGAGAGAACCGTAAGTACACTATATTTCCTCCTGTAACAGGCGAGTTTGTTGTGTGTACATGACTAGTAAAACACATTATTTTTTTTACACAGAAATGGCAAGCACCTTAGAGTCACTCGAGGAGAATTTCCCCCATTATGAAATGAGTGACGATAGCAGCTCTAATGGTACAAAGTACAATTTTTAAAGTAGGAAAAGTAATGCACATTGCTGCACATGTCGCTGAAACATGCTTCTTTGTTAACAGTACATACTGCAAATGAAGAAAATGGGCCGGAAGCACTAGCTAGTGTACAAGAAGATGGGCACAGACAGATCCAAAGTAATGTGGGAAATGAACTGATGAGCCTGTGTGCAAAAATGGACTTGCTGAACACCAATTTAGGAGTCTTAAAAGTATTTCTAGAAATGCAATATAATGGGCAATATTAAGTAGCACTTCCCCCACTTGTACAAGTGCCCCTTCCCCCTGTCCCAGCCAACCATCCCCACGAATTCCCTGTAGTCAAAGACACTATGATGATACCTCAATCCCTTCCTCCCCTGATGACCAGCCTGTGTAAAACCCAATTCCCCTATATATGTTTCCCATTCCGCTACCCCTTCTCTTTCCTAATTAAATGTTTTTGGTCTGTGTTAATGCATTTCTATGTGTTTACTGTTGCTGTGTGTGTGTGTGTGTTTTTTTTTTAAAAAAAGCCTGGTTTGGAGTCTGCGGACAGCGCCCCTGTCCGGAAATGTCCACAAAAACATGAAGCACCTTTATATGATTCAGGGACCCACACCCTGTCCTGCGGACACCTGAGCGCATGGGCATCCAATCCCCTGTGCCCTCTGAACAACGCACCTGTCTGCAAACGTCTGTAAAGTTGTATTACACTTTTAATTAGTTCAGGGGTCCCGCCTCTGTCCTACGGACAGCTGATCACATGCACATTTGATCCAGCATGCCCTCCAAACACCTCGCCTATCCGCAGATGTCCGTAAAGTTGTGGTGTACTTGTAATTTGTTTGGGGGTCCTGCCCCTGTCCTACAGACACCTGGGTGCATGCGCATCTGATACCCTGTGCCCTCGGAACACTGTGCCTGTCCGGAACTGTCTGCTACACATGTCACACATTTAATTAGTTTGGGGATCCTGCCCCTGTCCTACGGACACCTAGGCGCATGCGCACATCGCATCCTGCACAATAGGTGTCCTGTGGACAGATGCCCCATTCACGATTGTTTGCAACATCATCATATGACCGTATCTGTGGACACTGTTTGGACCCCTGAATACCCAAAAAGTGCTTTTTGTTCCAATCCAATGTGTTTTAAGGTGAAACCTCACTCTTGCCGAGGTCCCAGACCATGCCCCTGGTCGATCTAGAGACTTTTTGCATTTTTTTAGCCCAGCTTGTGGGTCCAAGTGTCCATGCAGCGCCCAACTTTATCTGGAGCACTCCCCTGCTCCCCTATAAAAGGCCACACCCCACTGCTGCTCCTCATTCTGTTTTTGGCTACCCAGGACAGAGCACTTGGCTGAGCTGTTACCCAGGACAGAGCACTTGGCTGAGCTGTTGCTGGAGCATTGCTAAATGGCTGCTGTTGGACATTATGGCCATGGATGCTGCTGCTGCCTCCTCATCACCAACCCACCACCACCACCTTCTGGAGGGCCTGAGGAGGGGAACAGGAGTGGTGATGTAGAGGGAGATCAAGAAGAAGGAGAGGATGAGGTAGTTGAAGTCCCTACTACAAGCTGCTAACACGAGTCTCAGGTGTGGAGGCTCTTTACCACTGTTGGGGGGTGTGATCAAGGTTCGCTGCACTGGATACTCAGTCGCAGCAAGCCTGGGCTGTACAGCTACAGGACCAGCTCCATGCGGTGACACCTGAGGTTGAACCACAAGGCAGCAAGCAGTTCAGAGGGTCGTCCCCTTTGAAGGCGGTAATAGGTTGAGTTCCTCTGTCACCCTCCGCATCTGCTCCTGTCAACACAAGAGACACTCCTGTGGGGCAGTAGATCCCTGACCAGGCCTCACAGGCCATAAACAATGCAGTGGACCCTTGCCTTTTGAGGGTCACTGCACTGTGTATGTACTGCGATGCAGTACTCTGCAGGGGGGAACAATTTCAAAGTGCTTTCAAGTCTATGGTCTGGGAGCATGAGAAACACTGCCCCCTAGCTCTGTGAGGCCAATCCAAACATCTTCCTCTCTCCACCTGCCCCTTCATCCCTGTAGTTGGTGCCCCTTCCATACCATCCCTTCCGTCCCCTCCCTTCTGTCATGTCTGAACAATCCCCAACAATGTACAAAAACACAAAAAAGTCTCTTTTCAGAGCCACCTTTCAAAGTTAAAAAATAGAAGAGCCAATGAAATGGTGCACACCCCTGCGCAGTCTGAAATTGTAGGTGATGGCGCCATCAAAAATATTGCACTCTTTTGCGGGAGAAAGTGGTAGCTCTGAAAAGAGCCTTTTTGTGTTGTTTTTTTGTTTTTGGAAGGATTTTTTCAAGATTTAAGGAAAAAGTAGGCAACACATTGTGGAAAATGCTTGCTATAGTTGCAAAAATGGATCCAAAGCATTTTAAATATTTCGCAAAAAAAACTGATTGCCATCATCAATAAGATGGACTCCATCTCTGCAAAAAGTATTGGTGCTACGAAATTTAATGTTTTCATTGTGGAAGGGCAACATGCCAACATCTCTCAAAAATGCGCAAATAGCCTTTTTGACTTTGCACCTCGCTTTCTCCATTTGCAGACCAAATGAAGAAGAGCGCATCCACATCTGTCTCTGGGCAATGCGAGAAAAAATGACTTGAGAGTTAGGAAATATGTCCATGACTTTCCCAAATGCCTCCTTCATCGCAAACTGCAGTGAGATTCCGGTAACATGGCCTAAACTGTTTCCCCCACAATTAACAATAATAATGGCTGGATGATGGCGTGTCACCAAAGTGGCACAAAGGGAAAGCAAGTCCACTCACTTCATGCCGCACACTCCATACCAGTACACATCCACATGATCAAATCAAAGATGTGCGGCCACTCCACAGTGCTCTGCATACACCTGCAAACAATGTATCCACAAATCCCCCAAAATTCAGACACTCTGCCTCTTGAAAGACACAGCCATAGCCATAGCCATCTGCACTCCTCTCAGCGAACAGATCTTCTGCCACACTCTCTCCTTGCACAACACACCCAGGGAACCTTATTGGCCAATCCCCTGGCCTCCACATTCCCATTTCCATGAATGCCACCCTCAAAAGCCATTGATGTGGCACGTGAGATCCGCAGACTACTGCAGTGTCCGCGGATAAATCGGCCAATTCAAGGGTGTGGGGGACAGAAATTTAACCCAGGGTAGGAGATGCAGAGGTGGCTCTCAAAAGAGCCTTTTTTATGATGCTTCTAAACACATACCTTGTGTTTTATATTTTTGTTGTGGCCTTTTCTCTTCTTTTCTTCCTTACAGTCTTACATGAACCTTTTCAAAGAATCCCTTAGATTGCGAAAGAAAAGGACATTTCCAATGGTGAACAAAGAAATTCCATCTGCAGTGAAAAAGTTCACTCTAAGAGAATCAATGTTCTGATTGTGTAAAGAGAAGATCCCAGCACTATGCAAAAATACAGACATGCCTGTTTACAAGACACCTTCCGGTATTTCTCTGGTGACAGAAGACATTGGGGTTGTTCCATACTGCTCTAGATGGTATGTGTGAGAAGCCCATCTATGCACTGGGAAAAGCAGAATCAGTGCCTTCACCAAGTCCTTCAGTGCAATGAGCAAACTTGGAGCACTGATGTAACCCAAATGTAGTGCTCTACAATGCACCACTACAACATCAGGAGTACTGAAAGTGGCAATAACTGCAAAGAACAATCACTCTTTGCAAATTCCGGCCAGGCATACTGCACCACAAAGCCTCCAATCCTTCAAAACCAAGATTGGCAGAAATGCCTCTTCCCTCTGCATACCTCTGCAGATCACTTACAAAGGAATCTCCAACCATTAACACACTGACTTTCTGCATCTCTGCCATCTTCACTGCAGACAGCAATGGAAAACAGTATTACACTCTCTTCCTATGAAGCACAACCTGAACACATTTTGGGCTAATCCCGACAGTCCCATTTCCATGCCAGGCATGCTGAGATACCCCGGATGTGGAACGCCCAGTCCACAGACTTCCACAGTGTCCATGGACCCCGTAACAACGGGCAGCCCTTCTTCCCTTTCCACTTCACTCTTTGCAGCACTCCCTCATTGGCTACTGTTATTCCAAAGCACCTCATCAAAAAGTACTATAAAACCCTCCAGGATTTCTGCTTCCAGATTCATCCACATCTGCATCCATAAACACAAACTACAGGTATGCATATATTTTGTAGAGTACATTTGCAACTGTTTTACAAATCCATATGAACAGGGTGTCTGCCACTTACCCTTCATAACCTACACAATAATCATACTCTCATTTGTCCCATCTCCTGACATCAAGTGGCAGTTACTTACATTGCTGTGTGCTTTCGAAGTTTTCTTTTAATGCCCACTTACATAACAGTTGCAAACCACATATTTCAATTTGCAGCACTCTCTGTGCCTTTTTTGTAAAAAAAAACACATTGGTATCATTTGCACAGCATGTTCAAGTGCCTGTAACGCTCACCTTGTATACACAGGGAAGCCATCCGACTGGTCCGGAGCGCTTCTGGGATGGATTCACCGGTACTCACGCTGCTGTGGGCCTATTCTTGTATTTCGATAAGGTGTGCTCTCCGTCCTGCCGTTCTGTGCAGGGGAGCGTCATGGCTGGGCACCTTTCCGCTGAGTTACTTCACTGGCGTGGGCCCAGGAGTCCAGGCCGGCTGCGACTCCACTTTTGAGGTAAGTCTTAGTTTTTAAAGAATTAATGCTCGCAATTGTTGTTGCCCTGTTGACCTTCTCCTTCTCTCCTTGATGCAGGAGGGGTGATGGAGACGTTGAGCTGATGGAGAGGGAAGTGTTCGAGAAGGTAAGAGTGCGCGAAGCACGGCACAATGATCGTCTTTTGAATAAGGCTAACCTGTGCTGCATGTCACCAAAAAGTTCCTGGAAGAAATGCGGCCAGATGGAAGCAGAGCGTAGAATGGAAGATGTCCGGGTGGCAGTTGAATTTCCAGGAGAACTTTGGTAAGTAAACTGAGTCTGGAGGCGATGGAATCGGAGGACGAACGCTTACTAATTATCCTCTTCTTGTCTCTATCTTTCAGATGTTGCTTGTGGAAGATGAAGAGTTCCAGGGAAGGTGCTAGAGCGATCGAGGAGCTGGATGCAGAACAGGTAAGGAGGAATAACGGTGTTCTTCTTCTTCTTCCCGAAGATGCAGGCCAAGGATGCTGCGAGCAGGTCTTGGTGAACGTCACACTGCCAGTGCAGAACAACGCGAAGCGCGTGCCTCAGCTCGGGCGTGGCTTAAATAGTCAGCAGGCATCCCAGGTGCCTCCAGGGTGGACCACGCCCTGGATGCTAGACTGCATGATGCAGTTCCACATTGATCCTTGTGGGGGCAGCCATGTTGGTCCATTCCCCAATGGAAACTCCACCTGCCATATGAGCCTGGTGCCAAAGGCGCCAGGACTGGCTCCTGGACAGCCGAGAGGGGCATGATTGGGCCCTTGGGGCTTCGCAGGAATACTGTGGTGAGGGCCAGAGGGCCCGAGTTCCCAGGCCAGGGGTTATAGTCATGACAGTGCCAGATCCTATGTGAAACTTCAATATATTACCACAACATGCATGCCTGCCCATATCACCCATTCTAATGTGCAAACTGTTATTTTCTTCTTTACTTCTGTCACTTTTACAACCACTTCTCCCACTAACACACCTGCTGTAAAATGCCCGGAATTCACACAGAAAACAAAAACTGCATGTATGTTACCAAAGCATGGCAAGTACATAGATTGCAAAATGAACAAAATGCACTGCGCTTACAACTACTCATTTCAGCACCATTTGAAGGAAAGCAAATAAATGCATGTGTACATTCACAAGAGTGCTATTTGTACATTTTAATAAATAAATGAAAGGAACGGGAAAGGATTTCTGCAACATACTGCAATGGCACTCATGTAGCAAGCAACTATGTGTGGGAAAGTTAATAAAATTGCACACACTAACATTCTTCTTTCTAATCTGCACATCTTTCTGGGCTTCTGCCTTTTTCTAAGCCTACTGGGACTTGCACTACTCCATTTCCAATGCAAATAGTGCAACAACAACTCACACACTTGGAAAACTGCCCCATAGGGCATACTTATCACAGCACCACCGCCCACATACCAACAATTCTGATGCTCCCAAGTCCCCATTCCTATACAGTGCTGTACAATTGCACACACATACAGACTAACATTTTCCAACACCTGACTTTCCAGGCCAACATGGCCTGTAACATCCTAGTGACACTGGGAAGCTACCTGTCAAACAAGTATTAGGAATCTAGTGACAACCTGTCTGCACCAACAGCAGTGTTACAACCGTATTCATAATCACGTGCAATGTTACCAGCTCTTCCTCCCAACAAATCCACCTACAATGTAAAATATTGTGTTCTCCTAGTACAAATATTGTGCCATTAACACACATATCCACTAACTTCCTTCTTTCGCAATGGCAGTGAAGAACAGCCTCCTGAAAGACAGGAACGTCTCTATTGGAAGATAGAACCCAGAAGAAACCTACTCTTCACATCCAACAAAGTAAGTGCAGTACTGTAGTAGTATTTTTCCTGTTATTCATACAGTGCAGTGTTGTTGTACAGTGGCCTACACAATTCTATATAACCCAACAGCATTTGCTTCACTCTTACTCATTGCACCTCAGCAGGTCCACTCTTTGTATTCTCATCTGAACAACAGTATCTTAACACCCACTAGTTTTGTGAAAACATTGTAATGTCCTTACTTATTCATGCAAAGTACACTGTCATACACAATGAAGCAAGCCTTTCAAACATCAACACACACAGCTACTAGTAGAACCTTCGCAACCAGAAGTAATAGCCCATTGCACAATCACACACTTCTCCATTTATACCTACCCTGAAATTCAGACACTCATGCCCAGTGCATGCGAATACGTTCACAACTTTGAAACCCACACTTTCCTTTTTTCACCAACAGACAAAAGAGAATGCCTACCAAAAAGCAACTCCATAGAAAACAATGCATAAATAGAGCAGATAAAACAAAAAGCAGGCAAAATAGTCATCCACCTCTAGCAGATTTTGTACGAAATGTTCAAACAAAACAGGAAATACAGTCACTGAACAAAGCTGAATCAGCTAGCAGGAAAAAAAGTGTGGCCCCTCTTCCAAAATCTAAACATTTAAAGAAATGTATTAAGAAGAATAAAACTACCAGTGGCGCTAGCAGCGCATCTACCAATGTTAACGTAGCTACAGGTATGTATTCCAAAACAATAAGGATACGATTAATGGAATTAATGTGCGCTGAAAATTCCAGCGCAAGTGTGCGAAACCGTGCGAATCGCAGTGCAAGTGCGAAAATCACAGAAAAACCCGCGCACATCGATTCATGGAAGTCCGTGCGCAAGTAAAATCTGGGATGTGCGCTGAAAATCTGCGTGGCGCACGCCAGCGCACAGGTCATCTAACGGCGTGCGCTACGGCCACAGCGAAAGCGCACATAGCGCGCGCACATAACAAAAGTAGGCGTAACATGGGGCGTGACACGCGGAATGGGGAACAACGCATGAAAATGTGGGCATCACGGGGGAAGTACAGGAGGCAAGTGCGCAGAGCGCCCACACTCTCGCCTACAACACGTATTCATGGAATCGAAAAAGGCAAACCAGCGCACTGACTAAGACGCGCACAGGCCTAAACACGTACGCCACATGAAGGCAGGTGGTAGCGTCCCTGCGCATGAAAAAAATGTGCGCCAAAATGAGCGCTAACAAAAAGCACGTATATCCAGCTCTGATGATTGTTCCGTACTGTGGTCCTCTAGGACAAATCACGTGCAAAGGGGTAAACGACAAACACGAACACCCGCTGTGTCAAAAATAGCGTGTGCATGTATTTCGGGGGTGAGCGGGAAGTTTCACACACGATTGGCCTTGGGCGAGCGGGGTGCGTGTAAATCTGGGGTTGCGGGAAGATTCACACACGATGGGCCCTGTGCGGGTGGTGTGCCTGTATTCCTGGGGTTCGCGTGAAGTTTCACACGCGATTGGCCTGGGTACGTGTAAATCTGGGGTGCACAGGAAGTTTGACATCTGATTGGCCTTGGGCGAGCGGGGTACGTGTATTTCGGGGGTGCGCGGGAAGTTTCACACGCGACAGGCCATGTGCGAGTGGGGTATGTGTATATCTGGGATGCAGGGGAGTCCTACACGTGAATTGGCAGTGTGGGTCCTCCCAGGTGTTCCCTCTACACCCTCCACTGCCCCTGCAGGCAGCCCACACCACAGGGGACTACCCTGCACCCCTGGTCATGTCCTGCAGGCAGCCCATCCACCATGGGCATGCCCCCCAGCCAAGCCACATGTCACCTTGCACTACTGATCACCAACGCATGACCCCCTCCACCCCCACCCCCCAGCAGTGCAGGGCACCTGCAGCAGGCCCCCACTCATGTCCCACTCATGTCCCCTTGCACCCCCAGCAGTGCAGGGCACCTGCCAGCAGGCCCCCACTCATGTCCCCTTGCACCCCCAGCCCCCAGCACTGAGGGGCACCTGCCAACAGGCCCCCACTCATGTCCCCTTGCACCCCCACCCCCTAGCAGTGCAGGGTACCTGCCAGCAGGCCCCCACTCATGTCCCCTTTCACCCCCACCCCCTAGCACTGAGGGGCACCTGCCAGCAGGCCCCCACACATGTCCCACTGATGTCCCCTTGCACACCCACCCCCCAGCAGTGCAGGGCACCTGCCAGCAGGCCCCCACTCATTTCCCTTTGCACCCCCACCTCCCCACTACTGAGGGGCACCTGCCAACAGGCCCCCACTCATGTCCCCTTGCACCACCACCCCCCAGCACTGAGGGGCACCTGCAAGCAGGCCCCCACTCATGTCCCCTTGAACTCCCACCCCCAGCAGTGCAGGGCACCTGCCAGCAGGCCCCCACTCATGTCCCCTTGCATCCCCACCCCCCAGCACTAACGGCCACCTTCCAGCAGGCCCCAACTCATGTCCCACTCATGTCCCCTTGCACCCCCACCCCCCAGCAGTGCAGGGCACCTGCCAGCAGGCCCCCACTCATATCCCCTTGCACCCCCACCCCCAGCACTGAGGGGCAACTGCCAGCAGGCCCCCACTCATGTCCCCTTGCACCCCCACCCCCCAGCACTGAGGGGCACCTGCCAACAGGCCCCCACTCATGTCCCCTTGCACCCCTACCCTCCAGCAGTGCAGGGCACCTGCCAGCAGGCCTCCACTCATGTCCCACTCATGTCCCCTTGCATCCCCACCCCCCAGCACTGAGGGGCACCTGCCAGCAGGCCCCCAATCATGTCCCCTTGCACACCCACCCACAGCACTGAGGGGCACCTGCCAACAGGCCCCCAATCATGTCCCCTTGCACACCCACCCACAGCACTGAGGGGCACCTGCCAACAGGCCACCACTCATGTCCCCTTGCACCCCCACCCCCCAGCAGTGCAGGGCACCTGCCAGCAGGCCCCCAATCATGTCCCACTCATGTCCCCTTGCACCCCCACCCCCCAGCACTGAGGGGCACCTGCCAGCAGGCCCCCACTCATGTCCCCTTGCACACCCACCCACAGCACTGAGGGGCACCTGCCAACAGGCCCCCACTCATGTCCCCTTGCACCCCTACCCTCCAGTAGTGCAGGGCACCTGCCAGCAGGCCCCCACTCATGTCCCACTCATGTCCTCTTGCACCCCCACCCCCCAGCAGTGCAGGGCACCTGCCAGCAGGCTCCCACTCATGTCCCACTCATGTCCCCTTGAACCCCCCCAGCACTGAGGGGCACCTGTCAGCAGGCCCCCACTCATGTCCCCTTGCACCCCCACCCCCAGCACTGAGGGGCACCTGCCAGCAGGCCCCCACTCATGTCCCCTTGCACCCCCACCCCCCAGCACTGAGGGGCACCTGCCAGCAGGCCTCCACTCATGTCCCCTTGCACACCCACCCACAGCACTGAGGGGCACCTGCCAACAGGCCCCCACTCATGTCCCCTTGCACCCCTATCCTCCAGCAGTGCAGGGCACCTGCCAGTAGGCCCCCACTCATGTCCCACTCATGTCCCCTTGCACCCCATCCCCCAGCAGTGCAGGGCACCTGCCAGCAGGACCCACTCATGTCCCCTTGCACCCCCACCCCCCAGCAGTGCAGGGCACCTGCCAGCAGGCCCCCACTCATATCCCATTGCACCCCCACCCCCAGCAGTGCAGGGCACCTGCCAGCAGGCCCCCACTCATGTCCCACTCATGTCCCCTTGCACCCCCACCCCCCAGCAGTGCAGGGCACCTGCCAGCAGGCTCCCACTCATGTCCCACTCATGTCCCCTTGCACCCCCACCCCCAGCACTGAGGGCCACCTGCCAGCAGGCCCCCACTCATGTCCCCTTGCACCCCCACCCCCCAGCACTGAGGGGCACCTGCCAGCAGGCCCCCAGTCATGTCCTCTTGCACCCACACCCCCAGCAGTGCAGGGCACCTGCCAGCAGGCCCCCACTCATGTCCCCTTGCACCCCCAGCAGTGCAGGGCACCTGCCAGCAGGTCCCCACTCATGTCCCCTTGCACCCCCAGCCCCCAGCACTGAGGGGCACCTGCCAACAGGCCCCCACTCATGTCCCCTTGCACCCCCACCCCCTAGCAGTGCAGGGTACCTGCCAGCAGGCCCCACTCATGTCCCCTTTCACCTCCACCCCCTAGCACTGAGAGGCACCTGCCAGCAGGCCCCCACACATGTTCCACTCATGTCCCCTTGCACACCCACCCCCCAGCAGTTCAGGGCACCTGCTAGCAGGCCCCCACTCATTTCCCCTTGCACCCCCACCTCCCCACTACTGAGGGGCACCTGCCAACAGGCCCCCACTCATGTCCCCTTGCACCACCACCCCCCAGCACTGAGAGGCACCTGCCAGCAGGCCCCCACTCATGTCCCCTTGCACCCCCACCCCCAGCAGTGCAGGGCACCTGCCAGCAGGCCCCCACTCATGTCCCCTTGCATCCCCACCCCCCAGCACTAACGGCCACCTTCCACCAGGCCCCAACTCATGTCCCACTTATGTCCCCTTGCACCCCCACCCCCCAGCAGTGCAGGGCACCTGCCAGCAGGCCCCCACTCATGTCCCTCTCATGTCCCCTTGCACCCCCACCCCCAGCACTGAGGGGCACCTGCCAGCAGGCCCCCACTCATGTCCCCTTGCACACCCACCCACAGCACTGAGGGGCACCTGCCAACTGGCCCCCACTCATGTCCCCTTGCACCCCTACCCTCCAGCAGTGCAGGGCACCTGCCAGCAGGCCCCCACTCATGTCCCACTCATGTCCCCTTGCATCCCCACCCCCCAGCACTGAGGGGCACCTGCCAGCAGACCCCCACTCATGTCCCCTTGCACACCCACCCACAGCACTGAGGGGCACCTGCCAACAGGCCCCCACTCATGTCCCCTTGCGCCCCCACCCCCCAGCAGTGCAGGGCACCTGCCAGCAGGCCCCCAATCATGTCCCACTCATGTCCCCTTGCACCCCCACCCCCCAGCACTGAGGGGCACCTGCCAGCAGGCCCCCACTCATGTCCCCTTGCACACCCACCCACAGCACTGAGGGGCACCTGGCAACAGGCCCCCACTCATGTCCCCTTGCACCTCTACCCTCGAGTAGTGCAGGGCACCAGCCAGCAGGCACCCACTCATGTCCCACTCATGTCCCCTTGCACACCCACCCCCCAGCAGTGCAGGGCACCTGCCAGCAGGCCCCCACTCATTTCCCTTTGCACCCCCACCTCCCCACTACTGAGGGGCACCTGCCAACAGGCCCCCACTCATGTCCCCTTGCACCACCACCCCCCAGCACTGAGGGGCACCTGCAAGCAGGCCCCCACTCATGTCCCCTTGAACTCCCACCCCCAGCAGTGCAGGGCACCTGCCAGCAGGCCCCCACTCATGTCCCCTTGCATCCCCACCCCCCAGCACTAACGGCCACCTTCCAGCAGGCCCCAACTCATGTCCCACTCATGTCCCCTTGCACCCCCACCCCCCAGCAGTGCAGGGCACCTGCCAGCAGGCCCCCACTCATATCCCCTTGCACCCCCACCCCCAGCACTGAGGGGCAACTGCCAGCAGGCCCCCACTCATGTCCCCTTGCACCCCCACCCCCAGCACTGAGGGGCACCTGCCAACAGGCCCCCACTCATGTCCCCTTGCACCCCTACCCTCCAGCAGTGCAGGGCACCTGCCAGCAGGCCTCCACTCATGTCCCACTCATGTCCCCTTGCATCCCCACCCCCCAGCACTGAGGGGCACCTGCCAGCAGGCCCCCAATCATGTCCCCTTGCACACCCACCCACAGCACTGAGGGGAACCTGCCAACAGGCCCCCAATCATGTCCCCTTGCACACCCACCCACAGCACTGAGGGGCACCTGCCAACAGGCCACCACTCATGTCCCCTTGCACCCCCACCCCCCAGCAGTGCAGGGCACCTGCCAGCAGGCCCCCAATCATGTCCCACTCATGTCCCCTTGCACCCCCACCCCCCAGCACTGAGGGGCACCTGCCAGCAGGCCCCCACTCATGTCCCCTTGCACACCCACCCACAGCACTGAGGGGCACCTGCCAACAGGCCCCCACTCATGTCCCCTTGCACCCCTACCCTCCAGTAGTGCAGGGCACCTGCCAGCAGGCCCCCACTCATGTCCCACTCATGTCCTCTTGCACCCCCACCCCCCAGCAGTGCAGGGCACCTGCCAGCAGGCTCCCACTCATGTCCCACTCATGTCCCCTTGAACCCCCCCAGCACTGAGGGGCACCTGTCAGCAGGCCCCCACTCATGTCCCCTTGCACCCCCACCCCCAGCACTGAGGGGCACCTGCCAGCAGGCCCCCACTCATGTCCCCTTGCACCCCCACCCCCCAGCACTGAGGGGCACCTGCCAGCAGGCCTCCACTCATGTCCCCTTGCACACCCACCCACAGCACTGAGGGGCACCTGCCAACAGGCCCCCACTCATGTCCCCTTGCACCCCTATCCTCCAGCAGTGCAGGGCACCTGCCAGTAGGCCCCCACTCATGTCCCACTCATGTCCCCTTGCACCCCATCCCCCAGCAGTGCAGGGCACCTGCCAGCAGGACCCACTCATGTCCCCTTGCACCCCCACCCCCCAGCAGTGCAGGGCACCTGCCAGCAGGCCCCCACTCATATCCCATTGCACCCCCACCCCCAGCAGTGCAGGGCACCTGCCAGCAGGCCCCCACTCATGTCCCACTCATGTCCCCTTGCACCCCCACCCCCCAGCAGTGCAGGGCACCTGCCAGCAGGCTCCCACTCATGTCCCACTCATGTCCCCTTGCACCCCCACCCCCAGCACTGAGGGCCACCTGCCAGCAGGCCCCCACTCATGTCCCCTTGCACCCCCACCCCCCAGCACTGAGGGGCACCTGCCAGCGGGCCCCCAGTCATGTCCTCTTGCACCCACACCCCCAGCAGTGCAGGGCACCTGCCAGCAGGCCCCCACTCATGTCCCCTTGCACCCCCAGCAGTGCAGGGCACCTGCCAGCAGGTCCCCACTCATGTCCCCTTGCACCCCCAGCCCCCAGCACTGAGGGGCACCTGCCAACAGGCCCCCACTCATGTCCCCTTGCACCCCCACCCCCTAGCAGTGCAGGGTACCTGCCAGCAGGCCCCACTCATGTCCCCTTTCACCTCCACCCCCTAGCACTGAGAGGCACCTGCCAGCAGGCCCCCACACATGTTCCACTCATGTCCCCTTGCACACCCACCCCCCAGCAGTTCAGGGCACCTGCTAGCAGGCCCCCACTCATTTCCCCTTGCACCCCCACCTCCCCACTACTGAGGGGCACCTGCCAACAGGCCCCCACTCATGTCCCCTTGCACCACCACCCCCCAGCACTGAGAGGCACCTGCCAGCAGGCCCCCACTCATGTCCCCTTGCACCCCCACCCCCAGCAGTGCAGGGCACCTGCCAGCAGGCCCCCACTCATGTCCCCTTGCATCCCCACCCCCCAGCACTAACGGCCACCTTCCACCAGGCCCCAACTCATGTCCCACTTATGTCCCCTTGCACCCCCACCCCCCAGCAGTGCAGGGCACCTGCCAGCAGGCCCCCACTCATGTCCCTCTCATGTCCCCTTGCACCCCCACCCCCAGCACTGAGGGGCACCTGCCAGCAGGCCCCCACTCATGTCCCCTTGCACACCCACCCACAGCACTGAGGGGCACCTGCCAACTGGCCCCCACTCATGTCCCCTTGCACCCCTACCCTCCAGCAGTGCAGGGCACCTGCCAGCAGGCCCCCACTCATGTCCCACTCATGTCCCCTTGCATCCCCACCCCCCAGCACTGAGGGGCACCTGCCAGCAGACCCCCACTCATGTCCCCTTGCACACCCACCCACAGCACTGAGGGGCACCTGCCAACAGGCCCCCACTCATGTCCCCTTGCGCCCCCACCCCCCAGCAGTGCAGGGCACCTGCCAGCAGGCCCCCAATCATGTCCCACTCATGTCCCCTTGCACCCCCACCCCCCAGCACTGAGGGGCACCTGCCAGCAGGCCCCCACTCATGTCCCCTTGCACACCCACCCACAGCACTGAGGGGCACCTGGCAACAGGCCCCCACTCATGTCCCCTTGCACCTCTACCCTCGAGTAGTGCAGGGCACCAGCCAGCAGGCACCCACTCATGTCCCACTCATGTCCCCTTGCACCCCCACCCCCAGCAGTGCAGGGCACCTGCCAGCAGACTCCCACTCATGTCCCACTCATGTCCCCTTGCACCCCCACCCTCCAGCACTGAGGGGCACCTGCCAGCAGGCCCCCACTCATGTCCCTTTGCACCCCCACCCCCCAGCGCTGAGGGGCACCTGCCAGCAGGCCCCCACTCATGTCCCCTTGCAACCCCACCCCCCAGCACCGTGGGGCACCTGCCAGCAGGCCCCCACTCATGTCCCCTTGCACACCCACCCACAGCACTGAGGGGCACCTGCCAACAGGCCCCCACTCATGTCCCCTTGCACCCCTACCCTCCAGCAGTGCAGGGCACCTGCCAGCAGGCCCCACTCATGTCCCACTCATGTCCCCTTGCACCCCATCCCCCAGCAGTGCAGGGCACCTGCCAGCAGGACCCACTCATGTCCCCTTCCACCCCCATCCCCCAGCAGAGCAGGGCACCTGCCAGCAGGCCCCCACTCATATCCCATTGCACCCCCACCCCCAGCAGTGCAGGGCACCTGCCAGCAGGCCCCCACTCATGTCCCACTCATGTCCCCTTGCACCCCCACCCCCCAGCAGTGCAGGGCACCTGCCAGCAGGCTCCCACTCATGTCCCACTCATGTCCCCTTGCACCCGCACCCTGCAGCAGTGCAGGGCACCTGCCAGCAGGCCCCCACACATGTCCCACTCATGTCCCCTTCCACCCACACCCCCCAGCAGTGCAGGGCACCTGCCAGCAGGCCCCCACACATGTTCCACTCATGTACCCTTGCACCCCCACCCCCCAACAGTGCAGGGCACCTGCCAGCAGGCCCCCACTCATGTCCCCTTGCACACCCACCCCCCAGCAGTGCAGGACATCTGCCAGCAGGCCCCCACACATGTCCCACTCATGTCCCCTTGCACCCCTACCCCCCAGCAGTGCAGGGCACCTGCCAGCAGGCCCTCACTCATTTCCCCCTGCACACCCACTCCCCAGCAGTGCAGGGCACCTGCCAGAAGGCCCCCACTCATGTCCCCTTGCACCCCCACCCCCCAGCACTGAGGGGCACCTGCCAACAGGCCCCCACACATGTCCCACTCGTGTCCCCTTGCACCCCCACCCCCCAGCAGGGCAGGGCACCTGCCAGCAGACCCCCACTCATGTCCCACTCATGTCCCCTTGCACACCCACCCCCCAGCACTGAGGGGCACCTGCCAACAGGCCCCCACTCATGTCCCCTTGCACCCCCATGCCCCAGCACTGAGGGGCACCTGCCAGCAGGCCCCCACTCATGACCCCTTGCACCCCCAACCCCCAGCACTGAGGGGCACCTGCCAGCAGGCCCCCACTCATGTCCCCTTGCACACCCACCCCCCAGCACTGAGGGGCACCAGCCAGCAGACCCCCACTAATGTCCCACTCATGTCCCCTTGCACCCCCACCCCAGAAGTGCAGGGCACCTGCCAGGGGCCCCCACTCATGTCCCACTCATGTCCCCTTGCACTCCCACCCCCCAGCAGTGCAGGGCACCTGCCAGCAGGCCCCCACTCATGTCCCCTTGCACCCCCACCCCCCAGCAGTGAAGGGCACCTGCCAGCAAGCCCCCACTCATGTCCCACTCATGTCCCCTTGCACCCCCACCCCCCAGCAGTGCAGGGCACCTGCCAGCAGTCCCCCACTCATGTCCCACTCATGCACCCCCACCCCCCAGCACTGAGTTGCACCTGCCAGACGGCCCTCACTCATGTCCCCTTGCACCCCCACCCCCCAGCACTGAAGGGCACCTGCCAGCAGGCCCCCACTCATGTCCCCTTGCACCCACACCCCCCAGCAGTGCAGGGCACCTGCCAGTAGGCCCCCACACATGTCCCACTCATGTCGCCTTGCACCCCCACCCTCCAGCAGTGCAGGGCACCTGCCAACAGGCCCCCACTCATGTCCCCTTGCACACCCACCCCCCAGCAGTGCAGGGCACCTGCCAGCAGGCCACCACACATGTCCCACACATGTCCCCTTGCACACCCACCCCCCAGCAGTGCAGGGCACCTGCCAGTAGGCCCCCACTCATTTCCCCTTGCACCCCCACCTCCCAGCACTGAGGGGCACCTGCCAACAGGCCCCCACTCATGTCCCCTTGCACCCCCACCCCCCAGCACTGAGGGGTACCTGCCAGCAGGCCCCCACTCATGTCCCCTTGAACCCCCACCCCCCAGCAGTGCAGGGCACCTGCCAGCAGGCCCCCACTCATGTCCCCTTCCACCCCCACCCCCCAGCAGTGCAGGGCACCTGCCAGCAGGCCACCACACATGTCCCACTCATGTCCCCTTGCACCCCCACCACCTAGCAGTGCAGGGCACCTGCCAGCAGGCCCCCACTCATGTCCCCTTGCACACCCACCCCCCAGCAGTGCGGGGCACCTGCCAGCAGGCCCCCACTAATTTCCCCTTGCACCCCCACCCCCTAGCACTGAGGGGCACCTGCCAGCGGCCCCCACTCATGTACCCTTGCACACCCACCCCCCAGCACTGAGGGGCACCTGCCAACAGGCCCCCACTCATGTCCCCTTGCACCCCACCCCCCAGCAGTGCAGGGCACCTGCCAGCAGGCCCCCACACATGTCCCACTCATGTCCCCTGCACCCCCACCCCCCAGCAGTGCAGGGCACCTGCCAACAGGCCCCCACTAATGTCCCCTTGCACACCCACCCCCCAGCATTGCAGGGCACCTGCCAGCAGGCCACCACACATGTCCCACTCATGTCCCCTTTCACACCCACCCCCCAGCAGTGCAGGGCACCTGCCAGCAGGCCCCCACTCATTTCCCCTTGCACCCCCTCCACCCAGCACTGAGGGGCACCTGCCAAGAGGCCCCCACTCATGTCCCCTTGCACCCCCACTCCCCAGCACTGAGGGGCACCTGCCAGCAGGTCCCCACTCATGTCCCCTTGCACCCTCACCCCCCAGCAGTGCAGGGCACCTGCCAGCAGGCCCCCACTCATGTCCCCTTGCACCCCCACCCCCCAGCAGTGCAGGGCACCTGCCAGCAGGCCCCCACACATGTCCCACTCATGTCCCCTTTCACACCCACCCCCCAGCAGTGCAGGGTACCTGCCAGCAGGCCCCCACTCATTTCCCCTTGCACCCCCTCCTCTCAGCACTGAGGGGCACCTGCCAACAGGCCCCCACTCATGTCCCCTTGCACCCCCACCCCCCAGCACTGAGGGGCACCTGCCAGCAGGCCCCCACTCATGTCCCCTGTCCCCTTGCACCCTCACCCCCCAGCAGCGCAGAGCACCTGCCAGCAGGCCCCCACTCATGTCCCCTTGCACCCCCACCCCTCAGCAGTGCAGGGCACCTGCCAGCAGGCCCCCACACATGTCCCACTCATGTCGCCTTGCACCCCCACCACCTAGCAGTGCAGGGCACCTGCCAGCAGGCCCCCACTCATGTCCCCTTGCACACCCACCCCCCCAGCAGTGTGGGGCACCTGCCAGCTGGCCCACACTCATTTCCCCTTGCACCCCCACCCCCAGCACTGAGGGGCACCTGCCAACAGGACCCCACTCATGTCCCCTTGCACCCTGTTAGGGAGAATTCTCTGTTTAGGCTGAATTCCCTAACCTAGTGAGTCCCCCAGCAGCTTTGCTGGATTTCTGGAGTTTTTTTTTTCTTCTATCCTGCCAAGAGTGAGACTCTTTTTCCTCCCACTCGTGGACATGAATGTGGTTGATTTCTTTGAATGTCAATGTGTTCTATGGGCTATGGGGTCTTTTACTCTATAGGGCCTCATGTGTTTTGCTATGTGTGTTACACCGCACCCTCCGTGCCGTAACACTGGGGTATCCTAGAGGATCCCCACCATAGACTCCATACCCTGGGACTGACTACTGTCTCCCAGGGCATGTAAAGTCACCATTGGCTTTACTAGACCTAAATTTACTAACAGAACTATTACAAACCATCCTTTTGTCGACGTACTGGTAGAGGTAATTCGATTACCCCTGGGTCTGTTGTTCGAGGGGGCACTGTCCTGTCCCCCTCGTCGAGTTTTGGCTGGTGGCAGTGGATGCTACTTTTTATATTCGACCGCTAATATATTCCTATGGGATTCTTCCCATTGTTCGAGGCTAATACTTTTTCACATTAGTCTCTAACGTACCGCCGGTTTATTTATCTTAAATAAATCCACCGGTTGGTATTTTCTGCCAGAACTCGGTTTTTAAAATGGCGTATGTGTTCGCCTCTGTAACTCCGAAACCAAAGGTTGAGCCCTTTGTTCCACTTTTGGCGAGCTTCTGCACAGAAGCTCTCCAGAGTGGTGCCATTCTGTCTGGGTACCACAGGGGGTGTGGGAGGGGGTTTAGGCACCCTGGACTGAGTTGCCTTGCCAACTCAAGTCGCACTCTTGTGTGATTGGCCCGAGTGGTGAGCCGCCCCGCTCACCATTTATCATGTTTGATTGACAGCTATGCTGAATGAATGGGGAATTTCTGCATAAAAGCAGGGCTTTTGGGACTGGAACTTCAGAAGTCGCCACAGGACCTAAGAATCCAACGAGGGTAAAGCTGAGCCGACCTGCAACGATGACACCTCCGGTGGAGCCCTGCTGAACCGACTCACCACTTCCCAACGACAGAGGAGATCGCCCCGCTGGAGAGTCTTCTTCCCCTGGCTGGTGGCAACAACCAGTCCCTTGCTTTTTCTTCGCTCCCAGGACGTCAGTGGTCTAATTGCCCGTGCTGAGCACCCCGACAACCGGATAGCCACTGACCACTGTACCACGACCAAAAGGTGGTGCCTTGTGATTGAGCACTCCGCGGCTGGTCTCTTCCCTGGTGGTGCAACGATCTTCAACTTTCCTCGACGACGAGATCATCTCATCTTCTGGCAAAGCCCCGACTTGCATCCACCACCAGGAACAACTGCCCCCGCCGGAGCTGTCTCTTCACTCTCAAGGTACTGGATCTGCCTGGCTTCCCTTGTGACGGTTAGCATGAGGTGTCTTAAATCCTTACCTTTCCACTGGGTCGCCTCCAGACCTTCTTAACTTTTTGTTCTAAACTGGTCCAACCTCTCTGTGACATTTTGCTACAAAGACTTGAAGTGCATTTCCACTGTGATACTTTTGGGACATACAGCCTTGCCTCTCTCCGAGTGGGTCTGGCCTCTAAACTTTGTGATTTACAGTCGACCCTGCCTTGCTCGCCTTGCATTTGTTTCGTAAAAGTGTTGGTACTGAGTTGGTTTCATACCCTGCCCTTTTCTCTCCCTTTCTAACAAATACTAGAGTGCCATCTAGGTTAAAGCATTTACCTCTGTCTGCAAATAAGTGGTGCCGTTGAACCTAGACTTGTCGAAATATTGTTATGGGATTGATATATGCTTATAGTAATTGTGATTGAAGTTGTTTGCCATATTAGTGCCAGTGTGTTTTCCATAGATGTGTTTTTAAATAAATAATTATATATCTTTACACCCAAACTCTGTTCCGTGTCTGCTTGTTCTATTGTGTAAATTGCACTATCTTGTATACTCCAAATACGCCCTAACTCTTCTTGAGGGAAGTCTGACTGTTCAGCCACAGCTACCAAGTGAATCTGTGTGGTACAGACTGCTACCAAGTGGGTTTACTGCCAAACACCTGTAGTCTTAAATCTTTTGCAGTGGTCCCAGACGGAACTGCACAGGTTTCTGCCTAACACACCCCCACCCCTCAGCACTGAGGGGCACCTGCCAACAGGCCCCCACTCATGTCCCCTTGCACCCCCAGCCCCCAGCACTGAGGGGCACCTGCCAGCAGGCCCCCACTCATGTCCCACTCATGTCCCCTTGCACACCCACCCCCCAGCAGTGCAGGGCACCTGCCAGCAGGCCCCCACTCATGTCCCACTCATGTCCCCTTGCACACCCACCCCCCAGCAGTGCAGGGCACCTCCCAGCAGGCCCCCACTCATTTCCCCTTGCACCCCCACCCCCAGCACTGAGGGGCACCTGCCAGCAGGCCCCCACTCATGTCCCACTCATGTCCTCCAGCACCCCCACCCCCCAGCACTGAGGGGCACCTGCCAGCAGGCCCCCACTCATGTCCCACTCATTTCCCCTTGCACCCCCACCCCTCAGCAGTGCAGGGCATCTGCCAGCAGGCCCCCACTCATGTCCCCTTGCACCCCCACCCCCCAGCACTGAGGGGCACCTGCCAGCAGGCCCCCACTCATGTCCCACCCCCACCCCCCAGCAGTGAAATGGCGATCTCATGACACAAACCAAAAGTCAACTATGTACATCAACACATGTCTGCCACACGAAGGCAGGCGGTAGCGTCCCTGCGCTAACAAAAAGCCTGTATATACAGCTCTGATGAATGTCCCATACTTTGACCCTCTAGGACAAATGACGTGCAAAGTGGTATGCAACAAACACGGACACCCGCTGTGTCAAAAATAGCGGGGTACTGGTACTTCAGGGGCTTGCGGGAAGTTTTACACGCGATTGTGCCTGGGTGAGCAGGGTACGTGTACTTCAGGGGCTCGCAGGAAGTTTTACACGCTATTGTGCCTGGGTGAGCGGGGTACGTGTACTTCAATGGCTCGCTGGAAGTTTTACACGCGATTGGGCCTGGGCGAGCGGGGTACGTGTATTACTGGGGTTGGCGGGGAAGTACAGGAGGCAAATGCTTGGAACGCCCACACGCACGCACCAAAAAAGACACGCTAATCCGGAAACACGTACGCCAGCAGGAAGCAGGCGTACATGGACCCGCGCTGCATAAAAGTGCGCGCAAACAACAAGCAAGCTCAGACGCCAGGATGAACATACCGTTCCTAGCAGAAGTGGTCGTGGAATACCGCAGGAGGAGGAGGAGGATAGTCAGACCCAGAATTTTCACACCCAGAACCAGCCTTTTTGGCATGCCTGATTACCAGGTGTATGGGAGGTACAGGTTTCCACCTCACATAATACTCGAGCTGGTCAGTGAGTGGGAGGATGACCTCACATCACCCATCCTCTGCTCCCAAGCACTCAGCCCCCTGAAGAAGGTCCTCAATGTACTGCACTTTTTGGCCACCGGATCAATTCAGCGGACAAGTGCCATAGTGGGGGGGGGGTGTCACAGGCCACGCAGCCACACTGCCTGCACCAGGTCTTGGCCATCATGACTGCACGCCCATCAGTCCGCAGTCACATATACCTGCCCAGAACACCTGCAGAAAGGCAGACTGCTGTCCAGGATTTCTACGGGGTGGCACAATTCCCCAAAGTCCTAGGTGCCATTGATTGCACCCATGTGGCTCTACGTCCCCCCAGGGCATCAGAGCACATCTATAGAAACCGCAAGCACTGGCATTCCATCAACGTCCAGGTAGTATGTGATGCCAAGTGAATCATCACCTCAGTATATGCCAACTATCCAGGGTCCACCCATAACAGTTTCATTTACAGAATGTCAACCCTAAACCGGGACCTAGAAGCTGGGTGGCATGGCGATACATGACTGCTCGGTGAGTATAAATGCCACAGCACATGCATGCATGCCAGATACTGAGTAATGTCACAACCCTACTAATGATACCCATCACCACCTCCCCAGGGGACAGTGCCTACCCTCTGAGCACCCACATGATGACGCCAATTCGGAACCCCACCACTCCACCCGCGGTAAGATACAACACAGCCCATATTGCAACCCGGGGCATAGTGGAGCGCACATTCGGAGTGCTCAAGTCACGCTTTCGCTCCCTTGACCGTTCTGGCGGGCAGCTGTTATACGCTCCCCCAGTAGTTTGCAGGATCATAGTGTCAGCATGTGTCCTGCACAACGTTGCAACACGCCGGGGCCTGCCGGTGGACATGGTGGTGCCCCCACATCCCCAACCACATGCACGGCCGCTGCGCATGGGAGGGGAAAGGGCACGGGGTGAGGCAGCCGAACACAGCTGGTGGCTAATTACTTCACTTAGAATTACACCCCTGTGGAGTGCACACAGCCCTGCCACATCCCAGCTGACAATTGATGATGACACAAGGGACAGTGAACTGTCACAACCATACCAGCCTGAGATTGGTCACCTGGAAGTGTTACAATGTGTGCATCCCTACCTACAGAAACACCACCAATGCTGTGTCATCAAAAGACACATATGCTGCTAAATGCATTACCCCCTTGCAAAATACGACATGAGATCAGTGCCATGTCACCCAACCCCTCCCCAGCACCACCACCCAACACACCATGGCATGTCATGCTATGTGAGAGCAAACAAAGCAATCCCGAAAACCTGACACAAGTGTCACAAAGTACAGTGTCCCTAATGGAAACTGGCCACACACAATATGCTTCCAGTAATGTTGAACTAACAACACACATGACCAAATACTTCCCAACAATACAATGCAGCTACACAAGCTCAAACATAACTAAAACATGACAGTACTAAGTTAAAGTAGTCGTAGTCTTACAACCTGAATATGCCACCACATCGCCCCCTTCCAACTGTAGTCTTGCAGGCTTCAAAACGTGTCTGTGTACTGCATACAACATGAACTCCATCTCCAAAGTAGACGGCCTTGTGAAGATATGAGGAATGAACCTACAAATTCAGAGGGAGACATGGAAGCAGAAGCATACATAACTCCAACATGCAGTGTACAATACAACAACAATATACACAAGGAATGTCTACACAATATTGACTACAGACTGCCCACACAGCTCATGGGAGCCCAACATCACTGTGTACATCACTGTCACTTGGTCACACCCTTTGCAAGCCCATGGAAACGGGAAGCAGGAGGGGTGTGTGTCTCACGAACCCAAGCATCGAACCCAAACTCAGGACAAGCCTGCATGTGCCCAGCCGGAATACAGTGGATGCTCACGGGAGCCACACAAGGCAACACACTGTTAAAAAATAATCAAAAATCAAAAATCAAAAAAGCAAAAATCAAAAATCAAAATTGGCCATGTGGGGGCCATGGGGGTTGGGGGCACCCAGGATGTCCGAGGACAGGGTGCGCACCAACAGCCGCCTGTGTGGATGTTGGGGAAAAAAAACACCTCCATGGGCTCATGGCCTGCACGGCTATGCCAATGTAGGAGAACTGCTGCTGTCTCTCTGAACACCCTCTGCTGCTGCGACAGGAGAAGGTGGTGCTATGGGAGGCAGCCCATGCAAAGCCCTGGTATGGTCCTCCATGGCAGCAAGCATTCGGGTGTGGAAGGTCTCGTTCTGGAGGATTATAGTGCGGAGATCCCCATGCAGCACCTGACGTGATGCCCGGATCTCCTCCCGAGTTGCCTGCATCTCAGCTGAGAGCGAACGTGTGAGCCGCTCCAGCTGCCGTTCTGTCCTCAAGTTAGTGGAAGTCTCAAGGTCAACAAGAGTCTCCCTGAGGTGATTGAGTTCTACCCTCAGGGCTTCCCTGTGGCCCTGGGACTCTATTGATATCGATTGGCGTAGAGTCTCCAGTGCCGCCCGTCTGTCCCTGTTGGACGCCAACATGTCCTCCCTGTGTGATTGGCAAATGGAGTCTGTTGCCTGCTGTAGTAGCTCCATCTGCCTTTCAGGGGGGACAATGGAATTGGCCACCCTCTCCATTGCTTGAGCTATCATCTCAACTGATGTTGCCTGTTGGGTTGTTGGATTGTTGTTCCCATGCAGTATTGCCTGGTGGCGTACGGCCACCGCGTCGGCGGGCACCACACCTGTTTGGGGCAAGGCGATCTGTGCCTTGCTGTGCCGGCACTGCCTGAGGCAGCAGGACTGCATTCCCCCTCTGATCTGCTGGCCCAGGAACAGGATCAGATGTTGTGGAGTGTGACCTTGCACCCGTAACTGCCAAAGGCTGACTAACCAACACTGACATCCCCATAGTGGGTACTATCCCTGGTGCAGGTGGGTTTGGCAGAACAGAACCCCTTCCAGAAACACTTACCTGCGACGCCACATAGGTCTCATCATCCGAATCAACACCTGAATAGAGGTCTGGGGAGGTGCACCCAGAGACACCCCTTGACAGAATCGTCTGCAGCAAGAGTGGGTTCCCACCCACCACCACACCACGTCCCCCACTGGTGGCCGGTTGTGCCTCAGGTTCCTCCTGGGTCTGCACCATCTCCTCAACCTCACTAGCATCAAGTGCGTCATCCCCTGCAAAAACATGAAAGACAAAAAATGGAAACAGGCATTAGCAGCATAGCACACAAATAGGCCTGACAAGCTACAGAACCAGTACATGATTTACACATGTCCCACATGACTATAACCCTCCCATGCATGCACTATCACATAGTTGGAAGGGGAGGCAAAAGTCTGACACTGATGACACCAAGATGGAAGAGCAACACATTTGCTGCATGCTGGGTAGCACTGCCATCACACATTGGCCTGTGAGTGGCATGTCCTATACACATAAATGACACATGCCATCACACAGATGGCATGTACCATAGCCATGGTACATTCCACAAGTACATCCATATGTCAGTGAATGAGTATTGTCACCCATCCATGTGAGATGGACATGAAGAGATGAAAAATGCCACATAGTTTGAAAAGATACGCCATGTGCCACACACTGCAACACATCCAGTGTACAAAAATACAGCGATTGCAGGGCCATGTACACATCAATGGCTGTGCACATCAACATGACAGGAAACAACTAGCATGTTCCACATTCAAACAGGCCCAAAAACATCATGTGATCAGTACAATACTCATTCAGCCTGAATGGTCAAATCTTTCAACTACCAAGGTGACACATGTGGGCCTATGTGGGGTTCTTCACTGACAGAAGCATGTCACATATGTCACAATAGGGCTGAGGAATGTGTTGCAAAAGTGGGAGAATTGAAACAATCAGCATGAAAGAACACTGAAAAATACAAACAATGTTGTTGCATGATGCCACCTCAAGGGCAACTGCCGTAATGTTGCGCTAAATTACTACTGTGGGCAGAAGGGATAGTGTCACACCCAAATTGAAGGCCGCAGAATGTTTTGGATGAAGCACATGGGTGACCCATACTACTCAGTCACACACACCCTCACCTGGCACTCAATCAGAACCCATCACCCAAACAACATACACATGCATTACACACACACACATGGGCACTCACCGGACAATGTGTCATAATCGGGTAGTTCTCCCACACCTCGGATCTGTTCCTCTGTGACGAAGGTCTGTGCAACAGACTCATGTTCAGTGAGTTTGTTGTCCTCTTGTGGAGACCCACGCCAGTCACCAGAGTAGCGGCATGACTTGAGGCCAGCTTGTCCTTTGCTCTGCGTTTCAGGTCGTTCCACCGCTTGTAGCAATCATCAGCTGAGCGCCTCACAAATCCAAGGGCACTTATGTGGTTGGCGATGGTCTGCCAGTGTGCCTTACGTTGACCAGGTGTGGTCTTGGACACTGCAGTCACCACCATTTCGTGGCTATGTTGCAAGACATAGCTCACAAGTGCATTAAGCTCTGTGTTATTAAAGCAAGGCTTCCTTGACGCGCCGGAGTGTGTAGCCATGCCTGAGGTCTCAGCGTGTCGTGCCAGAGCACCCTTCTTCCTCTTTTTAGAAGGTGGAGCGGAGCAAGAGCGGCTAACGCTGCTCCGGTCAGTAGGGGCAGAATCACCGGTGGACTGGGTTGTTGGAGTGTGGACTTGGTGCAGGCATTGTCTGAAGTGTGATGCTGGCAGGGGGAACATCAGTATGATGGACCAGGACCGACACTGTCCAGGCTGGGAGATTCAGAGCTGGGGCGGATGGAGCTGCAGCTGCCCCTGCAGTCTCACCACCCTGCATACTTGGGGCAGCAGATGACATAGCTGCCCCAGATCCACGTGGCTTGGTGACAACTTGCACCGCCACATGTGGCTTAGACTTGCTGACCTGGAAGTCAGCCAGGGAGTCATCCTTTGCCAGGTCAGGTGCCACAATGGGCTGGTCCAACAAGGGCTGAGCTGGGATGGTCTCAGCCATGTTTCCCTCAACCATGGGGGGGCAGCATGGGTGTTCCTGATTGGTCCTCCACACATGGGGGTCTAGGGACACCCTGCAAATCCTGGACACGTCCCCTACCGCGCCCACCACGCCCACCTTTTGAAGGTCGGCCACCTTTGCCTCCCTTACCGCTTGGTCGCCTCCCAACCATGGCACTGATGTTGTTGTGCATATGGGAGGAGCAGTAAACTATTGTCCTGGGCAATTGGGAGTCAAAGGGGTAGGGTACTAGATGGAATTCATAACCTAGTGCTCTAACAAGGCTGTCTGTGACCCCTGGGGGAAGATGACGGGTCATGCAACGCACAGGCAGCCCAAAAACAAAAATAAACGTGCACGCAACCCCTCGTAGACCACATGCGTGGAAAAATGAACCCGCACTATGTTGTGGCACCCAGAAACACAAAAATAAGCGTACGCATAATACACGCAGCCTACAATGACCTCTGAAGGGGTACGCGACACACAGGGCAAGCACAGTTGCTAAGTACGTGCATAACTCACCGTCTGCCTGGAAAAAGAACGTCAAAAATACGCACGTGTGCGCATTGGCAACACCCCCGCCAAAAGAAGAATTGTACGCTGTCTGAGGAGACAGGACAAAAGTAGAAGTGAACACTGTGTGAGGAAACAGGCCCAAAAAAAGTAGAAAAATGAAAGCTGTCAGAGGTAACTCGGAGTACGAACTTGAAACGCTGTGAAGTAATCGCGTGTGAACCGACAAGAAGTACAGAATCCACCCACTCGCTCTCCACAAAAAGCATGTACAAGGAAATGGCATCCTACACGTACCTTTGAAACTGGCCCACACGTACAAGTCACTTACACGTGTACGCGCCCTTTCCTCCAATTACACACGCTGACACTCGAACGTGCAGCTTTTCCATGTGTGCTCTGTCATCATGTGCTATGAGGGAAACACCCGCGCGCGTCACCTCACAGACGCGCTTACACGCTAAGGGCCTTTGGTCCAATGAAATCGTGTACGTGCGCTGACGCGCTTACGTGCTAAGGGCCTTTCCTCGATTTACATGCTGATGTGCACGATTTTCACGTGCCAAATCACTCCGTATCAAGCTGGCCACGTGTTCACACACGGAAGACCACGCTCCTGCCCAGAAGGCCGAATTACTGCACCCCAGAGCCCTGAGCATGCTCCCATCTGCCATCTGCTGCTGCCTGATTGCCTGCTACCCCCGTGCCCTGCTATTTGCTGCCTGCACGTCAGCCACGGGTGCTGTTGCTGTGACCACCCCTGCTGGAACCGAAGACTCCCGACTGGGATTCCATCGCTCCACAGCCCAGCCCCAGGACCCAGTTGCCCACCCATTCCTGCCTCTGGGGTTGCCATGTCCAGCACTACACCATCTGGCGGCACTGGCAACCCCCAGCCAGGGAGGCAAAGGGCCACCAGCTTCACTGCCACTGAAGTTGGTGTCCTGGTGGAGCAAGTCCTGGGGCAGTATGATGCCCTCTTTGGAAGGTTGCGCGCCAACATGGAAGGACGGACCAGGATCTGGACGGACATCGTGACTGCCATCAACGCGGAGGGGGTGGCAGTCCGTGAATTGCATCATTTCAAGAAGCGCTGGGAAGACTTCAGATCCAGGACCCTCAACAAGGCCCGGCACCTCTTGAAGGCAGCGGATGCTAAGGGGCACCGGGGCCACCTGTCGGAAGACCAAATGAGGGTCCTGGAACGCGTGTGCCCAGCGCTCCACGTCCAGGTCCTTGAGAGGCACACCCGCCTGGAGTCGAGCGGTAAGTGTACATGCATACTGATTGGAAGCTGTGCGTGTGGTGGTGTGCCAGTAGTCTGCAGGTTGCACATGTGGTTTTGTAGGGCCATGTATGGATGTGTATGTACAGGGCCGTGAGGCTGACACATGCGAGTCCTTTCATGTGTGAGACACATGGATGGTGTATTTGTGCGTAAGCATGCAGGCCAAATGCAGATGTGTGAGCACACATGTTTGAATGACTGTGTATGTCAGTTATCAAGGTTGTGGTGTCACACATGGATGTTGGTTCCAGCTGCATGTATCTGCACTGTGTACATGTGCATGTATGTGTATCTGACAAGTGTGCAACTGTCATGCAACATGGATGCATGTGAGACTGATATGTAGAAGACTGATTGCCAGATGTGACATGGATGCCGATCTCATCACTGCGACACTTGGTGGAGGTGTACACATGCATGTAAGTGTGGTGGCGTGTGTGCATGTCTAGTGCACTCCCTGTGTCTCATGTGATGTGTGGCTCACCTTTGCCTGCTTATGATGTTGTGTGTGTATGGATGGTGCTGCCATTGCGATATGGTTGTGGAATAGCTCATGTGTGTGATTTGAAATGACATGTGTGTTGGGGATTGTGATGCCATGTCTGAAGTTTGGCAATGACACTCGTGTGCAACTGTCATGTGTGTATGAGTCCATTGTACAGTGCCCTGATAACTGTGTCCTATCTCTCCCTGTCTGCAGCGTCGACTGATGAAGAGGGCGGAGAGGGTGCTGTGGAGCACAGCGGCAGGGATCGCACCGCCAGCCGGAGACGCAAGGCCCGGCTCCCCTCCCAGGTTGTCATCTCGTCAGGGAGTGAGGAGTCCTGTGCCGCATCCCAGGTCGCAGCTGCCGAGGGGAGGTCCAAGAGGCGGAGGTTGGAGTTGGACTCCTCCGCAGGCGAAGGGGCTGCTGAGACGCCACAGGGCCCGATGGAGGAAGATGGCACAGAGTCATCCAGGTTGGTGGGGGGTTTGGTGGAGGAGGAGGCCGTGCAAGGGACAGAGACTGGGTCTGGAGGTAGGGATTCCACTGGTGCTAGTGGTGCAGTATAGGGGCAGGGACAGGAGGCAGCACAGGCCGCCGCGGAGGTGCCTGTGTGTAATCCTGTCCCCGATCCTGTGACTGCATCATCTTGCACCAGCAGGGATACCTACGCCCAGACCCGTTCTCAGGGAGGGGATCGGTTTATACCAACTGGCCTTCCTCTCCCTGCGGATGTGGCTATCCGGCACCGGGTTGAGCCTGTCCTGGGTGGGGTGGCGTTGCGTCAACGTGCCATGCGAGCTGACCTGCAGTCTGTTCATGAGGAGACTGCACGTCTTGTCGCATGGCTCGTTGACCGCATTGACCCACTGGGACAGCTCACCAGGGCCGGATTCTTCCATTTTCTGGACCTTGTTCCGACCCCCTCCTCAGATGAACCCCCTATGCGCCAGTCATCCTCCGTGCCATCTTCCCACCCATGTGTCACCTGGGTGCCCTGTGGAGCTGCCTCTGACCCTGCGGCCAGGCTGGTGGAGGACACATCCCTGCCACAGTCGGGAGTCGGACGTCCAGCAGGGGTGGCCACATCAACAACTGCACCCCAGCCGGAGGAGGATGTGCAGGCAGCAGGAGCCAGGGCACAGGCAGAGGCACAGCAGCAGCAGCAACAAGGTGGGAGCCATGATGGCTCGGGGCCTTCAACATCGGAGGGGCAGGCATCGGCCAGAGGGCAGGAGGAGCCAGGACGGGAATTGTCTTCCATGTGGCAGCGGTTGGGCTATGCTATAGATGCGGAGCGGCAATGGGCGGAAGAGAACTCCATGCATAGGGCCCTGAGGCGGGCCGAGTGCCTCAAGGCCATTCGCAGGGACCTGGAGGTCCAGATGTCATCGTCCCTGCAAACCCTCGGGGCCATGGAAGAGGAACGCCTCCGGAACATCGAGCAGGAGTTCGATGATGCCCTGGCCCGGGAAATCAGAAAGTGAGCCGTTGGACTAGCCTGCTGCCATTGTAAATAGTTATATAGTGTTAGGTTTTCTTTTGTTTTTCTTTTCATTTGGGGCGCTTGGACAATGCCCCACCTTTTTGTATATAGTTGTTCATTATGTAGGGTTTTTGTAGGTTTCCTTTCAATTGTTGGGCTCATGGACCCTGGATTTGTACTTTGTATATAGTTCCACAATGGATTTCACTTCATTTGCCATTTTTTTAACCATGGATCAATGGATTTTTCTTTTTTTTCACTTTGGATTTGATTTGACGGACAGACTCTTTGGCCCCATTTGCTTTTGGATTGATTTTTATTCTGGTTTTACACATCTTCTTTTTCATATTTTGGACATGCAGCTTTTTATTTATTATTTACATTATTGTGTGATTTCATTTCATTCCCTTGCTTTTGTGTCTAATACATTTTTATTTGATACTTCATTGTGTGGTATGCTTTCCTTGGTTTCCTGCATGTCACGATGCATGTTTTCTCATTCAATTGCACCCATTGTGTGTGCGTGATGGACATGTATTAATGTGCATACTTGCCATTTGGGATGTTTCATGTGATGGGGATTTCAATGTGGGGTGTATCTAATACTTGGTTGTGTGTTTCGACTGGGGTGGCGTGGGTTGGGATTTAGGTGGCCATTAGGCTCATGATTGTGGATCGTGATGACATGAGTGGGACATGAGTGGGGGCCTGCTGGCAGGTGCCCCGCACTGCTGGGGGGTGGGGGTGCAGGGGGACATGAGTGGGACATGAGTGGGGGCCTGCTGGCAGGTGCCCTGCACTTCTGGGGGGTTGAGGTGCAAGGGGACATGAGTGGGACATGAGTGGGGGCCTGCTGGCAGGTGCCCTGCACTGCTGGGGGGTGGAGGTGCAAGGGGACATGAGTGGGGGCCTGCTGGCAGGTGCCCCGCACTGCTGGGGGGTGGTGGTGCAGGGGGACATGAGTGGGACATGAGTGGGGGCCTGCTGGCAGGTGCCCTGCACTGCTGTGGGGTGGTGGTGCAAGGGGACATGAGTGGGGGCCTGCTGGCAGGTGCCCCGCATTGCTGGGGGTGGGGGTGCAATGGGACATGAGTGGGGGCCTGCTGGCAGGTGCCCTGCACTGCTGGGGGGTGGTGGTGCAAGGGGACATGAGTGGGGGCCTGCTGACAGGTGCCCCGTACTGCTGGGGGGTGGTGGTACAAGGGGACATGATTGGGACATGAGTGGGGGCCTGCTGGCAGGTGCCCCGCACTGCTGGGGGGTGGTGGTGCAAGGGGACATGAGTGGGGGCCTGCTGGCAGGTGCCCCGCATTGCTGGGGGGTGGGGGTGTAATGGGACATGAGTGGGGGCCTGCTGGCAGGTGCCCTGCACTGCTGGGGGGTGGGAGTGCAGGGGGACATGAGTTGGTGATCAGTGGTGCAAGTGGACAGGCGGCTTGGCTGGGGTGCATGCCCATGGTGGATGGGCTGCCTGCGGGACATGACCAGGGGTGCGGGGTAGTCCCCTGTGGTGTGGTCTGCCTGCAGGGGCCGTGGAGGGTGTAGAGGGAACACCTGGGAGGACCCACACTGCCAATTCACGTGTAGGACTCCCCGCACACCCCCGAAATTCACGTACCCCGCTCTGACATCTAAATCGCGTGTGAAACTTCCCGCGAACCCCTGAAATACACGTACCCCACTCACACAGGGCCTATCGCATGTGAAACTTCTCGCGAACCCCAGTAATACACGTACCCCACTCGTACAGGGCCTATCGCGTGTGAAACTTCCCGCGAACCCCAGTAATACACGTACCCCACTCGCACAGGGCCTATCACGTGTGAAACTTCCCGCGAACCCCAGTAATACACGTACCCCACTCGCACAGGGCCTATCGCGTGTGAAACTTCACGCGAACCCCAGGAATATTGGCCCTGTGCGAGAGAGCGGGGTACGTGTAGTTCTGGGGTACACCGTGAAGTTTTACATGCGAAAGGGCCCTGTTGAGCGGAGTACATGTATTCCTGGGGTTCGCGTGAAGTTTCACCAGCGATTTCAGCAGGGTACGTGTATTACCGGGTTCGGGTGAAGTTTCACCCACGATTTCAGCAGGGTACGTGTATTACGGGGATCGCATGAAGTTTCACACGCGAAAGGGCCCTGTTCGAGGGAGTACGTGTATTTCAGGGTTGCGCGGCAAGTTTTACACGCAAAAGGGCAATGCCCGTGCACAATACGTCACAGATGCGCGTACGCGCTAAGGGCCTTTGGTCCAATGATATCGCGTACGTGTGCTGACGCGCTTACGCGCTAAGGGCCTTTCCTCGAATTACACGCTGACGTGCAAGATTTTAACGTGCCAAATCACTCCGTATCAAGCTGGCCACGCGTACACACACGGAAAACCACTCTCCTGCCCTGAAGGCCATTTTCCTGCCCCCAAGAGCCCCAAGCACGCTCCCACCAGCCATTTGCTGCTGCCTGCTGCCCACTTGCCCTGCTATTTGGTGCCTGCACGTCAGCCATCTGCAGGGGTCCAGTTGCTGTGTCCACCCCTGCTGGAACAGAAGACTCCCGACTGGGATTCCATCGCTCCACAGCCCAACCCCAGGACCCATTTGCCCACCCACTCCTGCCTCTGGGGTTGCCATATCAGGCACATCTCCATCTGGCACCACTGGCAACCCCCAGCCAGAGAGGCAGAGGGCCACCAGCTTCACTGCCACCGAAGTTGGTGTCCTGGTGAAGCATGTCCTTGGGCATTATGATGCCCTCTTCGGAACAAGACGCGCCAACAAGGAAGGACGGGAGAGGATCTGGGATGACGCAGTGGTTGCCATCAACGCGGAGGGGGTGGCAACCCACAACTACCAAAATGTCAAGAAGCGCTGGGAGGACTTTAGGTCCAGGACCCTCAACAAGGCCTGGTGCCTCATGGAGGGGGGCTGGGTCAGCCTGAGCAACATCCAGAAGAGGGTCCTGGAACGCGGAGGCCCAGCGCTCCACACCCAGATCCTTCGGAGGCAGACCCGTCTGGAGTTGAGCGGTAAGTGGCCAAGCATTGCTGTGTGAGACAGGGCATGTTGCAGTGTGCTGGTAGTCTGATACTTGCCTGTATGTGTGACATAGGCCATGCATGGATGTGTGTGTGCAGGGACATCATGGTCATGCATGTGGGACCAGTTATGTGCGAACCACATGGTAGGTGCATGTGTTTTAATTCAACATGGGGACATCTATGCAGAATGCACACCTGAAAGCATGCCAGTTTCTGTTCCTGGACATGGAGGGGGGAGGGTGAGGAATCGGTGCTGATGTCTATACATGTATGTTGCACGTGTGTGTGTGTGTGTGTGTGTGTGTGCGCCAGAGAAGAGTGTGTTTGACTTTGAAACGCCAAGGATGCATGTGACTTTGAAGGCAACGTCTTGGTTTACAGGGGCCCTTGTACGTGGGTGTTGATGTTGATTGCAGGCGCCGGGAGTGTTTCTGCATGTGTGTCGCATGCATTGACCCATGTGTTGTGGAAGGACAGGATGGAAGTGACATTTGACAGTGCCACTCATGTGTTATTGCTTCCTGTCTAGGGTATTTTGTGCTGTACCCTGATGCTTGTGTTCTATGTCTCCCTCTACGCAGCGTCAAGTGAAGAAGAGGGCGGAGATGGCGCTGTGGAGCCAAGCGGCGGGGATACCTCCACTGGGCGGCGACGCAAGGCCCAGCCACCCTCCCAAGAATTACCATCATCCGGGAGCGAGGGGGCTGGTGCCGCGTCTGCCACAACGGCTGTGGCAGAAGGGCTGGTTGAGCCCCCACAGGGGCTTCCAATGGCGGAAGATGTTGTGGAGGCATCCAGGTTGGTGGTCCCCACAGAGGAGGAGGAGACCGCTACTGAGCCGCAGATGGGGCCTGGTGGGGGTAGTACCACTGGTGCAAGTGGTGCAGTCGAGGGCCAGGGTTAGGAGGAAGCACAGGTCACCGCGGAGGGGCCTGTGCATGTCATTGTCCTTGACCCTGTGACTGCACCATCATGCACCAGCAGGGAGGCCCTGTCCCAGGCCCGTCCACAGGTAGGGGAGAGTGCCATATCACCTGCCTCTCCACTACCTGCGGGCGAGGGGTCCTGCGACAGTATGGGATCCGTCCTGGTGGGTGTCGCGTTGCGCACGTGTGACATTCGTGATGACGTGCGTTGTTCCTGGGCGGAGAACGCACGCCATCACGAAGAGCAGCCTCGTAACGTGGCACTGCAGGGAGGGGCCCTGGTCAGTGGGTTCCTACTTGTGACGCGCACTCTGGCGGACCTCTCCTCCTCTGTGGAGGCTATGCGCCAGTCGTTCTCCACATGGTCTTCCGGCCCAGATTCCACCAGGGCCCCCTGTGGACCTGTCCTGACCAACACAGCCAGCTTGGTGGAGATCCCATCCCTGCCACAGTCAGGAGTTGGCGGTCCAGCAGGGGTGGACAACACAACTGGAGACCAGCAGATGGAGGATGTGCAGGCACCATCGGACAAGGCACATGGACAGCAGCAGCAGCAGCAGGAGCAGGCTGTAGGTGGGAGCAATGATGGCTCGGGGCCATCAACATCGGAGGGGCAGGCATAGGCCATAGGGCAGGAGGACCCAGGAATGGGAGTGTCTTCCGTGTGACTGCAGTTGGGCCAGCAGATAGGTGCGGAGCAGCGGCGGGCGGAAGAGGCGCGGCTCATGATGGTCATGGCAGAGAACTCCATGCGTAGGGCCCTTAGGTGGGCCGAGTGCCGCGAGGCCATTCGCAGGGACCTGGAGATCCAGATGTCATTGTCCCTGCGAACCCTCGGGGCCATGGAAGAGGACCGCCTCCGGGACATCGAGCAGGAGTTCGATGATGCCCTGGCCCGGGACATCAACAAGTGAGCCATTGGACTTGCCCGCTGCCCTTGTAAATAGTTAGTTTGTTAGTATTAGGTTTCCTTTCGTTTTTTCTTTATTTTGGACCGCTTGGACAATGCACCACATTTTCGTATATAGTTTTTTTTATTAGGTAGTAGTTTTTGGTAGGTTTCATTTCTTAAGTTGGGCTCATGGACCCTGGATTCTTCAATTGTACATAGTTCTACATTGGATTCATCTTTTTAAATATTTTTTTTGTGTTCACCATGGAGCAATGGTTTTTATTTTCCCTTGGATTTGCTTTTTTGGACTGTGACTTTGGACAATATTTCTTTTTGGATTTCTTTTGCTTATGTTTTCTTGATTTTCATTATTTATCGTACATGGACCATTACTTTTGTTATTCCCATTGTTGTGTGTTTAATTTGATTTACGTTCATGTTATCTTTAATATATATTTTTTTATAATTGCATTTGTGGTATTATCTCATTGGTTTCATGAATGTCATGATATGGGTTTTGACATTCACTTGCACCCATTGTGTGTGTGTGACGGACATGTGTTCATTTACATACTTGCCATTGGGGTTGAATCATGTTATTGGCATTTCTATGTGGGTGGATGCAATACTTGGGTGGGTCTTTGGCCTGTGGAGGCTGGCCATAAAGGCCAGGGATCTAGATTGTTATGACGTGTTGGCTGGGGACATGTGTCGGGGCCTGCTGGCAGGTGCCCCTCAGTGCTGGGGTGTGGGGGTGCTGGGGGACATGAGTGGGGGCCTGCTGGCAGGTGCCCCTGACTGCTGGGGGGTGGGGGTGCTGGGGGACATGAGTGGGACATGAGTGGGGGCCTGCTGGCAGGTGCCCTGCACTGCCTGGGGGTGGGGGTGCAGGGGACATGTGTCAGGGCCTGCTGGCAGGTGCCCTGCACTGCTTGGGGGGTGGGGGTGCAAGGGGACATGTGTGGGGGCATGCTGGCAGGTGCCCTGTACTGCTTGGGGGTGGGGGTGCAAGGGGACATGAGTGGGACATGAGTGGGGGCCTGCTGGCAGGTGACCTGCACTGCTTGGGGGTGGGGGTGCAAGGGGACATGAGTGGGACATGGGTGGGGGCCTGCTGGCAGGTGCCCTGCACTGCTTGGGGGTGGGGGTACATGGGGACATGAGTGGGGGCCTGCTGGCAGGTGCCCCTCAGTGCTGGGGGGTGGGGGTGCTGGGGGACATGAGTGGGGGCCTGCTGGCAGGTGCCCCTCAGTGCTGGTGGGTGGGGGTGCTGGGGGACATGAGTGGGACATGAGTGGAGGCCTGCTGCCAGGTGCCCCTGACTGCTTGGGGGTGGGGGTGCTGGGGGACATGAGTGGGACATGAGTGGGGGCCTGCTGGCAGGTGCCCTGCACTGCCTGGGGGTGGGGTTTCAGGGGACATGTGTCAGGGCCTGCTGGCAGGTGCCCTGCACTGCTTGGGGGGTGGGGGTGCAAGGGGACATGTGTGGGGGCATGCTGGCAGGTGCCCTGTACTGCTTGGGGGTGGGGGTGCAAGGGGACATGAGTGGGACATGAGTGGGGGCCTGCTGGCAGGTGCCCTGCACTGCTTGGGGTGGGGTGCAAGGGGACATGATCGGGGGCCTGCTGGCAGGTGCCCTGCACTGCTTGGGGGTGGGGGTGCAAGGGGACATGAGTGGGACATGGGTGGGGGCCTGCTGGCAGGTGCCCTGCACTGCTTGGGGGTGGGGGTACAGGGGGACATGAGTGGGGGCCTGCTGGCAGGTGCCCATCAGTGCTGGGGGGTGGGGGTGCTGGGGGACATGAGTGGGGGCCTGCTGGCAGGTGCCCCTCAGTGCTGGGGGGTGGGGGTGCTGGGGGACATGAGTGGGGGCCGGGGGCCTGCTGGCAGGTGCCCTGTACTGCTTGGGGGTGGGGGTGCAAGGGGACATGAATGGGACATGAGTGGGGGCCTGCTGGCAGGTGCCCTGCACTGCTTGGGGGGTGGGGGTGCAGGGGACATGAGTGGGGGCCTGCTGTCAGGTTCCCCTCAGTGCTGGGGGGTGGGGGTGCAAGGGGACATGAGTGGGGGCCTTCTGGCAGGTGCCCTACACTGCTGGGGGGTGGGGGTGCAAGGGGACATGAGTGGGGGCCTGTTGGCAGGTACCCTGCACTGCTGGGGGGTGGAGGTGCAAGGGGACATGAGTGGGGGCCTGCTGGCAGGTGCCCCTCAGTGCTGGGGGGTGGGGTTGCAAGGGGACATGAGTGGGGGCCTGCTGGCAGGTGCCCCTGACTGCTGGGGGGTGGGGGTGCTAGGGGACATGAGTGGGGGCCTGCTGGCAGGTGCCCTGCTCTGCTTGGGGAGTGGGGGTGCAAGGGGACATGAGTGGGACATGAGTGGGGGCCTGCTGGCAGGTGCCCTGCACTGCTGGGGGGTGGGGTTGCAAGGGGGTAATGCGTTGGTGATCACTAGTGCAAGATGACATGTGGCTTGGCTGGGGGGCATGCCCATGGTGGATGCGCTGCCTGCGGGACATGACCAGGGGTGCAGGGGCCATGGAGGGTGTAGAGGGAACACCTGGGAGGATCCACACTGGCAATTCATGTGTAGGACTCCCCTGCACCCCCGAAATACACGTACCCCACTCGCACAGGGCCTATCGCGTGTGAAACTTCCCCGCACCCCAGTAATACACGGACCCTGCTGAAATCGCGTGTGGAACTTCCCGCGCACCCCAGAAATACACGTACCCTGCTGAAATTGCGTGTTAAACTTCCCCGCTCCCCAGAAAAACATGTACCCTGCTGAAATTGCGTGTGGAACTTCCTGTGCACCCCAGTAATACACGCACCCTGCTGAAATTGCGTGTTAAACTTCCCTGCTCCCCAGAAATACACGTACCCTGCTGAAATCGCGTGTGGAACTTCCCGCGCACCCCAGTAATACACATACCCTGCTGAAATCGAGTGTTAAACTTCCCTGCACCCCAGAAATACACGTACCCTGCTGAAATCGCGTGTGGAACTTCCCGCGCACCCCAGTAATACACGTACCCTGCTGAAATTGCGTGTTAAACTTCCCCGCACCCCAGAAATACATGTACCCTGCTGAAATCGCGTGTGGAACTTCCCGCGCACCCCAGTAATACACATACCCTGCTGAAATCGCGTGTTAAACTTCCCCGCACGCCAGAAATACACGTACCCTGCTGAAATCGTGTGTGGAACTTCCCGCGCACCCCAGTAATACACGTACCCTGCTGAAATCGCATGTTAAACTTCCCCGCACCCCAGAAATACACGTACCCTGCTGAAATCATGTGTGGAACTTCCCGCACATCCCAGTAATACACGTACCCTGCTGAAATCGCGGGTTAAACTTCCCCGCACCCAAGAAATACACGTACCCTGCTGAAATCGCGTGTGAAACTTCCTGCGCACCCCAATTATACACATACCCTGCCTGAAATCGCATGTTAAACTTCCCCGCACCCCAGAAATACACGTACCCTGCTGAAATCGTGTGTGGAACTTCCCACGCACCCCAGTAATACACGTACCCTGCTTGGCGTTTGCTATTTGGCAGCCCTGTATACTGGTCCAACGTTAGCGCAGCCCTTTGAGCTGAATTGGGAATTTTGATGGCTTTTCCTTGCGCAAGAGCGTTCTTGGGGGCGTAACTAGCACTGCTGCAGGGTCGCTGCGCCACTCTGCGCCACGGCTGGTTTTGGAGGCTAAGATCCATGAATACGCTGTGCACGGAAATTGATTTTAGCGCACGCGGCTGGCGCAGACATTCGCACGCGCACACTGTGCGCCAGCCGCGTGCGCCACTTTTGTGCGAAATTCTATGAATTACCCTGTCAATGTACAAAGAAAATAAATTCCGCTGTAGAGTCCTTCTGAATCTTATAAAAACAGCAAAGAAATCACGCTCAACCCTTAAAACTTACAGCAGAAAACTAATCCTAGAAGATCTCATTTAAAGTGCAATGCTCCTCAAAAGAAAATTGTTTATGTTAATTTTGAACAGAATGAAACCACTAACAAATGAATTAGTAATATCAACATAGATACCTTTGCAGACTTCTGTGCAGTTGAGTGGATTCCCACAACTATCACAAAGCCATATTTCAATGAAGAGGCATACAAACAAGAGCAGACAAACCCAATTCCCATACATAGCAGTGGCCAAGGGTATGAAATGGTAGACAACACCATTATGGCATAAGAAATGCTCATTGAAAGAATGTCCCCAACAAACTTACAAACAACTCTCCATTTCACCGAACCAATCCGTCCTGTCTACAAATGGCCCTGTACCTCAATGTGTAAAGTACAAAACCAATCCTTCAAATTTTTATGGCAATTCCGGAATCACTATCTAAAAGTGAAAGAGAAAATGAGAATGAAAAGGTTGCAAAACATGGACTCCTTTCCAGTGCGCAAATACACAGGACTGGGAGGACATTCATTAGCCTGAATTTCCGGGCCTGCTTGCAGAAGCACCTTCCACCACATCAAAACGTTAGCGACACACCATTCCACCATACGTAATCTTATCCATGGACTGTGCTATGCAAAATGTCCTGCTTTAGAACTGGAGTATTTAAATCACATTCTCCTACATGGCACAGCCAAAGAACTCCTGGAAGAAATAGAGCACATCAAATGCAAATATTTTGCAAGTGAAGAGCACTTACAACATCCAGTAACTTTACAGAAGAGTCGCGACGACCTCACATATCTCAACCTTCTAATACACAAGTACAGAAAAGAAATAGCAACGTTTAAAAGCACATCTACTGAAGTACCAAACCAAGTATGTGTGTGTTGTCGTAGAACTTTTTATACAAAGAGCACCAAAACTGTAGATATAGAGTACAAAATAGAAGACAATGAGGAATCCCAATTATTTCAATTAGCTCTCTACCTATTAGCAGAAAACACATGGAAATGACAACCCCTCAATACTTTGCACACACTGCACTACAAATCTTGATAATAACCAAATGCCTTCACTGGCTATCACTAATAACTTGGCAATATTCCCACTTCCAAAACCATTCCAACATCTTAATTTGTATGAGAGCATTATAATCCAAACAGTACACCCATTTCAAGCAGTAATACGCCTTCCACATAAAACAGCCAAGTTGCCTCTTTCAGAATTACTAAAAGGCATTTGTGGCAAAGTAGTTTATTTGCCATTAGATCTTAAAGCAAATATAGACACTCTGAGAGTGCAACGGCCAATAGATCAATCTTTGATTATCCTAGTGAATGGTGTACATACAATAGACAAAAGAATTTGGCAACAACTAATAGACTCAAAGAAAGTTAGAGAAGCCCTACAATATCTTAAAGAGAACAATGAATGTTACAAAGAAATTAATATTGAAGAAAACTGAGGGAAACCACCGACATAATGCAGTAGTGTACTATTGTAAGTTGAATTTCTGACCACCATTTTGCCTCCATCCCCACCAACTTCTTTAGTTGCCTCTGCACTTGCTCTAGTAACCCCTGATATATTATATAATAAAACAATGCCACAGTTTTACCCCACAGTTCTCGCGTTTCAAGTCTCCATAACTCTTTAATAGCCTGAATATATTGTAGGGCGTCTTTGTTTTCCCCCATTTTGTGTGCCATTATCACGCTTATATCTTATGTGTTTGGGTACTGCACCCGTAGAGCTTGCCATACAGCCGCTTGGCAGTTGTTAAACGGTGAACCATTGTGTGCTGTGTTCTGGGTGGTTACTCCTGGGTATCTGGCCCTTTTTTATATATGTCATCAGAAGCCTCTGAGGATCGCAGCTAATAAACCTTTCATGTCCCCTTCCACTAGTGTCTGTCCTGCTGTCATTCTTTCCATTTTGTATATATCCCACGGTCAATGAGGGTAGCTTACACCTTAAGTTTACCATGTCGATCTGTTGCCATGTTATATATTGAGGTTGCCTCCCCCTCTCCAGTAATGTGAACTGTACCAACCTGATTTCCCCCTCCAATCTCCCTGTGTCTTTGGTGGCAGTGAACACCTTCGCTAATTCTCTCATCCTGCGCGCAGGAAGGTACCTTTGTCTCTGTGTGAAAGGTGTCGTGCTGTTGATGGTGCATGATATAGACCAAGAACGATATACCCTTTCATCCTTGTCAACCCGCAATCCACTCATGTCCTTGCCTTATCCCCCTATCGGATATCGGTCCATCCCTTTCCTAAGCTTCCTCAGGCAGGCCGTCGTAGTCCCTCGACCTCATTTCCTCTGGAGTCGACATCCAACTCAGCGCCTCTGTTGTCACTGTCAATATCATCTTGGAAGCTTAGCCTTCTCAACAAAACAGTGACTTCCCGCTGCCCTTCCTCCATGTAAATCATGTCTCTACAGCCCCCCCTCACAGGGTACATGGTCTTGCTCTTGCTTGGCAGCATGGCTACCCTGTCATACCTCTGGTTCCATCCTCAATCTACTTGCTCTTCCCTCTCCGTGTCATCCTCAAAACCTGCTAAACCCAATGTAATCCTTACTTCTAACACTGCACGCTCTTCCTCCTCTTTGCGCCGTCGCTCTCTTACGAGCCGCTCTATTTCTAACTTTCTCTTCTCCCTTTTTATCTGTACTTGCCTTTCCCTTTCTTCAACTTCCCTTTTTCTCGCTATTTCCTCGAGCTCTCTCTTTCTCCTCATCTCTCGCTGTTCTCAGTCTACTTCTTCTGCCTTTTGCTTTTCTCTTTGCACTCTCTCACTTTCCACCCTTTACTGTTTTCCTTGCCTCTCCACTTCTTCCATTATCTCTACCCATTCCCGTGCTTCACTATTCTCCTTACACCCCGTTAATTCCTTACTTGGCACTCCTGTTTATCCCGCTGTCTTCCCGTCTAGTTTCAGTAATATTTGTCATCCCAACCACTCATTCGATACTATATTCTGCAGCCCCTCCTTCTACCCTGTGCTCCCAGGTCACTGTCCTTTACCCTTATCTGGGTCTCGCTGCATCGCCCTTTTCCACCGTCAGAACCTGTTGTTCCTCCTCCTGCTTGTCCAACCTCTTTCTGCCCCTCCTCCTTGCTCGATGGGTTTGTGTACCCCGCTGCTGCTCTAAATTTCTGCATTGGGTATACTCCCAGTACCCTTGCTGCTGCCCTTTCATTCCAAAGTTCAGGAGGAGGAGGAGAAGTGGGGGCCGAGGGCTTTTTGCCTGGGGACTTCTGCTGAGTCAGCCACCATCGATGCCACACCACATCCCCTCAGTCATCCGGGAACATTTTCCAGAGCTCAAAAATCACTGTAAGGCAACTCAACATTTTCCCCTTATAAACCTCTTGTATGTGTGTATGTAACGGTTGGTGCACATATTTGGAGAAGCTTCCGCCCTTTGGTCATGGCTTAGGCAGTTTACCTTCTGTGCTCTGTGTCCATTCCGTGTCATATTTACAAATATTTTCCTTATATCGCGGAAAGGACCGGCACATGTGCTCGAAGGGTGTGCCTCCCACATTAACTTTACGATATATTATTCTTTATACTTACTTGCCCAAAGTCAGGGCTTTCGATACTTCCACAGTCACTCAATAGATATACTTCCTTCAAATGTTAAATTGACAGTGCTATTCATACATTGGTGATCCTCTCCGGCTCTCAATCAATACGTTAGGAGAGCTCTGCGCACCTCCTCCTTACAACCTTCTGTTTTCTTGCTCAGACCCAATTCTTTCACACATGCGCCTCCCGCAACACCACAACTCTGTCGCAACTCCTCATGCTTTTGACATCCTACACAGAAACCTCAATGGTGATGTCACTGCTAAAATGCATAAGTGATGGAAACATTTCCCAGTTTCACTGCTATTTTCACAAATACAAACATATACGCACGGCCGTCATCCTGCCTCCTAACAGGAGATACCAATATTTCACATGCTCGATCTATACCTACAACGTCGCCTTGTAGATAAAATGCCTCCACAACACTTAAAGAGAAGAACACCTTCCGCGGTTCAAGCTAGCTACAGTTGCTAAGCCCTATACACAGGAATACCATCATCCATGACCTGAGCTAAAATGCCCAATCCACAGGAAATACACTATTTATATAACTTCTGTCATCCATACCCTTAAGTCAATAGTCTAGGCTAACTGCCTGAATCTTTTACCTCAATTTTGAATGTTCCCTAACCATTAACAAACAACATCTACCTCTGCTCCTTTCTCAATTATATTTCACAATAATACTCAACAATACTCATCCCCACCCCTCATCCAACATCATTATACGATCCCCCATCAATTGCCATGTGGCAAAGTCAATACTTACACTCCGTGATCCGCTGATGCTGCTCGGCCACCGGCTCTCCCCAAAACTGCCACTCCGCTCTTCTGGTCTGATGGGCTTCCACGGGCCGCGGTCAGGCTTTTCTCCAAGGCGGCACCTGATGGCCTATTCATGGGGTGCACCTCTGTGTGAGTCTCACACTCCGTGGGACCATGGGTCCGTGGGTCACCTCACAGTCCTCCAGGAGTCGCAATGGGTAAGGCGGCTTCGTGTTGAACAAATGTAGCAAACCATCCTCTGTTACCAATTTGTGAATAGGTGTGCCAGAGGACCAAGGTTTCGTGCTACATAGTTACCATTCAGCAGACTGCCCAGGCCCAATGAACCCTCCCCCAACAATGATGCAGGACTCAGTCAAGGGCAAGTTACAACTGTCCTTTATTTTCCATAACAGACAGGGATCATACAAGAAAATGAATTCCAGCAATCACAGCTCCTGAGCCCGTGTCAGGGGTTTTTGTTAGCAAATGTCATCACAACTTAGAACTATTCCCCAAAAACCTACAAGCCCATTTTATTGGGTAGCTGGGGTGGTAGTGCCTATAGAAGGCACCTATCGGTGATAGCTAACAGGCCCTTCCATGTCAGGTGGTCTCGCCTGAGACTTTCCCAAAAACTATCTATTACATTAAAGCAGGGTCACAAGGCTACCATTGGCCCTTGCCCATTAGCCTCCACCCTAGGATTCCTGCTCCCTGATTGGCTGGAGCAGGTCCCCTCAGTCCTGGGACCCTGCTCTGTTCTCAGTGCTCCGTGTACCTTCTCAAGTTGATGAAAAAGAATTTGTCCCCCAATTGTTGCCACTGCTATATCCACCTAGTCTGTGAATTGCAATGTTTGTTGTGCAACACATGTATCAGTTCTTGTCTGCTTCACTGGGAACAGCTTCTCTTCCCAATACGGGTAAATGGCTATTGTATGCTCGGCCGCATCATGTGGGTAAGTACTGCAAAACAGAGCTTTTTTGTCTGCAATTAGTGAGGATTAATTCTGCTATTTTGTAGGCGACTCCCTGCCCCTGGATTCTGGAATTTTCCACCCGCCTTTGCCCTTGGCTGCAAGCACTGGCCCGTTGCTTTGTGCTGCAGAGTCTGCATGTCTTCGTTCCTTGTTCTGAGGACTTTGGCTTTGAGCACTTTCACTATAGTTGCTCTATGGTTACTGTAAGTCTATATATGTATATTGTATTGCTTTCTCTTGAGGTTAGTAGTCTTCAGTTCTCCAGGTTCCTTATATGTCCCTGATGTTCCATATGGTTAGTTGCAAAAAGCTGCTGCAAGCTTGTCTTGTGTGACTCTTGTTCTCTTGTGTTTCTGCGTTTCTGCATTTGGCTAAAGAAAGAAAATAAGAAAGACTTTCGACAGTATGTGCATGTATCTGTCCTCTATCTATAGAACTTTGTATGCATGTTCTTCGTGTGTGCACATGTGTGTCCATGTAACTTTGTGCAGGGATGCCAGTTTGCTTTGTGGCCAACGTTACTATGTCGTGGTGTCTCCAATGTCGTCAGCGCAGCTGGATATTCATTGTTAGTCAACCTGGTCCAGTGTTGAGGCACCTGTATCTGCAAAGACATCAGCTGGATAGGGTTTGAATGCTTGTCTAAGAGAATATCTGCTCACATATGTAGAATTTACTGGCCCTCCTGTGGTCTGGCCAAACAGTGACTGGCATCTCTCATTTCTTAGTCTTTGGGCTGTCATGCATATAGGGGTCACAAGCGGCATTCCGGGGACCCTCTCTTCACAGTTGTGGGTGCTAGGCTGGACTATTATAATGTTCTTTTAGCTGGTACTTTGGCCCATAACATACACAATCTCCAAACCATCCAAAACAATGCCTTACAATCTGCCTAGATCATTCCCAGATCAGAACACATATCAGTTGCCCGCAGAGCAGTACACTGGCTCCCAATCCGAGAAAGAATCTCATTCAAGACACTCACGATCACCTACAAATGCATCTCCAAATGTCCCAGCCATACCAGGATGAAAGAATTGACCACTTGGCCAGGCCCACTAGAACCCTGTATACACATAGGGGGTCATTACGACCCTGGCGTTAAGGGTTTAATGGCGCCGTAAAAGGTGTTGGCGCCGTTAAACCCTTAACGCCTGATTACGAGGTCCCTTTGCGGCTGGCCTAGATTAGCCGTTAAAGTAGGGACCCGCAAAGGGACTTCCGAGGTAATTACGGTACCTCAATTTGCGGTACCGTAATTACCGCCTTCCCCAGTCCCATTGAGCCCTATGGGGCAAAAATGGGAATGGGGAAGGGCCAATGGTAAATGGGGAATTACCGCCCCGCCAACCTTGGAATGGGGCGGTAATTCCCCATTTACCATTGGCGAACTTGTTACAATACCGGCAGCAACCATGGTGCTAATAGCGCCATTGGTTACCGCCGGTGTTGTAATGAGGGCCATAGACTGGTTCAACCTATGTTTAAGTGTGTAATTATTGAGTGTGATCCTAGCTACGAGAAGCAACAGAGACTTTTACAGAGGTATACAACAGTACAGATGCACAAAGGAGCACTTTTCAGAGGTAACAACAGAACACATATACAGCGGGGAGTAGGCTACAGAAGGACACAGAGGAGGCATACAACTGTACAGGGTGGCCCAAGCAGAGGGGCAGACGACATCTAGCAAGTCAGGTGGCATGGGAGCAACGTGATGGCCTAGGTATTGCAGAGGAGTGACTCCTTAAAGAGGTGAGTCTTGGGTTCTTTTCTGAATTATAGGAGCGTAGTTGTAAGTCTGATGCTGATGTGGAGGAGGTTCCATTGTCTTGGGCCTTAGGCAGAGAAGTCTTGTTTTCTGGCATTTGTACACATAAATGCTAGGTATAGTTTCCAGCAGAGTTAAGATCATAAGATGATTGAGTAGAGGTGATATATATATATATATATATATATATATATATATATATATATATATATATATATATATATACTACATGGACGCGGTAGCGTCCATGTAGTTATGGTTAAGTTGGTGTTTCCATAGGAAGAACATTTTTTGGGTGGCTTATAACTTCGCTCCCCCTGGACGAGTCCTCACCAAACTTTGCACAAAAAGTATATGGCCCACTCTGAATTGTTCTGCAAAGATTGGAGAGGTTTGGTCAAGGGGGGGGCAAAGTTATAGGGGGGTCCCAAAACTTTTGTTTTTTCCCATAGACAAAATGGGAAAAAAACTTTGTGCATGCCTACAGCCCAAACCGCTGGACGGATTTACATCAAAGTTGTGGCAGGAGCGGGGCTTGGTCCCAAAAGCGTGCTTTTGCAAATTTAGTGTAAATCCGTCCAGTAGTTTTTTTTTAAAATGACCAAAATGTAAGGCAAAAAAATTTGTGATATCTCCGTTCGCTTCGCGGATGGACTTCCCAGATTGCTCCGCGGACAGTGCTCTGATTGGCCGAGCGGCTTGCGCGATGTCCACGGACAAACGACATGTTCGCTGATTGGACGGCGTGGGGCATGGAGCGCGTCAGATTTTTGGTGGCGCCATTTGGCGATGCACCCAAGACTCTATGCCCTGGCCACAACCACCCCAGCATATCACACTCATAAGCCATGCACCCAAGAGTCTATGCCCTGGCCACAAGCACTGCAGCATATCACACTCATAGTAGCTTATAACTTTGGGTCAAAAACACATTTTTAAGGAACATTGTTATAAGCCAGTATGGGTGTGATATGCTGCGATGGTTGTATTTATCATGTTATACTTACTATTTGGTTTAGTAACGGGAGTCCATGTTTTTCTTGTTCATTTCTGTGATAAAAGAAAATAGCATGTTAGTATTAGTGTTTTATAAAGACTTATTACATTGTACAATCAACATTTTCTTCTTTTTTTTACCCTCATATTTAGTAGATGACAAACCAGAGTACTGTGCAATTTGCTCAGTTTCTGTGTTTGTTGCTAAAATCATTGGGTCTGTGGGAGAAAAAAAATCCATGTTGGATTTAAAAAAAATCATTTTTCTGTTATGCTACAGTTTATTTGTTTGTTTGTTTTCAGTGCTTACTTGTTGTTTCTGGCTAATGCTTTATACATTGGATTGTTCCAGTTTTTGGGAGCAGTAAGATATTAGGTATTTGTTTGGATATTGTAAAATAAAGGAGCAGTTAAATACCAGTAGGAGTATTCTAACTGTTTATTTTTTGATATAATTTCGTGGTATTGATTTATCTGTTTGGATATTTCTAAATTTTGGGACAGTTAGATACCAATTGGCATATTCTAACTGTCTGTTTTTTTCTCTATTTGAGTGGTATTAATTTATCTGATAAGTTGTTGTAGCATCTTTGGGCAGTTAGATAGCTTTTGGAATATTGTGACAGTTTATATTTTTTTCCTACAAGTGTACTTAAGGTTTAAGTACAGTTTAGTTATCAAATTTTGGTTTTAAGAACATTAAATAAGCATTTGTAAGATTTGATGGTAATCTCTGCTTTAGAGTAATGGTACTATAATTACAATAAAACCATCCACATTTCTTTTTTATACATGCAGTGTAGTGCCCTGAATTGGTTGTGGCTCCTGCGTGGTTGATTATACCTATTGTTGTGAAGGTTTTCCTACCAAGTAATATTTGACCATGTGTGAATCCAGTCAGCTTGCAGTTGTTTTTGGTACAATCTGCATTGTAACGTAGAAGCATTAGTATTACGTATTTACTATGTGTTTGTATTACTAACGTGGAGCGATCATCTGAATTGCAGGTCGAACATAATCTACCATAGTTTGCATTTTGTACAAGTTGCTGAAATGGAACGGATTCACAATTAGGTATTGATATATACACAAAGCGTTCATTGGGGATTTGTTCTTGGGTCACATTGTTGCAGAGAATGCATGTATGTTTCCACATGTATGAAATCTGGAAGATTTCATTTATAGGTATGTTTTTGTTTTCTAGTACTAATAGTAATTACATTAGAAATTCTTGTGGATCTTCCTGTGAGATTATAGTGAATTTCACCATTCCAGCACAGGAGTCCTATTGCTGTCTTATTCCATGAACACTATATGGGTTGTCAGGGTTGTTTGTTGCGTTTCTGTGAAGTACTAACATTTGCAAACACAATGGGTCTGTACTGTGTAAATAAATGTTGTCAACAATTGGTGGTAATTGAAATAGAATATTAATTGCTACATTTGCGTAGCAATTTACACCAACTATATTTGAGAGTTTAAATGAACCAGGTAGTTCTGTATCTGACTGCTTTTTTTGGAGTTTGTCTTCCTTCTTTGAAGAAGTACCTGGTTTACTTTCCCTAATTGATTCTTTTTTGTTTGTGGTACTTGATGAAGTATTACTTTCTTTTACTCTCTTTGGAGGATTTGCAGTGACATCCTGTTGCATTTCTGTTTAATTTATTTTTCTTTTATAATGTTTTACATTTTGTGGAACAGAATATGTGTTTAGATGGGGGGTGTATAATGAGCGAAGTCTATTGTATTCTAAAATGCAAGGAATATCAGCGTTTATTTTACTTGCATCAAAGTTGATTAGAAATAGACCGTCAAATGTACGTAAGCGTGATAGTGCTACGTAGCTCATGCCTTCTTTAAAGACTGTTTTACCAATGTCTATCATTGCTTTGTCTAGGGTAAGACCTTGTGATTTATGAATGGTGACTGCGTATGCAAGAGTTAGAGAAAATTGTTCTCTGCGTACATACATGTCTTTGAAAAGAAGGAATCGAGCTGTTGAGCGTCCTATTCTTTTTACTTCTGAAAGTTTGTCAAAGAGAATATTGACAAACTGAATTTTGTTTTCACGTGGGTATGTTTGAAAGCCAACAACTGTACCCAGTGCTCCGTTAACTAGTCCTTGGTCCACGTCCAGGTTACGTTTCAGCATTACTCTGCAATTTAAGGATAATTTTAATTTCTTTTCCAAGCCTGCTGTGTTTGAGATTGATTTTTCTAAACTATTTAGTCTTGTTGTGGCTTGGTCACACATGGGTAGTGTCATTCCATGTACATCTAGTTTGTCTGTGGCGCTAATTTCCATTATTGGTTGCATTTCTTTACCTAACATTATTTCATTGAATATGAAACAGCTTGCAAGAGTTGGCATTAAGGCCATTCAATTGACATTTTTGTGGGCTAATTGTTCCATAACATCTGTAGCACATGTATTATCACCTTAAAGTACATGAATGTGCCGGGTTTTCAATATTGCTTCTGCTTCTTTAGAAAGTATACCAACTCTGATACTTTTTAAGATGTTGGCATAAGTGAGATCTGCAGATTGGCACATGTTTTCTGTTAATTCTCTGTATTGGAAATGTTGCCAAAGGTTGACAATTCCAATACTGCCAACAGTTTTACGGCAGAGTTTGTGTCCTAATGTTTTAAAAATAGGCTCACCTTGTACTGGTGTCAATTGAAGAAGATCTCCAAAAACTATAATGTGTTTTCCTGCAAAGAGCTCTTCATAGTTTGTTTTGAGTAATTCTTGTAATCTGAGGTAAATCAAAGCCAACATTAGGTTGGACACCATGCTCACTTCATCTATTAGTAGCATTTTCATTTGTTTCAATACTCTGCGCAGTTCCATTGCAGCTTCTGCAGAAAGTCTGTAATAAACTAATTTGTTTTGGTGTTCTACTGGCAGGAGTAGTAATCGGTGTAAAGTGACACCACCTATGTTGTAGGCAGCTAAACCTCTGGGGGCAGTGACAACAGCTGACAGTTTGCTGTTTGTCAATTGTTGAAGGAACTTACTGATGATTTTGATTAGGAATGTTTTGCCAGAACCAGCTTCACCACTGACATACAATAGTATAGGTTTGTAATTTTGACAGGTGCATTCTTTGTTTTCATGTTGTACACCATGTGCAATTTCTTTTGTTACTTCTTGAAAAATGCTACATTGCTCATTGTTTAGCTTTGATTGTAGTATAGTTAAGTCTTCTTTATCATCATACTGACACATGGTTTTTTCTACTTCTATCATAGCTCATTCTGCCTCATTTGTTATTAGTGGGTCTCACAGTGGTTATTGGCTTCCTGTGACAGAAGGTTGACTACTGTCAGGAGTGTCCTTATCTAGTTGGGCCTGGAGTTCTTCTTCGTGTTGCTGTTCATTGTGCAACATTGTTTTGTACTGTGCAAAGTTCACATCAGTTATACTGCTTTCATTTGCTTTGAAAGCGTCTTCATATGAGTCATAGTTATCTAGTATTTCTTCTTCTTTTCTCCATGGTTTAAAGCCTTGTAGCTGGGACATGTAATATACTTCTTTATGTTGAGGAGTTTTTAATGACAATTTGATATGATTAATTAAATTTGGTTTTGTGAGTTTTACTAAGCTGCTGTCACAGTTTGTCACTTTGTATTTACTGTTTTGTTCATCAGGTTTTATATTATTTTTGTATGTGTAGTTTTGGGCTATGTGGTATAGACACATGGTTTCCAAAGTGGTACTCCTGTTTGGGTAGTATGTGTCCAATAAATTGTTTTTTAAAATGTCTTGGCTGTTGGGATCATCTTTGGCTATTGTTTCTATATCTTCGTATGATTTTAGAACTCTTTTTCTAGATTTAGCTGGACCAAGACTTAGCCATACTATATTTGCAGATTTTCCATACAATGCAGTACCAGTTAATCGATCAGCTGCTTCATGGGATCCACATTCTCTATGGGACTGCATTTTTATGCCCAAGCTGTATAATTTCTGAGACACTGTTTTATCTGATGACAGATCATTCCAGAGGTCTTGGAGCTCTGTCTTTTCTGATTTGGTTAAGTATGCTGTGACATATCGTGCAACTGCAGTAGAATTGTCTGCAATGTACTGCACATCTATGTTTGCATTCCATAAGTGGGCAATTATTGCATTGTAATCAATGATATATTTTTCTTCTTCTTTTCTTTTTATGCAATATGTATTTTTAGGTGACTTACCTTTAACACTATGTCTAACTGAAGACATGAGGTTGTTCACTTGACCTGTATTTGTAACTGGTCTAGGGAAACCAAATCGGCATTTGGTGTAGTATTTCCCTTTGTTTTTGTATTTGTGATGACAATATTTGCCACATTTGTGTCTTTGGAATTGTAAAATTTTTGCATGAAGATCACTATTTGTGGATTCTGATGGAATTTCAGAAGTGACATATTTTTCAATAAACTGTAAAACAGTGGCATCACTGTCTTGACCAAATTTAGGAGCATCTTTAATCCATAAAGGCATGTGGACATGTGGTGCTCCTCTGGCTTGGTATTCTTTTCTCCAAAAGAAGTGTTGCACTTCTCCAAGGGGAGGATGTTACACTCACGAAGCGCTGGTCCCTTTGGTCTAGAAGCCGGCTCTGCGGTTCCGTTCGGAATGGTACCTCCAAGATGGTGGATCGCAGTACGAACGGTTCCGCTATTGCCGTTCCAGTCCTCTCACGTTCGCCAGAGGTACGGCGTACCGCTCACGTGACTCTTCATAGGCCATGGAGACTTCCAGCTCTTCGCGTCGCTACTGTGCTAGCGGATGCTCCGTGAGTTCGCAACTAGGCAATCTCAATCCTTCGTAAAGCCTCTACCTCTACCATTACTAACCCCTCTTCTCTTGACCTTCCAGATCCTCTATCCAGCATTCTTGGCAGATACATATTCCCCGGATTCATCTAGCGTCTCATTCTGAAACGCTGCCTCAGAGTTCTCGAGTTACTGCATTCTGGGTATTAACAAAAACTCTCGTCCAAGTCCCTTCCTTCTTCGAGTATTTTAGGATCTGATTCTACTTACCTCTACTTTCTTCTTACAGACTAGTGTTCCAGTTACCACTCTCTGTGTCCCGTATTCTCGGCTTCTCTCCTGGTATTTCTAATCCGGCTGGTTAAGAGGTCAGGGAAATCAGTCTCCTGCCTGTTTTTACCCATTTCCCTTCCTGTACTGCTACTATTCATCTCTTCGCTTCTCATCTCTCCCCTCTCCAGAAGCAGTCTTCCGATACTCAACGCCATGATCGAATAGGAGTCATCAGCCTGCGAACCACACTCAAACCACACTCCAATCTTCGGATCCTGCGCTCGACCAGGGTTTTCTTCCCCAGAGGGTTTCCCTGACTGGTGCGTACCTCTCACGCTGAGTTTCCCTACCGGTTGAGAGGTTGACGCATTGGTCGGGGAGATTCTTGAGCTCAGCATTTGCTTTCCCGTTGAACATATCAGTCTGCTCAGGTAAGACCTCCAAACCTATTCAATCGGGAGTTATTGTAACTAGCCTAAGGTTCTAGTATTGCATAACAGTTAGCGACGCCTAAAAATAAAAATATAATATAAGGCTACGGCAGACTGTGATTCAATGGAACAGCAAATGCAACAACTAATTGCCGCCATGCAATCAATGTCCCTAGAGATACAAGCTCTTAAACAGGATAATGCCCAATTACGACAACAGGTTACTCGTGCCTTCTCAGACTCTCCTCCAGTATGTTTGAATACAGGCAAGTTTGACGGAGACCCACACAAACTCAAGGAGTTTCTTGATAGCTGCACTGTGCAATTTACCTTCAAGTCCCGCTTCTTTCCAACAGACAAAGATAAGATTGGCTTTGTGATTTCTCATTTGGCCGGACCTGCTTTGGCCTGGGCTACACCTTTAGTGACCTCTAATAATGTGATCTTGGACTCTTATTCTGCTTTCACCAACAGTTTGAAAGCAATGTTTAGTAGACAAGAGATCTCGGTATCCACGCAAGAAAGACTGTTAGATCTTAGACAAGGTAACAAAGACCTACTTACCTATATCACTCTCTTCAAACAGCTTTCCTCTGAGTCAGGATGGCCAGACGATGGGTTGCTCACCTTATTCCGACGAGGACTTTCAGACGAATTAAAGGATGAGGTAGCTAAGGTTCCGCGTCCGGCAAATCTAGCGGATATGATCACACTCATCATGCAAATCGATTACCGCTTACATGAACGTTCTTTTGAAAAGAAGAAAACTAGAGGCATACGATCTCAACTCGATTATCCCCCCGTAACAAATAAAGCTATCACTTCAGACGAGCCTATGCAAATAGGAACAGTGAGAGGGCCCCTATCGATAGGTGAGAAAGAGAGAAGGAAGAGTATGGGACTATGCATGTATTGCGGAGCTTCGTCTCATAAGTTACGAGATTGTCCTTTAGTTCCCCCCCGACGCACTCCAGCCAAGGGGTCGGGAAACTTCAAAGCCCTACCGCAGGGGGAACAACGGTAGGGGCGCAAGATTCTGATTCCCCGAAGAGAATCCCTGTAAATCTGGACTCAGTAGCAACCACTCAAAACATGGTTATTATTTCTGTTACTCTTGTTTTTCACACTCAGATGGTACAGAACATACCTGCTCTGATAGATTGCGGTGCTGCAGGGAATTTCATTGATGACCAATGGGCCAATAAACATGGAATTAACTGTATACCCAAAGCGATGGTCACTCCTATTCAAGGAGTGGACGGACATCCACTAAGTTCTGGTCCTATCCGAGAACAGACAGAACCTGTTGTCTGTCAAATTGCCTCTCATAAAGAGACCTTATCTTTCGATTTAATCAAGGCAGCCCATTTCCCCATTATATTGGGTCTCCCCTGGTTAAGGAGACATAACCCCTTTATAAATTGGACAGCAGGTACTCTTTTCCTCGGCTCGGAATACTGTGTCAGCCATTGTTTAGCCAAGGAATCAGTTGGCATCTACATCCCGACTGAAAACTCGATCCCTTCACCAGTATCCTCAATAAACAACTTGGAGATTGTTCCGGAATGCTATTCTAAGTATCAGTCTGTCTTTTCCAATCCCCAGTTCCCTACTCTACCGCCTCATAGAAGAGATGACTGTCACATTGAACTTCTTCCGGACAAACCTATCCCGTTTGGGAGGATGTATGTCCTTTCCCAACAAGAAAAGGTAGTCCTCAAAGAATATCTCCAAACCAATTTAAGGAACGGGCTCATTACTGAGTCGGTTTCCCCGGCCGGAGCCTCTCTCTTCTTCATTCCAAAGAAGGAGACTAATGAACTTCGACCTTGTATTGACTACAGGGGTCTTAACAAAATCACAGTGGCAGATAAATATCCTATGCCTTTAATCCCTGACATCTTGGAGGCAGTCCGAGGAGCTTCCTTTTATACTAAACTGGACCTTCGCGGAGCATACCATCTCATCCGGATTGCCCCTGGAGACGAATGGAAGACAGCATTTCGAACCCCATTTGGGCATTTTGAGTATCACGTCATGCCTTTTGGATTGGTGAACGCACCTGCTGTGTTCCAGCGTTTCATGGACCATCTGTTCGCAGATATTCTATTCCATTTTGTAATCATCTACTTAGACGACATCTTAGTATACTCCTACTCTCAAGAAGAACACCTGATACATGTAGAAACTGTACTCAAACGACTGCAGTCAAATCAGCTGTACTGTAAAGCATCTAAATGTGAATTTCACCAAAGACAGGTAACCTATCTCGGGTTTGTGATGTCAGCCCAAGGCATTTCCATGGATCCAAAAAAGATCTCCGCTGTGGTTGATTGGCCCATACCTTCTAACGTTAAGGAGATCCAACGGTTTTTAGGTTTTGCTAATTTCTATAGGAAATTCATCCCTAACTTTTCGGATATTATTCTGCCCCTGACTCGACTGTTAAAGAAGGGAATTCCGTTTGTTTGGGATAAATCCACCGATTCTGCATTTCAAACACTTAAATCCTTGTTCACTTCTGCATCCTGTTTGATTACCCCCGACCAGAATAAACAGTTTTTTGTGGAAACTGATGCATCTCATCATGCTCTGGGCGCGGTCTTACTCCAACAAACCGACCAAAGAGATGAAAGACCAGTTGCATATCTTTCTAAAACCTTCAATGCTTCGGAACAGAACTACTCTGTGCTCGAGAAAGAATTGTTGGCTATAAAAAGGGCGTTTGAAGAGTGGAGACACTTGTTACTAGGTTCACCCTTTCCTGTAGTGGTACGAACAGATCATCAAAATCTCAGGGTCCTACAGAATGCACATACAACCAACAGCCGACAAGCACGTTGGGCGTATTTCTTCCTTCCATTCCGGATCGAATTCACTATTCTTCCAGGAAAACAAAACCAGAGGGCGGATGCTCTCTCTCGTAAGGACGTTCCTGTCTCCCAATTCAGCTCTGAACGATTGTTCCCCAAAGCAAGATTCATCGCTGTCATCACCGACTTCTTAAGCGAATTGAGGACTGCATCGGTTTCTAACCTTGACGCCTGCAAGAAGACAGCCAGTACTTACCATCTTTCCCAGGACGATTCCTTTTTCTTTCACAAATCGCAAGTCTTCATCCCTACTTCAGAGTTGCAGCATGAAGTATTACGAATGTGTCACGACTCTCGGGCCGCTGGGCATCGAGGCGTTCAAGGCACTTTGAACCTAGTGCTAAGATATTTTTGGTGGCCGGAAGTCCGCAAGGATGTACAGGACTATGTAGCAGCCTGCATCGTTTGTTCCCAATCCAAGAATCCCAGAACTCCACCTTTGGGGCTGCTCACCCGGATGCCGATTCCAGAGAAACCTTGGCAAGTGATCTCTACCGACTTTATAGTAGATCTTCCTCCCTCACGCAACAAGACCGCCATAATGGTCACCATTGATTATCTTACGAAATTGGCACATTTCACTCCCATGAACAAGCTGCCTGGGGCTGGGGAAATGTCTAAGATTTTCCTTTCTGAAATTTTCTCCAGACATGGCCTACCGGACACAGTGGTCTCCGATAGGGGCCCTCAATACACCTCCAAGTTTTGGGAAAAGGTTTGCCAAGTCTTAGAAATCAAGCGGGCTCTCAGCTCGGGATATCACCCACAGACGAACGGACAGACGGAACGCCTTAACCAAACCTTGGAGGCCTATCTACGGTGTTTCACATCAGCCGCCCAAGACAATTGGTTGGACTTGTTGCCTTTAGCCGAATTTGCATATAACAATGCCCTTCATTCGGCCCTTCATACTAGCCCTTTCCATTGTACTTATGGATTCCATCCTTCCTTTGTTCCTTCTGTCCCTTTATCCCCTTCTAGTTGTCCAGGAGTGGATGGCCTTATTTCCGAAATACAAGAAGGACATAAATCGGCTAGAGTCTCATTACGAATGGCTCAAGATAGGGCCAAGCGGACTGCTGATAAACATCGCCAAGACGTCCCACCTTTGAGCCCGGGAGATACTGTTTGGTTGGCTTCTCGCTTTCTTCCCCGGCATCTGGTCCCTTCCAAGTTATCCCCTAGGTTCTTCGGTCCATTCAGGATCTTATCGATGGTGGGTTCTGCGGCAGTCAAGCTCGATTTGCCCTCGTCATGGTCCCGGATTCATCCTGTTTTTCACCTCTCCCAGATTCGGTTGACAGTACCGGATCGATTTCACCGGTCGGATTGTACCCCTCCTCCTCCTATCTCTACCGATACTGGTCCAGAATATGAAGTCGCCAGTATCTGTGATTCCCGTTATCGGAGGGGGAGGCTACAGTTCTTGGTGGACTGGAAGGGGTACTCCCCTGCAGAAAGAACGTGGGAGCCGGCCTCTGGAGTTCATGCTCCACGTCTGGTCCGACGATTCTTTAGGTTGCATCCAGGGAAACCAGGGTCGCCCCCCAGGAGAAGGGGGCATACTGTTACACTCACGAAGCGCTGGTCCCTTTGGTCTAGAAGCCGGCTCTGCGGTTCCGTTCGGAATGGTACCTCCAAGATGGTGGATCGCAGTACGAACGGTTCCGCTATTGCCGTTCCAGTCCTCTCACGTTCGCCAGAGGTACGGCGTACCGCTCACGTGACTCTTCATAGGCCATGGAGACTTCCAGCTCTTCGCGTCGCTACTGTGCTAGCGGATGCTCCGTGAGTTCGCAACTAGGCAATCTCAATCCTTCGTAAAGCCTCTACCTCTACCATTACTAACCCCTCTTCTCTTGACCTTCCAGATCCTCTATCCAGCATTCTTGGCAGATACATATTCCCCGGATTCATCTAGCGTCTCATTCTGAAACGCTGCCTCAGAGTTCTCGAGTTACTGCATTCTGGGTATTAACAAAAACTCTCGTCCAAGTCCCTTCCTTCTTCGAGTATTTTAGGATCTGATTCTACTTACCTCTACTTTCTTCTTACAGACTAGTGTTCCAGTTACCACTCTCTGTGTCCCGTATTCTCGGCTTCTCTCCTGGTATTTCTAATCCGGCTGGTTAAGAGGTCAGGGAAATCAGTCTCCTGCCTGTTTTTACCCATTTCCCTTCCTGTACTGCTACTATTCATCTCTTCGCTTCTCATCTCTCCCCTCTCCAGAAGCAGTCTTCCGATACTCAACGCCATGATCGAATAGGAGTCATCAGCCTGCGAACCACACTCAAACCACACTCCAATCTTCGGATCCTGCGCTCGACCAGGGTTTTCTTCCCCAGAGGGTTTCCCTGACTGGTGCGTACCTCTCACGCTGAGTTTCCCTACCGGTTGAGAGGTTGACGCATTGGTCGGGGAGATTCTTGAGCTCAGCATTTGCTTTCCCGTTGAACATATCAGTCTGCTCAGGTAAGACCTCCAAACCTATTCAATCGGGAGTTATTGTAACTAGCCTAAGGTTCTAGTATTGCATAACAGAGGAACAGCTTTATTACAAATAAAATGTAGCATAGCAATGAAGCGATGGTGAAAATATCTTGAAACATTAACAGGATCCTGAGAACAAAGTTCTCTAGGTGTTAGTATATCTATGTTTGGTTTGTTTTCATTTGATATGCATAGGAAGCATGTAAATCTTTCCATGCATATTCTGCACAACTTAATGTAACAAACCAAGTGGGTGGGCCAAGGTTTCTGATCATACAAGGTACATATCCATGACGTTGAAACCAGTACTTTTTAGTACCACGCATATTTGCTAATAGATTTGTAAAATTTGCTTGTAAAACCTCATCTTTTTGTTGAACTTTTTGTAATAATTGTGCAGCTGTCATATTTTGAAAGTGTGATCCTGATTTTAATATGTGTGCAACTCCGTAACATAAAGTTGCTAGTTCACTTTCAAAGAGTAGGTGAAATATGTATTACACATTTTGTCAAAATCTGGGATCTTCAGAATACATTCGTAATGAGCGATATTCTGATGCTGATATTTGAATAGGTCTATCATCGTATCTTCCTCCTTTTCCAGTCGGAAAGAGTAGAGGAAAAGCACATGCTTCTATACTTTTTCCCATATGCTGATTGGTGATCCTTTTGTTTGACGCATTTGGTACGTTTCCAGTGCATCTTCTATGGTGTCATTAGAGTGCATTTGATGAATTGTATAATGGTCTAAAGTGTTTGATATTGTAGCAGGATCCAGGAGCTCAAATTAACCAGCTTCTTGTGTCTCTTGAATTATTTCAGTAGTATCTTTCAAGTTTTTTTCAATATTAATTTCTTTGTAATATTCATTATTCTCTTTAAGATTTTGCAGGGCTTCTCTAACTTTATGTAAATCTACCAGTTGTTGTCAAATGATTTTGTCTTTTGTAGGTACTCCATTTACCAAGATAATTAAAGATTGTTCCATTGGACGTTGCACTCCTAGAGTGTGCACATTTTCTTTTAGGTCTAATGGTAAATACACTACTTTTCCACAAATACCTTTCACTAATTCAGAGGGAGGTAATTTTGCAGTTTTTGGTTGAAGGAGTATTATTGCTTGAAATGGGTGCACTGTTTGAATTATGATGTGCTCATATAAATTAAGTTGTTGAAGGGGTTTTGGTAGTGGATATAATTCCAAGTTATTTGTGATAGCACGTGAAGAAGTTTGGTTGTGTCACGTTTTGTAGTGCAGTAACTGCAAAGTATTATGGTGTCAGTTATTTCGTATTTGTTTTCTGCTATAAGGTAGAGAGATCATTCAAACCATTTAGAATCTTCATTGTCTTCTATTTTGCATGATATGTCTACAGTTTTTGTGTTACTTTTATAAAAAGTTCTGCGGCAACATACACACACGTGGTTTGGTACTTCAGCTGAAGTACTTTCAAATTTTAGTATTTCTTTTTTGTATGTGTGTAGTGAAAGGTTGCCATGTGCAGAATTGTTACGAAGTTGGTTTACAGCTAATTCATCTTGTAAGTGGGTTTCACTTCCAAAATATTTTGTCTGGATATAGTCTATTTCTTTTAGTAGGTCTTTTTCTGTACCATGTAGAAGAATGTTATTTAAATTGGCTAGTTTATAAACTAGATTTCTTATACTTGCATGATGTGTTGATATCCTTTTGATATCATGGAAGGTTGTTTTGCAAGTAGGTCCTGTAATTCAGGCCAATGAATGTCCTTGTAGTCCTGTGTATTTGCATACTGGACAATCATCCATATTTTGCAGTAGTTTAATTTTGATTTTGTCTTTGCTTTTCACATATTGATTGAGGAATTGGTGTAAAGACTTGAACATTTTTTTGGGAATGTTACACATTGACGTGCATGGCCATTTGTACACTAGATGTTCTGATTCAGTTGAATGGAGGGGTAAATCTACGTTTTCAGGGCATATTTTTGTAAGGAGTACTTCTTGTTCCATTATGGTATTATTAACTTTTTCATAACCTCGACCACTGCTATGTATGGCTATTGTATTTGTTTGCTTTTGTTTGTACGCTTCTTCATTAAATTATGGTTCTGTGTTTGTAGTGTGACTCCATTCACCTCCACAGATATTTCAGAAGTTATTTCTGTTGACATTTCGTTTATTGAGAAGTCTTTTTTGTAATTTAGTTATTAGTTTTGTTAGTGGTTTCATTCTGTATAACACTAAAATAAATAACTTTCTTTTGAGAAGAATTGCACTATCAACGCTTCTAAGATTACTTTTCTACGATAGGTTTGAAGTGTTGAACCTGGTTTCTCTCCTGTTTTCATAAGATTTTGAAGGACTTTGTGATGGAACATTTTGGCTAAAATACTTTTCTTGGTATGCTTACTTTGTACTACATCAAGATGTATAGAAGAAGTTTTATTTGTAGTGATAGTTGATTTTCTGTTAATTGTTTTTTGGTTTGTTTTACTTTTTGATAGAGGAGGCAAAGTTTTTGTACTAGAAACTTCTTCTGTTTCACTACATGACTGTATTAGCTGTTGTGTTTCAACTTTTCTTTTACAAATTCTGCTATAGATGGATATTTATGTTGGAGAGTTTTCTTTTCATTTGCTCTACTTCTGCGTTCCTTTCTACGGAGTTGCTTTTTGGTAGGCATTCTTTAGGGTCTGTTGAAAAAAATACAGAAGGTATGGGTTGGGGTTTTCTGCAATGCATGTGTGTTGTGTGCATGAGTGTTTGCGTAAGATGATAAAGATGTATGTAATGGTGTGTGATTGTGCATTGGGAAGTACAACTACTAGGGATGGGTTTTCTTGAATTAATGTATTACTAAACTGGGGTTCAGATGACACAAAAAAGTAAGCCAGTGGTTTGGAGAAGTATAAATAGTATATCTAAAGCTATACAATTAAAACAGTTGTTTGTTCTACAACATCTAAATTCTAGCGGCTGAGTAGGGTAATTTGTGTGTCGAAAAATAGGAAGTTGTGGGCCATTCTGCCAGTAAATCACTGTTTAAAACGGGGGGATTTTTGGTCAGATGGTGCAGAATCTCTATTTTTAGGCACAGAAATAGAATTAATTAACCTTATAGTGTGTTTGAGTAATAATTCAAATATTATGGTAACATTCTACTTACTTATTTTCTAAAATGAGCAGTTTGCTTTTTAGTTGTTCTTTGTACTTCAAATTCGGCTGCTTCTTTTCTGGAGAATGGTCTTCACTGCAATTGTAAAAGAAAGAAATTAGTAATTTGGTTTGTATATAGCACTTGTTTAATTTAGACATAGATTTTTTAAATTGAAATGCTCACCCCCTTCCTCAAAGCCATTAAAACTATCTTATGACTAACAGTAGAAAAGAAAATATCTTTACTATGGCTTGTGAAATTCATAATATACCACTGTATACCACTATTCCTGTAACTAAGCTTTTCCACGTAATAGTGAGTCAATGTCATAGCCTGCTTTTCCACGTAATAGTGAGTCAATGTCATAGCCTGCATGTCCTATATAAATGTAAGTAATTATATAAATTGAAAATATTAAAACCAATTATGTGTTTGTACAAACATTAATGTTTGAGATTTGATCATAGAGTGTGCATGTAATTTTGTTTGATTATATGTAGTCTATATATTTTATTTAAAAAATGTTAGTTTAACATTATTTGCGTGTGTGTGTGTGTATGAAGAAATTAAACGGTATAAAGGTTTGTAAGTCACAGTTCATTTTAGGACAATGAAAAAATGATCGTAGATTCATTTTACAGATTATACAAGGTAAACGTTGGTTAGAAAATGTGTTCATGTACTGTATAGAAACTATGCATACCTGTAGTTTGTGTTCATGCATATGGATATGGATGAAGCTGCAAGTAGAAATCTTGGAGACTTGTATAGTATTTCTCGTAGATCGTGCTTGCCAATGGTATGAGACTTGTACTCCGAGAGATTCACCGTACATTTGCAGTGCTGATCTATGATGATGCAGTTACATGTAGAGGTCTTGGATTTGATTGGTGGGTGGTCATGTGATTTCTTAGCTACATCCAATGAGGGAATGGCACAGAGAGTGAAGTGGAAATGGTAGAAGGGCTGTCCATGTTACGATATGTTCGCGGACATGGCGGTAGTTCTAGGACACCGTGTATTACATCCGGGGAATTTGGGGTGGGGAGGCATGCAAATGAGATTGAATATAGCAAGGTATTGGTCAGTAAAGTTTAGTGAGTGTGTTGTGCTAGGAGAGGTTTTCTCAGATATTCTTTTTCCTGAGAGAAGAACAGATAGCTATGGCTGAGTGTTTCAAAAAACAGATTGTGTGGATTTTGGGAGACTCGTGGATACATTGGTTGAAGGTGCATGCAGAAAGCTGTGGAGTATCTATAGATCTTGGATTCCCACATGTGGAAGTGCAGTGGCATGGAGTGCGTGGAATGAAGTGGTTGGACGTGCTACCTCTCTGTGCAACTTTGAAAATAGAGGAACATCCAGACATAATTGTAATTCATTGTGGAGGGAACAGTTTAGGACATGTGTCTGGAATTTCTTTGCAATTTGCAATGAAAGAAGGACTTCAGAAGATCATGGACATGTTTCCAAACTCCAAAGTAATTTTCTCACGGATTGCGCAGAGACAAACGTGGCTTCGTTCTTTCTCATGTGGTCCACAAATGGAGAAAGCAAGGCGTAATGTCAATAAGGCTGTTTGTGCCTTCCTAAGAGATTTTGGCATGTCCTCTTTTCACAATGAAAATATTATGTTTCGTAGTACACACATTTTTCGCAGAGATGGAGTCCATCTTACTTATGCTGGCAATCAGATTTTTCTGAGAAATGTACAAAATGCATTGCGACCTTTTTTAGAAATACAGCATCCATTTTGAAGTGGGTGTTAAGTATTTATAATTTTTGACATACAAACACCTCCCAAAGGCTCTTTTCAGAGCCACCACTTGCTCCCAGAGAAAAATGCAATGGTTACAATAGGGTAGCACCCCAATTTTCTTTATGTTCGCGAACTGTCCACAGACTTTTAAGATATACAAAGGGCCCTGCTTAATTTATCTTCACTTCTATTTTTTAACTGTGAAAGGCGGCTCTGAAAAGAGCCTTATTTTTGTTTTGATTTTTGTTATTTTGGATTATTTTTGGTTTTTTTATACACGACACACTAGGAGAGGAGGGGAAAGTGGGGTAAAGGGGGGGGACACCAACCACAGGGATAAGAAAGGGCGAGCTGAGAGAGGAAGATGTAGAGTGGGTTTTATTTGGGTAGTGAGCAGGTCTTCTCGTGCTCTGAGATGATAGTCTCAAAAGCACTCCGAAGTCGCTCCCCCTGCAGAGTACTATGTCACAGTACATACATACAACTGTGACCCTCAAAAGGTAATGGACATCAGAATTCTGTATGGCCTGTGAGGCAGCTTGAGGAAGACGCTGTCCCACAGAGGTGTTCCTTGTGTTAACAAGATCAGAAATGGAGGATGAAGTAGAGGCAATCAACCTACTACGCTCTTCACAAGGTACAACCTGGCGAATGGCCCCAGTGTGGAATGAGTTCAGGTGTCGCTTCATGGTTGTGGTCCCAAAACTATACGCACCATGCCTCCCACGACTGAGTACCATTTTGCACTCATTGCAGGTGACACGGTTCGCACGAGCCTTAGGACCATTCCCCTGAATGGTAAACAACCGCCACACCTAAGAATCACGCCGAGGGCGGGTAGTAGGGATTTCCTCTACCTCATTCTGGTCATCCTCTTCTTCCTCCTCTGTATCCTCACTCCTGTTCCCCTCTTCAGGCCCTTGGGGAGATGGTGGTGGTGGAGGGGGTGGGGGTGGTGCTGAGGCTGATGTAGCACCAGGTGGCAATAGTGGAGCCATGGATGTCATCGGCTTGGAGATGGAAATCTCAAAATCTGCTATGTATGCAGCAAAATGCAGTGTGCTCTGTGGAATAGCCAGAAACACAATGAGAATGAGCTCTAGGGCGTGGTCTTTTATAGGGGTGCTTGTACGCGGTTCGCGGACATGCGCGCCGTCCGCAAGACAGAGCGAACAGCAAAAAAGGTTCAAAAAGTCACAAAAACTATGTGGAAACTTAGGATTAGTATGTGGGATTTGTGGTATGGTGAGTTTTTAATGAGAAATATTGTGGATTGTGCATTCAGAACACGCGATCAGCGTGGGTGCGGTCACATGATTGTTTCGTGAGCATGTTCGCGAAGGAAGCAGCCGTCCGCAGGACACCCAATGTTCGCGCATGCGTGTTGATGTTCTACGGACAATGTTCAGGTCCTGAACTAATTAAAAGTGCGTCACACGTAAAACTAACCGTTACGGACAGCCGTGTCCTGGGTGTTAGTCTTAGCAGTGCACAGTGGTGGCGCGAGTTATGGTTGCTTAGCTTACCATAACTGGCGAATTTCAGGGGTTTTTCGGTTTTACTTGGAACCATAACGTCCCTTTAACAACGTTTTTTTACTGAATTTGATAGGTTTTTAGTAGCGCAACTTAACCATAACGTCTGATATATATATCATATATATATATATGATCAAACTGACTCGGCCTAAAGAAAAAAAAAAAAAAAACAATACATGGGGCCTGTCTTCTTTTGCATGAGATTATCATTCAGTCATAAAAATGAATGGATTCCTAGTTTTGTACCTGGTCAAAACCGGATGGATCCCACAGGAATCCAGGGTAAACTCCAGCTGCAAAGTAAATTTAGTGGAATACTGAAAGCGCAAAAGTAAATCCAGCTCCTTTCACTCTTCTCTTTACCACTCTGCCTCATGAATATTTACAATTGCATGCAGGGGACATCAAAGCACGTAAGGGCTAGTGTTGGTGGTCCCCTGCAAGCAATTTACGATTTTTAGAAACTAAAGCTGATTGTCCTCTGATTGTATTTTGGTTTACATGCTCGATTATGCCCACTGCAACTCCTACTGATCCAATTCCATCTGCTCTCATTCCTAATGTTTATCCTCTTTTCATACCGTATCTTGTCTCTTTCTTTAAAACTTGTCTCTTCACCTCTGTCTTTAAACATGCAACTATCATCCCTATCTTGAAAAAACCCACAGCTAACCCTCTTATTGTTTCTAATTTCTGTCCCATCTCCCTCTTGCGCTACCTTTCTAAACTTTTAGAGTGTCTTGTGTACTCTCAGATTTCATCCTTTGTCACTGATCTATCTCTTCTTCCTCGCTTTCAGTCTGGTTTTTGTCCTTGTCATTCTACTGAAACTGCTCTGATTTGTGTACTTAACTCTCTGCTCTCAGCTCGCTATTCTAAACACTCCTCTTTTCTTATTCTTCTCGACTTATCTGCTGCTTTTGACACTGTTGATCATTCTTTCCTCTTGAAATCTCTCTCTTCCTTTGGTCTTAGGGGTTCTGTTCTTTCCTGGTTCTCCTCTTATCTATCTAATAGAACTTTCTCCTTCTCTTGGATGGGCCAGGTCTCCTCACCTTTCCCCCTTCAGCACGGAGTTCCTCAAAGATCAGTCTTGGGTCCTTTTCTCTTTTCCCTCTACAATTCTCAACTCGCAGCTATAATCTCTTCCTTTGGTCTCTCTCATAACTTCTACGCTGACGATACACACCATTTTCTATCCTTCTCATCCTTCACTCCTGAAATCCACCACAGCCTTACAGCCTGTCTCTATGCTACCAAATCTTGGATGGCCTTTCACTTCCTCACGTTAAATGCAGGGAAGACTGAGATTCTATCCTTCTCTGCTAACACTCCCCCCCATCATCCACCTCCTCCTCACATATCCTTTCCTCCTGCTAGTCTTACCATTTCTCCTACAGCTCGTGATCTTGGCGTCTACTTTGACTCTAATCTTTCCTTTGTTCACCATATCGCTCTCACTTCTTGTTCCTGTCGTTTCCATCTCTATAATATTCGTAAAGTTTGTCTTTTCCTATTTCTTCCTTAATCTTTTCACGACTCTTGTACTGCTCTAACACTCTTTTTGGCCTTCTTTGTTTTCGTCTTGCTCCCTTGAAATCAATCTTTAATTCTTCTGTTCGTCTACGCTGTCTTCTCTCTTTTCGAGTTTCTATCTCTTCCCCACTTGATTGGATACCCTTTCATTCTCAACTCAAATTCCATTTCCTTTACTTAGTCTTTAAATCCCTTTATGGGCTCGAACCTGACTATCTTGCTGCACGCTTATCTTTCTACACTTTATCTAGTTCTCTCCACTCTTCTTGTCTCTTTAGACTGAATGTCCTCCATCCTCCAGTCCCGGTTCCAATGTTTTCAGCTTCTTGCTCCTTTACAATGGAATGCTCTCCCACTCTCCATTCACTCTATCACTGTCCATTCTTTCTCGTCTCTCTTTGAAAACTCATCTTCTTCATAGCTTCTGATTGCCTGCTACCAGAACTGATGTTAAATTGTACAGCGCTTTGGTTTAAAGCGCTATATAAAACACAATAAAATACAAATATAAATACAAATACATTTATAACAGTTTTTAAAGGTGCTATTTATTTCGTCGATGACTGGACATTGCCAATGTGATTGTGGGGCATTTGTGTGAGTGCCAGGGGCACAAAATGCAGCAACAAGATTTGAGCCAAGCGCCCCCTTTCTCCCTCACTACCCTAGACGCCAGAACACACAAACGACACACGCTTGGTGTTACAAAAATATAAGTCGGTCATGAGGCTCATGTCCCCACACAGTGATCTCCCGCTCGGTGATAGAGTGACGTTTCTTACTTAGGATGCACCTTGAAATCAGGAACATGTTTTATGGGCCTGAAAACAAATATGGAACTCTAGACTGTTTCTAAAAATATGTGAATGTTACTTTAATGGTTAGGGACATTATTAAATTCAAAATCACCTACCCTCAATGAAGGAACAACTTACCTTTGAGTTGACCAAAATAATTATAGATTAGACTAACACAAAGAGGGTAATTCATAGATTTCAGCACAGAGGCAGCGCACGCGAGCAGTGCAGAGAGGGAGCGTGCGCCAGCCGTGTGCGCTAAACAGCATAAACATCCTGCGGCGCAAGTTACGCCCCCAAGAAAGCCCCTTGCGCAAGGAAAAGGCATTGAAATCCCCAATGCAGCTCAAAGGGCCACGCTCACCCTGCACCAGCTTTGAGTGCTGGTACACTGTAATCGTGTGAAAATACTACGTGTACCCCACTCATGGCAGCCAAAAGCATGAAAATGTACTGGCGCACCCCTTGGAATACGCGTCCCCTGCGCACGGCAGGTAAATTGCGTAGAAAAAGCACCCCCCTGTGGCGTGGGCTGCCTGTGGGGCATGCCCAGGGTGGATGGCCTGCCAGTGGGGCAAGGGGAGGGTGAGTGGGCTGCCTGTGGGGCATGCCCAGGGTGGATAGGGTGCCTGCATGTATTTCAGGGGTGTGCGGGAAGTTTCACAGCAATAGGCCTTGTGCGAGTGGGGTATGTGTATTTGGGAGTGCGTGGGAAGTTTCACACGCGATAGTCCTGGCGAGAGCAGGGTACGTGTATTTCGGGGGTACACGGGGAGTTTTACATGCGATACTCCAGGCGAGAGCGTGGTACGTGTATTTGGGGGTTACTCGGGGAGTTTCACACGCGATAGGGCTTGTGCGAGTGGGGTACGTGTATTTGGAGGGTACACAGGGAGTTTCATACGCAATAGTCCTGGTGAGAACGGGGTATGTACATTTCGGGGGTACGCAGGAAGTTTCACAAGCGATAGGGCTTGTGCAAGCGGGGTATGTGTATTTGGGCGGTACGCAGGAAGTTTCACACCCGATAGTCCTGGCAAGAGCGGGGTACGTGTATTTGGTGGGTACGCGGGAAGTTTCACACGTGATAGTCCTGGCTAGAGCGGGGTACTTGTATTTCAGGGGTACATGGGGAGTTTCACACGCGACAGGCCTTAGGCGAGCGGGGTACGTGTATTTCGGGGGAGCGCGTGAAGTTTCACACGTGACAGACCTTGGGCGAGTGGGGTATGTGTATTTCGGGAGTACACGGGGAGTTTCACATGCAATAGGCCTTGGGCGAGTGGGGTACGTGTATTTGGGGGGTGCGCAGGACGTTTCACACACGATAGTCCTGGTGAGAGTGGGGTACGTGTATTTGGGGGGTACACAGGAAGTTTCACACGCGATAGTCCTCTCGAGAGCAGGGTACGTGTATTTCAGGTTACGCAGGGAGTTTCTCAAGCGACAGGCCTTGGGCGAGCGGGGTACGTGTATTTCGGGGGTACATGGGGAGTTTCACACGCGATAGGCCTTGAGCGAGTGGGGTACATGTATTTCGGGGGTGCGTGGGAAGTTTCACACACGACAGGCCTTGGGCGAGCGGGGTACGTGTATTTTGGGGGTGTGCATTGGAGTTACACACGCGATTTGGCATTGTGGTCCCTCCCGGTTGTGCGGTTTCCCCCCTCCCCATTGCCTGCAGGAAGCCCACACCACAGGGGACTACCCTACAACCCTCACCATGCCCTGCAGGCTGCCCACATGGCACCATGCACTTGTGAGCGCACTTGTGAGCCCCGACTCATGTCCCCAAACTCAACCACCCACCCACCATTGACGGGCACCTGCCAGCAGGCACCGACTCAGGTCCCCCAACCAACACGTCATCACGATCCACACTCATGGCCCTTATGGCCACCCAAATCCCACCCCACGCCAGCCCAGTCCAAACACCCAACCAAGCATTCCATCCTCTCCATATTGAAATCCCCAAGTCATGATAGATCCCAAATGACAAGTATGCACATCAATACATGTCCGTCAGACACACACAATGGGGGCACGTGAATGAGAAAACCCACATCGTGACAGGCACAGAACCAATGAGAGAATACCACACAAATGAAGTATGAAATAAAAATGTACTATATACAAAATTGAAGGAATGAAAGAAAATCACACAAGAAAAGAAATAATGAACAAAAGCCTGGATGTCCAAAATGAATGAAAAAATGTGAATGCTGAATCCAATTAAATCCAAATTAAAATGGCTCCAAAGCGTTTGTCCATTAAACCAAATCCAAAGTTTAAAAAATAAAAAAACCATTGCTCCATGGTAAAAAAAAATCAATGAAGTCAAATCCAGCCCAGAACTATTAACAATGTAAAACTCCAGGGTCAATGAGCCCAAAAATCCAAAGGAAACCAACCAAAAAGCCTACCTAATAAATACCTATATACAAAAAGGCGGGGCATAGTCCATGTGCCCCAAAGGAAAAAAAGGAAACTTACACCTACAGAACTAGGCAAGTCCAACGGCTCACTTGTTGATGTCCCGGGCCAGGGCATCATCAAACTCCTCTTCAACGTCCTGGAGGCGGGCCTCTTCCCTGGCCCCGAGGTCTCACGGAGATAAAGCCATGGCCACCTCCAACTCCCTGCGAATTTCGTCGAGGCACTCAGCCCGCCTCAACGCCCTGCACATGGAGTTTTCCGCCCTGACCATAGTGAACCGTGCCTCTTCTGCCCACTGCCGCTCTGCATCTATTTGCCGGCCCAACCGCTGCCACACGGAAGACACTCCCAATCCAGGGTCCTCCTGCCCTCTGGCTGATGCCTGCCCCTGTGATGTTGATGGTCCCGAGCCATCATCGCTCCCACCTTGAGCCTGCTGCTGCCGTGCATGTGCCCTGCCTGTCGATGCCTGCACATCTTCCTCCTGCTGGGGTCCAGTTGTTGTGGTAGCCACCACTGCTGGACCTCTGACTCCCGACTGGCGCAGGGATGTGTCCTCCACCAGCCTGGCCGCTGGGTCAGGGGCAGCTCCACAGGGTGGCCAGATGATACATGGCCAGGAAGATGGCACAGAGGGTGACTGGCGCATTGGGGGTTCAGTTGAGTAGGGGGTCAGTAGAAGGTCCAACACACAGAGGAACCCAGAACTGGTGACCCGTCCTAGTAGGTTGACGCGGTCAATGAGGCATCCGAAAAAAATGTGAATTGTCCACATAGGAACCCTGCACCTCTTCCCGAATGCCACGTTGATGCAACACCACCCCAGCCAGGACAGGCTCAACATGGTCCCGGATTGCCATGTCCGCAGGGAGAGGAAGGCCAGTTGTTCGCGCATCCCCTTCCTGAAAATGGGTCTGGATGAAGGCATCCCTGCTGGTGCAGGATTTTGCAGTCACAGGATCGGGGACAGGATTACACACAGGCACCTCCGCGGCCACCTGTGCTGCCTCCTGTCCCTGCCTCTGGACTGCACCACTAGCACCAGTGGAATCCCCCCTCCAGACCGCGTGCGTGGGCCTTTCACGGCCTCCTCCTCAACCAAACCCCCAACAACCTGGATGACTTTGTGCCATCTTACTCCATAGGCGCCTGTGGGGTCTCAGCTGCCACTTCTGCTGCCGAGGAGTCCACCTCCAACATCTGCCTCTTGGACTTACCCTCAGCAGCTGTGGCCGCAGACACAACACCAGACTCCTCACTCCCCGACGAGATGACAACATGCGAGGGGAGCTGGGCCTTGCATATCCGGCTGGTGGTGGGATCCCTGCCGCTGTGCTCCACAGCACTGTCTCCGCCCTCTTCATCAGTTGATGCTGCAGACAGGGAGAGACAGAACACAGGCATCAGGGCAATGTACAATGTCTGATACTCACATGACAGTTGCACATGAGTGGCAGTGTAGAACTTCACACATGGCAACACCCTCCCCAACACACATATTATTTGAACCCACACACGCAAATTAACAGGAATGTTGCAGCAGGCAGCACCATCCATACACATACAAAAGCATGAGCATCCGAAGGTTAGCCTGATGTCACATGCAACACGGAGACTGCCAAACACATGCACACACACCACCACACATACATGCATCTGTACATCTCCACCACCCATCACAGTGAAATCATCGGCATCCATGTCACATCTGCCAATCAGCTTCCTACATGTGGGTGTCACAAGCATCCATGGTGTATCACAGTGGCACACATGTCAAATACACACACAAGCACATGTACATTGTGCACATACATGAAGCTGGAACCAGCATCCATGTGTCACACCACAACCATGCCACAGTACATACACAGAAATGTATATATGTGTGCACCTAGATATGCATTTGGCCATCATGCATTTGAACACATACACCATTGATGTTCCTCACACATGACTGGACTCACATGTGGCAGGCTCATGTCCCTGTACATACACATCCATACATGGGCCTTTCAAGACATATGTCCAACATGCACACTCCTGGCACACCTCAACATGCACTGTGTCCAATCAGTATGCATGGACACTTACGGCTCGACTCCGGACGGGTCTGCCTCTGAAGGACCATGAGGTGGAGCGCTCCAGGACCCTCATCTGGATGTTGGTAAGGCGGACCCAGCACCCCTCTGCATGTTTTGTCTTCAAGAGGCAATGGGCCATGCTGAAGACAAAGCTCTTCCTAGACGTGTTGCATGTCGCGGGCTGCCAACCCCTCCACGTTGATGGCAGCCACAATGTCCTTCCAGATCCTCTTCTGTCATTTATTGTCAGCGCGGTGGAGCAAGTCCTGGTGAATTATGATGCCCTCATTGGCAGTTCAGGCATCATAATTCACCAGGACTTGCTCCACCAGGATAACAACTTCTGCGGCACTGAAGATGGTAGCCCTCTGCTTCTCTGGCTGGGGGTTGTCAGTGGTCTCTGATGGTGTTTCCCCCGACATGGCAACCTCTGAGGCAGGTGTGGGTGGGCACCTGGGTCCTGGTGCTGGGCTGTGGAGCGATGGAACTTCAGTCGGGAATCTTCTGTTCCAGCAGGGGTGATCACAGCAAATGGAAACCTGCAGATGGCTGACGTGCAGGCACCAAACAGCAGGGCACATGGCATGCAGGCAGGCAGGCAGCAGCAGATGGCAGGTGGGAGCAGGCTTGGGTCTCTGGGGGGCAGGAAAATGGCCATGGTCTTCCGTGTGTTATCGCGTGGCCAGCTTGATAGGGAGTGATTTGGCACTTGAAAAAACTGCACTTCATCGTGTAATTCGAGGAAAGGCCCTTAGCGCGTAAGCGCATCTGTGATGTAACGCCCACGGGTGTTTCCCTCCACACGGGTGAATGTTGATTGTACACGTGCAAAAACTACACGTCCGGGTGTCACTGCGTGTAATTGGAGGAAAGGCCCTTAGCGCGTACGCGCGTAAGTGACATCGCACGTGTGGGCTGGGTTAAAAGGTACGAGTAGCACGCCATTTTCTTGTTCGTGCTTTTTGTGGAGAGTGAGCGGGTGATTCTTGTACTTCTTATCAGTTCACACACGATTACTTCACAACGGTTCCAGTTCGTGCTCATTGTATACTCATTTCTTCTTTTGGTGCGGGTGTTGCCAACACGCACACGCGTGTCTTTTTCACGTTCTTTTTCCAGGCAGACGGTGAGTCGCGCACATATTTTTCAACTGTGGTTGCCCTTGTGTGTCGCATACCCATTCAGAGGTCATTGTAGCCTGCGTGTACCACGCGTATGCTTATTTTTGTGTTTCTGGGTGCCACAGCGTAGTGCAGGTTCTTTATTCCACACACGTGGGCTACCAGGGGTCGCGTGAACTTTAAATTTTGTTTGCGGGGTGCCTGAGCATTGCGTGACCCGTCATCTTCCCCCAGGGGTCACAGACAGCCTTGCTAGAGCACTAGGATGCGTATTCCATCTAGTACCCTGCCCCTTTCACCCCAATTGCCCAGGACAATTGTTTACTGCACCTCCCATTCGCACAAGAACATAAGTGCCATGGTTGGGAGGCGACCAAGTGGTAAGGGAGGCAAAGTTGGCTGACCTCCAAGAGGTGGGCGCGGTAGGGGTCGTGGCCAGGATGTGCAGGGTGGCCCAAGAGGCCAGTGTGTTATGGACCAATCAGGGACACCTATGCTCCCCTCCCCCAATGGGTCGGGGAGATGCAGCTGACACCATCCCAGCTCAGGCCTTGTTAAGCCACCCATATTGTCAACCGAACCGGCACAGGATGACTCCCAGGCTGACCTCCGTATCACCAAGTCAAAGCCACGTGTGGCGGTGAAAGTTGCTGTCACCAGGCCACGTGGATATGGGGCAGCAATGTCATCTGCTGCCCCAAGTAGCCAGGGTGAGGAGGCTGGAGGGGCAGCTGCAGCTCAATCCACCCCAGCTCCGAGTCACCCAGCCGGGACAGTGTTGGTCCAAGTCCATCACACCGAGGTTGGTCCTGCCAACATCACCCAGCAGCCAATGCCTGCAGTGAAACCTTTGGTCATCGTGCCTTTGGCTACTTCCAGTGCCCAGTCCACCTACGCTTCAGCCCCTATCAAGAGGAAGTAAGGTGCTCTTGCGGTACAGGCTGGGACCCCAGACACGGCTCCCCCCTCCGGCACGTCAAGGAAGGGTAGTTTCAATGATGTTGAACTAGACCCACTTGTGGGCTACTTGTCGGCCCATGGCAGCAAAATGCAGGTGACTGCAGGGTGCAAGACTACGACTGCTCAATGTAGGGCCCACTGGCAGTGCGTCGCGGACCAGATTAGTTCCCTTGGATTTGTGAGGCGCACAGCTGATGATTGCTCTAAGCAGTGGAATGACCTCAAACGCAGAGCAAAGAACAAGCTGGCTTCCAATCATGCCTCTACTCTGGTGACTGGCAGTGGGTCTCCACCAGAGGAGGAAGTACTCACAGAACATGAGTCTATCCTCGGAGGCTTCATCACAGAGGATCAGATCCAAGGCGTGGGAGAACTACCAGATCTTGAGGCAATGTCCGGTGAGTGGCCATGCATGTGTGTGCAAACCATGTGTATGTTGTTTGGGTGATGTGTTCTGATTGAGTGCCAGGTGAGGCTGTGTAGTCATGACTGCTATGGGTCACCCATGTGGTGCCTCCAAACCATCCCCCGGCCTTGGGTTTGGGTTTTACAGTATCCCTTCTGACCGCATTAGACAATTTGCACATAATTACTGCACTTTCCCTTCAACAGCCATCATGCCACAACATTGTTTATACTGTTTTCCTGTTCATTCTGACTGATTGATGAAATCCTTTGCATGTTTACCACACATTGTTGTGCTGTTCTGCTCCAAATGTAACATACTTCAGACATAGATTACACCCCACAATGCCCCACATTTGTTTACTTATTACGGGAATGATTTCATCAATCAGGCTGATTGAGTAATGTGCACCTACACATGGTCTGCACACAATCACTATGGGCCTCTGTTTGAATGTTCAACATGATAATTGTCTTCAGTCATGTTGAAGTGACCAACCATTGATGTATCCATGTGCCTCCCATCACTGTATTTCAACACACTGGCGTCATTGCAGCATGTGATGCATGTGTGTTTTGTCCAACTCTTTTGCATGTTCTGTTTGATGATATTAGTTTTACATGGATGGGGGACAGTAGTGATTAACTCCCATCTGGGTGTCCTTGTCAGTTCTGCCATGGCTATGCTACGTGCCATCTGTGGGCTGGCATGTGTCATGTATGTGGATTGTCCATGCCACTCACAGGCTAATGTGTGAGGCTGGTGCTATGCAGCATGCAGCACATGTGTTGCTTTCCCATCTTGGAGTCCTCAGTGGCTGCTTTTAGGCTCCCCTTCCACTTCATTGCCAGTGCATGCATGCCAGAGTTATTTTCATGTGTGACATGTGTCATTTATGTATTCGATGTGTACCTCGTGATGCCTATGTGTGTGGGCTATGCTGCTCATGCCTGTGTTCATTACTTTTATTTTATGTTTTTGCAGGTGATGAGGCACTAGATGCTGTTGAGGAGGAGGAGATGGTGCAGAGGCAGGAGTACTCACAGACACAACCAGGCACCAGTGGAGGACGTGGGGTGGTGGTGGGTGAAAATCCATTACTCCTACAGACAATCCTGTCCACGGGTGTCACTGGGTACACCCCGGCAGACCTCTACAGCTCAGGTGCTGAATCTGACATTAAGACAAATGTCCCGTCGCAGGTGAATGTTTCTGGCAAGGATGCTGTTCTGTCCAACACACCTGCACTGGCAGTAGACCCCGCTATAGGACATTCAGTGTTGGAAAGTCTGCATGTGGCGGTTATGGATGCAGGTTCACACTCCACTATATTTGCTCCTGTTCCTGGGCAAGCAGATCAAAGGAGGAATGCAGTCCTGCAGCCTCAGGCAGTGCCAGCACAGCAAGGTGCATATCACCTTGCCCCAAACAGGAGTGGTGCCCGCCAACGCGTTGGCCGTGGCCACCAGGCAATACTGTGTGGGAGAACTCCATATGTACTATTGCAGCACAACAGGGGGCATCATGTGAGATGATGGCTCAGGCCATGGATAGGGTGGCCACTTCCATTCACCCCCTGAAAGGCAGATGGAGCTCCAGCAGCAGGCAACAGAGTCCATGTGCCACTCACACAGGGAGGACATGTTGGCGTCCAACAGGGACCGATGGGCTGGACTAGAGACTCTGCACACAGCCATATCTGTAGAGTCACAGGCCCACAGGGATGCCATGAGGTTAGAACACAGATCCCTCAGATATACTCTGGGTGCACTTGAGGTGTCCCAGTGTACAAGGTCAGAACAGCAGCTGGAGCAGCTGGAGCAGCTGACACTCACACTCTCAGCTGAGCTCCAGGCAACCCGTGAGGAGATCCGGGCATCCCGCGAGGCCTTGCAGTCAGAAATGCGTGCTACCCGTGAGGTGCTGCATGGGGATCTCCGTACCATCATCCTGTAGAACCAAACCTTTCAGACCTGAATGTTTGCTGCCATGGAGGAGCATGCCAGGGCTTTGCGTGGTCTCCCTCCCATATCACGCCCACCTTCTAATGTACTACCAGAGGGTGACAGCGACAGCAGTTCTGCCACTGTAGGGTAGCTGTGCAGGCCATGAGCCCATGGAGGTTTATTTTTTTTCTCAACATCCACGCATGTGGGTTTTGGGGTGCACCCTGTACCTCCTCTTTCCTGGGTGGCCTCCCACAGCCCCCCGGTCGACACATGGCCATTTTGGTTTTTTTTTTTTTCAATGTTCTTTTGGTTTTTTCCTATTTCATTCCGAATTGCAAAATGAAATTAGTATTTACTTCATTTATTATGTATTTTTCATCTTCTTTTTTCTATTTATTATGTTCATTTTATTTTCATTTGTAATTTATTTTAATTTTAGTAGATTTTTTTAGTTAAATTGTATTCTGAATTTTCTTTTATTATTTTATTTTTTTGGTTTACTTTACATTTACTTTTTATTTTCCTTTATTTAATTTGCTTTTACTTTTTTGTTCATAACCATTTTCTTTCAGATTGTGAAATCATGTTACAGTGTGTTGCTTTGTGTGGCTCCCGTAGGCATCCACTGTGTATTCCAGCTGGGCACATGCAGGCTTGTCCTGTCTTTGGGTTAGATACTTGGGTTCCTGACATACACGCCCCTCCTGGTTCCCCTTTCCATGGGCTCGCAAAGAGTGTGACCAAGTGACAGTAACTTACACAGAGGCATTGGGCTCCCATAAGTTGTGTGGGCAGTCTGTAGTCCAAACTGTGTATACAACCCTAGTGAGGATTGGTGTTCATTTCTCCACTGCATGGTGGATTTGTATATGGTTTTACATACAGGACTTTTTGCATATATACATGTTACTTCTTCATGTCTTGACGAGCCCGTCCCCATTGCAGATGCAGTTCATGCTCTATGCAGTACACTGCCACATTTGGCTACCAGCAACACACTGCAGTTGGAAGAGGTCGATGTGCTGCCTTTGTCAGGTTGCGACACTTGCACTACGTTCATTTTTTATTGTCATATGTTGCCACTGTTGGATCCTCTACTGATGTTTTGTCTTGCTGGTAAGTATTTGTTCATGTGTGCTGTTTATTTCTTCATTAGTGAGAGGAAATTGTCTCTGGCCTGTTTCCATTTGGGACGGTGCACTTTGTGACACTTGTGTCATGTGTTGTGCATTCATTTGGTTGCTTTCACATTGCATGCCATGCCATGGTGTGTTGGGTAGCTGAGATGGGGTTAGAGAGGGGTTGGGTGACATGCCACTTTTTGGATGTAGTATTTTGCAAGGGGGTAGTCCTTCATGCTGCATGAATGTGTGTGTTTTACTGACACAGCATTGGGTGTGTTTAAGTAGCTAGGGATGCACATAATGTAGCACTTCCAGGTAAACAATCTCAGGGTGGTATGGTTGTGACAGTTGACTGTCCCTATTGTCATCATCATACATTGTCAGCTGGTATGTGCCAGACCTGTGTGCACTCCGCAGGGGTGGGATTTGAGGTGAAGAAATCTGCCACAAGCTGGGTACGGGCTACCTCACCACATGCCCTTTCACCTCCCATGCGCAGCGGCCGTGCATGTGGTTGGGGATGTGGGGGCACCACCATGTTCACCGGCACACCCCGCCGGGTTACAACGTTGTGCAGGACACATGCTGCCACTATGATCCTGCACACTTCTGGGGGCGTATATAGCAGCTGCCCACCAGAGCGGTCAAGGGAGCGAAAGCGTGACTTCAGCACTCCGAATGTGCGCTCCACTATGTCCCGGGTTGCAATATGGGCTGTGTTGTATCTTACCTCGGGTGGTGTGGTGGTGTTCCATATTGGCGTCATCATGTAGGTGCTCAGAGGGTAGGCACTGTCCCCTGGGGAGGTTATTATGGTTGTCATTAGTTGGGTTTTCCCATTTCTCAGTGTCTGACATGCATGCATGTGCAGAGGCATTTATACTCACCAATTAGCCATGTGTCGCCATGCCTCCCAGGTTCCAGGTCCCGGTTTAGGGGTGACATTCGGAATATGAAACTGTCATGGGTGGACCCTGGATAGTTGCCATATACTGAGGTGATGATTCCCTTTGCATCATATACAATCTGCACGTTGATGGAATGCCAGTGCTTGCGGTTTCGATAGATGTGCTCAGTGGCCCTGGGAGGACAGAGAGCCACATGGGTGCAATCAATGGCACCGAGCACTTTGGGGAAGTATGCCACCCCGTAAAAGTCCTGGACGATGGCCTGCCTTTCTGCAGCTATTCTGGGCATGTACATGTGCCTGCGGACTGAGGGGCGTGCAGTCATGATCGCCAACACCTGATGTAGGCAGCCTGACTGCGTGGCCTGTGAGACACCCCGAACTATGGCACTTGTCCGCTGAAATGACCCAGTAGCCAAGAAGTGCAGTACATTGAGCACCTTTTCCAAGGGGCTCAGTGCTTGGGAGCACAGGGTGGGTGATGTGAGGTCATCCTCCCACTCCCTGACCAGCTCTAGGATTATTAGTGGTGGAAGCCTGTACCTCCCATACACCTGGTCATCACGCAAAGGCTGGCCCTGGGTAAAAAAATGCGGGGCCTGGCTTCCTCTTCCTCGTGCGGTGTCCCACGACCACGGCTGCGAAGAACGGTATATTCATCATAGCGTATGAGCTTGTTTGTTGTTTGCGCGCACTTTTATGCTGCGCGTGGCCGCCTATGCCTGCTTCCTGCTGGCATAGGTGTTTTCGGATTAGCAAGTCTTTTTTGGCGCACGGGTTTCCCCTGTTCGATTCCATGAATACGTGTCGTTAGCGCGCTGCAAGCATTTACCACCCGTACTTCACCCGTAACACCCACATTTTCACGCGTTGTTCCCCATTCCGCGTTTTACACCCCGTGTTCCACCCACTTTTCTTGTGTGCGCTACACGTTGTGCGCTTTCCCTGTGCGCCTTGCGCACAGCATTTGGTGACGTGTACGCCTGCGTGCGCCACCCACGGATTTGGTGCACATCCCAGGGTTTACACACGCAGTGCATTCCATGAATCGACGAACGGCTTCGTGCGCAGCTTTAGCCTGTGTGCGCTGCATTTTTCACCCTTGCGCTCCCCTTTTCGTTTTATTCCATGAATTACCCTGTTAATTTCCTCTATTTTCGTTTTTAGCTTTTGATCACGTCACTGCTTTCACTTGGCAATGTGGAGCACCAGGGTTGAAGGGGCAATTTGCAGCAAGAAAAAAAAAAAAACTCACTGGAAATAGTCTAGGATCTGATGGACAACGTTGGGAACATAGCTCATCAGGTTAATGCGCTTGCCACTGAGATATTTACAAGAGGACATGCAAAGTTGCACAGCTACTTTAATTTCTTTTTATATCACCTTGGTAAAAAGCAGCAAAGACGTTTGTCTTCGGTTCCATGTGTTAAAATCGTGGCAAAAATGGCTGTGTGCGCAAAATATTGCGGCCAAAAAGGCTGTGGTTTTGCCGCCGCAATCCATGTAAAGGAAGCAGGGAACACCCCTGCAACTCCTGGACACATTATACCATTTAAGGGAAGCGGGGGACACCCCGGCAACCCTCGCTCCTCTTAAATGGTATAATGGGGTACACCTTTACCGGGTCAAACCACTGCATTTTTGCCACGATTTTTTGCACAGGCAAAAATGTTGCCACCATTTTATCACTGCATACCGTGTCTTCTTATCTAAAGCATGTTAGTGAATGTCTCTGTGTCTTACAAAATTGGAATGTGCCCCTCTATGACTATTGACCTAATGTAGGAATAGTGTGTTAAAACGTGCATCATATTCATGGCTAGTCATGAGATTGGGTTCCCCATTTAAGTAGCCTGTGAACATCTGATGAAATGGGAATCATTCTTCCGAGTAGACTGAATGTCAAAAGCATGAATGCAAACTGAAATCCTGTTACAAAGAAGGGCAAGTCTCCATCCCCGAGTTTTGGGTCTTCCCGTGGAGACCGCCTATGAGCCTCTGGCAAAGTCAAGTTTGGCCATTTTTCAAGGGTGTAGAATGAAGGTATGGAAAGTGAATGCATGCTGGTTTCATGGCCATGTTGGCAGATATGAAGTAGGAATCAAGTATAACTAAATTAACCTATTTCTCCATCCATACGCTGGGGATGAGCAAAGCCCTCCAGGCGAGGACTGACCATGTGTAATGTACTCTCAGTGCCCGCATAATAAAATGCAAAGTGTTTATCGTCTCTTTTTTGCCCTTCCTCTCGCCCTTTCTTGACAAACTTCCCTGGCTACACATTAAAACGAGGCTGCAGCATTAGTCCATTTTTATTGACACCCACTGCCTGTCCAATAAGGGGCAAGCTTACTGTCTGCCTGCATCTCCCCTTTCTGTCCATCCAGACTGTTTTGTTTCTTCTGACTCTATTATTCGTCACTCCAGGCACACTTCTGCTCACAAGGGAATTTGTATCTTTTCACTACCTTTTGGAACTTGATTCTGCTGCAAATGTGTTGCAGTCTGTTCTACATCTGCTTTCTATGTAGGCTAAAAAACCTGGCTCTTTTGCAAAGAATCCAACCTCTAAATAGTGTGTATGCCTCACGGCAAGGCCGAGGGCCTGATTCATGAATTCTTTTTGCACAGTGAATAGCGACTTTGTGGGCCAAATCACACACGAAACGCCCTCCTTGGTGTCGGATTGTTAGTCAGGGCTACGTAGCCCGCCCACATCGTTGTGTGGGCAGACCGCCGTTGCGGTCTTAGTTCCCGGCAAGGGAAGTGACGTTGGGCTAGGGAGGGGGCGGGACAGGAAACGGGCAGAGTAAGATTAAAGGGGAATAAAAGAAGACGCATTGTTTCCCGGCTCCCGTGTGACTCATTACGCGGTTCGGGGACCCGCGTAAAACCCCACATTTGGCGACGAGGGGTACGCTGTACCCACTCGCAACCCAGGGACCCGCAGGAGAGCGGGTGCTGCGCATCGGCGCAACGCTGCCACTCAGGAGTACCGCGCGGAGGTCCGCGGTCGAGCGGCGTGGTGCGTCGGCGCACCTCCCATAACCTGCTGAGAGGCCGCAAACACGAGCGGCCGCAGCAAGCGGAGCCGCGGGGGAGCGGTCGTGGCTGCGCCTGCAAGGGCGTACGCGGGCCCGGGGGCAAGTTGCCAGGGTCCTGCCCCCCCTCCCCCACTTCAACCAGCGATCGGCGGGAGGCCCTGAGGCGGGCCCCAAGGCCCAAGTCAAAAGGTCAAGCACACGCACCAGCCCGGGAGGGATACGAGGGCAAGCCAGAGCCAGAAAAGAGGCTGCGCATTGCCACACGGCACCACCGTCAAGCACCAGCCCGCGAGGGACACAAGGGCAAGCCAGAGCCAGAAAAGAGGCTGCGCATTGCCACACGGCACCACCGTCACAGCGAACATGTCGGGCCCAGCAAGCCCCGTAGCCTCCTCGTCAGATGGATCTGGAGCCGCGAACGATGGCAATCAACAGGCACCAACGTCAGGTACCGCCGCCCACAACTTACCACTACCGGGCCCCTTTGATGTGAGAGACACATCTAACCTAGGCCCCAGATGGGTCATATGGCTCAGGGATTTCAAATTCTACACGGGGGCAATAGGTCTGATAGACAACGCGATGCTAAAAAACACCCTCTTCATGACAGTAGGCCCCACTGTCAGGGACATCGCAGGCGAACTGATGAACGTAGACACGGTCACCTCTGAGGAACTACATGGGAAGCTATCAGAATACTTCACGCCCCATACAAACATTGACTATGAGCGCCACGTCTTTCACACTACGCGACAGGAGAAAGGAAAGTCCCTCGACAATTTCGTGATGCGCCTACGCATCAAGCTAAAGTACTGTGAGTTCCATAAGTACTCCAATGACGAGGCGCTAAGATCTCAAGTCATAGCAGGCTGCATCTCACAGCCATTCCGGAAACAGCTTCTCCAGAAACAAAGGTCCCTGGAGGAAATCCTTGCACTGGCCAGGATGGAAGCAGCAGTTGAGTCGCAACTCGACAGTCTAGGCAAAGTCACCATTCAACACCCGCTACCGACTGCTGAGACCATCAATAAGCTATACACGGCGCCCTCACCGAGTGGGAAAGGAACGGACGCCACGTGCTACAGATGCGGATTCGAGTATCCGCACGCGGGTGACTGCCCTGCAATTGGACAAAAGTGCGCCGCATGTGGCGGTATGGACCACTACAGAGCCGTATGCAAAAATCCACCGGGACAGGGACCCAGCAGAACGAGACAACAAGAGAGAAGGAGAAGCTCGCGACATAGCACACCAGCAGGCAGAGGAGATGAAGACCAGCCGGGACCCAGGAGAGAAGAAAAACCACGAAGGAGTGCCTACACCAGAGACGACATAAGGCCTTCGGAGGGATCGAGGCGATCGCAAAGAAGACGGTTCGTCCGGTACATTGAGATGAGATCCCCATCAGGCAGTGAATCCCAGTCATCAGAGGATGATCAACGGAAAAAAGGGTATGTGTGGGCTCTCAACAACGCCACAGCCACCCAGCACAGTCCAACGCTCCAGCTTCAAGTCAACAACACACCGTTAGAATTCCTCATAGACACGGGGGCAACTGTTAATATAATAAGCGAACAGGTGTACAACTCACTCCCCAGCCCCCCAAAGATCCGAAAGGCGTCAGTGGACATATACCCCTACGGCGCCACGACCCCGCTACCATGCAAAGGAACAATATCAGCATGGTGCGTGCATAAATCGCACGCCGCAAAAATCACGCTACACATCCTGAAGACGGAAGCCAACAGCGGGTGCATTCTCAGTTTCAAGACTGCCGTCGAGATGGGTTTGGTGCACATCCTGTATCAGTTAATGGCCCATAAATACTTTGCCAGACCGGATGCCATCGAGCAAACATTCCCCAACCTATTCAAAGGCCTAGGAAAACTAAAGCACCGCAAGGTACAGTTGCACATAAACCCGAAGATACCACCCGTCGCCCAGCACTACAGGGGCATTCCGATAAATATACAACACCAGGTCGAAGAGGAGCTGGACAAACTAATCAAACTCAACGTTATCGAACCGGTCTCAGGACCCACTCCATGGGTGTCCCCCATCGTTCCCGTCCCCAAGAAGTCACCGGACGGATCCATACGCCTGTGTGTCGACATGAGGAGGGCCAAAGTGGCCATCGAAAGGGAAAGACACCAGGCGCCCAGAATCACGGACATGATACATCTGCTCCACGGGGCCCAGGTCTTCTCGAAACTGGACCTCACCAAAGGCTATCATCAGATCACGATCGAGCCCGGATCCAGGTACATCACGACATTCGTTACACACCTGGGTTTATTTCAATACAAAAGACTTAGCTTTGGGATATCCTCTGCAGCAGAAATTTTCCAAGAGGAAATACACAGAGTCATCAGGCACGTGCCCAACTGCCTAAATTACTCCGACGACGTCCTCGTATTTGGAAAGACCCAAGAAGAGCACGACACTGCTCTCCACAGAGTGTGCGCTGCACTGCAAGAGGCAGGACTAACGCTCAACAAAGCCAAATGCGAGTTCAGTAAAGGCTCCCTACGATTTTTCGGCCACATATTCTCCGACAAAGGGATGCGACCATACCCGGAGAAAGTGGCGGCACTCAACTCAGCCGCACCCCCAACGAACACGACGGAACTTCGTTCCTTCTTAGGACTGGCCAGTTACTGCTCCAGATACCTAAAGGACTACGCAACCATCAGTAACCCGCTGCGCCTCCTAATGCGCAAGGATCAACCCTACACTTGGTCCACGGACTGTCAGAAGGCATTCGAGGCGATACGGGATGCCATTTCCAAGGCAGAGGACATGGCGTACTATGACGCCAAAAGGCACACCGAGGTCATAGTGGACGCCAGCCCCGTGGGTCTGGGCGCCATACTAACGCAAGTTGACCCGCTGGAACCGGCAAACATATACGTGGTCGCATACGCCAGCAGGAGCTTAACCCCGACAGAACAAGCCTACTCCCAAGCGGAAAAGGAGAGCCTAGCGGTGGTGTGGGCATGCACATTTTTTCATCTGTTTGTGTATGGCAAGGAGTTCACCATCATCACCGACCACCAGGCACTGATCACTATATATGGAGACCCCAAATCACGGATGCCGCCCAGAATAGCCAGATGGGGCCTACGACTGCAGGACTACAAATTCGTCATCAAGCACCGGCCTGGAAAAGAAGACAATCCAGCGGATTATCTATCACGCCACCCGACCGGCCCGGCCACACCACACCCATCCATCGCTGACGAATATCTCAATTACGTAGTGCATCACCTACAACCACTACCAGTCGGTTGGGCAGACATCATTGCACACTCGGAACAAGATCCGGCTCTACGCATCGTGCAACATTGCATACAAGAGGACAGAAGGGCGCACATGCGTCAACAGGCACAGCGCGAGTCGGAAGAGGTCCGAGCAGACGTCAAACTGATAGACCAGGTACAGGACGAACTCTCCATCGTCGACAATCAAGTAATACTCAAAGGGTGCAAAGTGCTCCTCCCGAAATCGCTACGCACCAGAACGATCCAAGTAGCACACGAAAGTCACGGGGGAGTGGTGGCCACCAAGAGACTACTGAGGGAAAAAGTGTGGTTCCCCAAACTGGACTCGATGGTTGAGGAAATCATAGGGCAATGCACGACGTGCGCACAGGTAGCACCGCCTCCGCACCCAAACCCACTCCACATGTCGCCACTACCGAGAAATATATGGGAAGAACTGGCGGTGGACTTCTTTGGACCCCTAAGAAATGGCACATATGTGCTAGTGCTAATAGATGAACACTCCCGATTCCCGGACGCACAGATCGTGGACAGCACAGCAGCAACCAGCGTTATTCCGGCACTAGACCGCATGCTGTCTACATATGGAATACCCAGGATCATAAAATCTGATAATGGAGCGCCATTCATGAGCACAGACTTCGAAAACTTCGCGAAGTATATGGGCTTCCATCATCGGAAGATAACTCCGCGATGGCCTCAGGCCAATGGAATGGTTGAGAGGTTCATGGCCAACATCAAGAGAACCCTGCAAATAGCGACCATCCTCCACAAACCTTTTGAACAAGCACTGTATCAGTTTCTCAGGGACTATCGCCACACTCCCCACAGCACCACGGGTGTCTTCCCCGCTGACCTGATGTTCCGCAGGCCAGTACAGACACGACTGCCAGAAGACGCCCGCGCAGCCGAAGCCACGCCTCTGGAACAAGAGGCCAGAAACAAGGATGACACCGCCAAAGCCAAAATGAAGGACACGGCGGATCACAAAAGAAAGGCACAGGAGTCGAACGTGGAACTGGGAGACCAAGTGTGGCTGCGGCAACCGAAACAGCGCAAGGAGAATGCCACGTTTGCACCGGAACCGCTGACGGTCACGCAAAAGAAAGGTACGATGATTACGGCCCAGAGGACTGACCAGTCCTCCGTCACAAGAAACGTATCGTATTTCAAACCCAAGAGGTGCTACAGGGAGGATACCTTGTATCAGGAAGCTGACAGCGAAGATGACATTGCCCTTGACGGGTATTACGTGGAGGAGAGCGAGTCCTCAGAAGGTGAGGACAGGTCATCACCCCAGGGCCTGGATGAGAACACCCCGGGCAGCAGAGGTCGCCCTCAGAGAAGTCGCTTCAAGCCCCACAGACTCATAGAAGAAATGGAGTAAGGTAAAAAGAGACAAGTGGTTGTTTAAAAAGGGGGGAGATGTCGGATTGTTAGTCAGGGCTACGTAGCCCGCCCACATCGTTGTGTGGGCAGACCGCCGTTGCGGTCTTAGTTCCCGGCAAGGGAAGTGACGTTGGGCTAGGGAGGGGGCGGGACAGGAAACGGGCAGAGTAAGACACTTGGATTCATGGAATAGACTGCACATGACTTTTTCATACTTTACGGGGACTTCGCGCATGCTCAAGACGTGAGCGGCTGAGGGCCTTGCCTGAGATCTTGCACAGGGACCCCAGTAGGAGGTGGAACACGCAAAATGAGGAAGAACAAAGGAAAATGTGTGCGTTACGAGGGACGGCCCGCAGGCAGTCATCGCACGCCTACTAATACGGACAGCCAAGCGTATTCATGGATCTGACCATGCAACATCTCGTCGGGGAAATGCCCACGCAAAGCTCTCGATTTATTTGCCCCCCAAGGTACGCATACGGACAATTGCGCACAGGAGTCACTGCAGAGATTTGAGATTGCATGTTTGATTTAGGGGTGCATGCACGCAGATGGGGTTCCGTTCTAAATTAGGGGTGCACGTACGCACTGTGACTGGGTGCAGGAACAGTTTACAGGGGTTCTCACGCAGATTAACGAGAGTTTTACTGGGCTTTTTGAAAATGGTAACAGTTATGGAGGACCCCAAGGCCAAGGTGCTGGTCTGGTTGCGGGGACTCCCACAGTGTTACCAGGGTGCATGAGTTGCACCCGAGGAGCCTGCAGAGGTAGGTGTATATGGCTGAATTTGCTTTGCGTAGGTGCGTGTTTGGGGCGTTCCGGCCACGACTTGCATATAGGCTTACTTTGTGGGAACAATTCCATGAATACGAGGAGCGTGCAGAAATACTTATGCAGGCAGGTTCGTGCAGAGTCGTTCTCGGCATGCAGGCTTTGCAGGATCTATGCACACTTGTTTATGAATCGGGCCCTTAGTGTCAAGAAACCACTTTCTGGTAATCTTACATTCTACAAAAGGCAATGAAAAGGAAATGGAAAGACTTGAGTGCAAATCACTTCAAATCCATGTGTTTCGTCTCCCTTATTTGGCGTCATTAGAGGTGCTCAGAAAGAGTCAAACTCTCAGTTCTGGGTGCTATGAAAATATACTAGGCACTCAGGTTCAAGTCGTGCATTTTCTATTCATTTGATTTAATTATATGAGTTACAGAACCTATCCCTAAGAACTACCAAGTTATAATATTGACACGTCAAATACCCCAGGTAGGGGGCAGGGTCGTAAACTTTGGCGAAAAGGCGAACACATCAAAAGTCTGTTAATAGCTGTTTGTTTTCATAGTGATCAAAGCCGACCTGTTTTGTTCCCACTTAGCCCCAGCCGCCCTTCAAACGATTATAGTTGATGTAAGGATCGCGTTATTTTGAAGGAAAGTTGGGCCCGGTGGGGTGTCTGTGAGCCGCTAAGCATTTCTAACCGATGACTATGAAAGTGACACAGTGGAGAAGGGCGGAAAGGCCGGTGTTTTATCAACTCCGATTCTCTGGCGCGGGTAGCTAAGAAAATAAACAGAGCTTCTCTCTGTTGAATTTGTCTTTTGTCCTGACATCGTAAAAATAAATACATTACCGTCTCCAATGATGTGGGTGTGTTGCTTCATGGAATTACACAGTGGGAGAGTAAGTGACCAGGGGTTCAACATTTTACAGGTCACGCCGTTTTTCAGGAATTTGAATAAGTTTGCCTCGTACAAAAAGCATTGTGAAGAAATTATAAATAGTGGTGGATGGACTATACATAGATAACCTAATCAAAGGTATGTGATGTTGTGCAAATGCTTTAAAACATCACAGACGTCATTACTGATACATTAGCACCAAGCCCAGCTACAGGAATTTGTACCTGGATGTGCCAGGTTTTCAGTCAGGGGGGGCCCAGTTTCGATTGTGTGTGGGTGTAGGAGTAGCATAAACACAGTAGCGGCATTGGGCTGGATTTTCCCGGATCTATGAGCCCAAAAATGTCTTCCCAGATCCGATAAAATGCAATGTTCACCCTTCAATCGGTGTAATGTTGTTGGACTGCTTTAAAAGGCGCAGCATCCTGGAATAAAACCAAGGTGGTTAGGGCCAGGGGTGGGACACTTACCAGCAAGACTGCTTGAACATCTAATCAGGATGCTTGTGAAGTGGCTTTTCAGGTTTACACTCTGCAGGACACATGCAAATATAGCCTTTTAGGTGTCAAAGGAGTGCACCTTTCATACTTTGCCAGGAGCATTATAGGACATGATCCTCCCCTGTTTTCCAGGTGTTCATGATTACTCTTCTGAGAGGCAGCTGTTTATTGGGGTATGGCATGGGAATAATGGGGGTGGGAACAAGGGGGGTGGGAACCCCCTCCCACGTCACTGATAGGATTCCAAGAGTAAGTAATGTCCATTTCCAGCACTGACGAAACATCCAGGAGTTATATCACAGTTTGCAAACAAGACCCACAATCCACTTGATATAGTCTGTTTGCATACAGACTCTGTTAATAGTAACTCAAACAGTATGAGATGATCAAGTACTTATCATGTTGAATCATGAAAACTTATGTCAGATATACTCTGTTGAGGTCTGAACCCCATTGGTAAGTGCACATGAACAGAAGAGGGGACAATACTTGCCACCCTAAGCTTTTCATATCCAGGTAGGGGCTTGACGGATCAACTCTGCAAAGTGCAGATTAATTTCCTAGGCATATCCAGCAAGGCAGCCACATCTGAGCATATACACCGTCACTTAGGGAGACACATTGAAACCAGTTAGCAAAGTCAACAGTTTGGGCTTTTGAGTAGGCATGTGATAGGCATTTGTCAGGGACTGCCATAAGAGTACATGACCATAAAATGGATACAGCTGGAACATGGTGGAAGTACCAGGGCATATTATACGATATGATGATATGATATGGCATTTAGGGCGCGCCTATACACAGGTGTTTCAAGACGTGACGTGGCAAGGGAGGGGGAACAGACAATGATCTTAATAGGCCAGGTGTCATTCAGATCATGCAAGTGCATGGGAACATTGTGGTGTAACTCCTTGAAACTGACTCCTAATACCTATACATGGGCTGAAACTGCTGGCTGTGTGATTGCCTGTTTTAGTCAGGACTTGAGTGCAAGGAACAGTTCTGAGGACATAGGGATTTATATTAAAGCAAGAGCTCATTTAAAGAGGCAATTACATCATTAACCCTCAAAAGACAGCTTAGAAATAACACTGGCAGCCCCTGTACAGCAAAACGTTTGATGTTGTTTTCTGATAGAGCTAGTTAGTTCCCAGGAGGGCATGTTTTGGTGGTCAAGGACAAGTAGTTGGTGTGAATGCCACAGGATTATAAAGACCATGGGTAGTCAATAGGTGGATGACTGATCAAAACAACCATAGGGTATGTGTCCCTCCTCACATCCCATCTGCCTCCAATCTGTGTTCCAATCCAATAGTTGTGGCTTGCACCTATTAGCCCAACCAAAACTGGGTGTAAGTCCTTGAATCAATCATAACAACTGGCATTGCTCAGGTCAGTCTTCCATGCCATTGTTTGCAAATCAGTCTTGGCCTTATCACTAATGTGAGCAACCCTACGCAACCCTCTAGACCACAAGGACTAAACATAACTGCAGAGGCTTGTGTTCAATGCAGAGGGGAATTTCTTCTTCTTCTTCTTCTTCTTCTTCTTCTTCTTCTTCTTCTTCTTCTTCTTCTTCTTCTTCTTCTTCTTCTTCTTCTTCTTCTTCTTCTTCTTCTTCTTCTTCTTCTTCTTCTTCCCCTTCCTCTTCGTCATCTTCTTCTTCTTCTTCTTCTTCTTCTTCTTCTTCTTCTTCTTCTTCTTCTTCTTCTTCTTCTTCTTCCTCTTCTTGTTCATCGTCTTCTTCTTATTATTATTAGTGCATTTTTTTAAGCAGGGACCTACCTTTGGGGAGCAACGGAGTACATTACAATCACAGATGGAAGAACACTTTGGGGGGAAGCAGAGATGGCCAACATCTGAGATTTAACTGCGCCTTTTTGTGACAGAACCAAGCCTCATTTGCCGATGGTTTGTGCCCTTATGCAAAGGCACAGACGTACTAAGAAATATGTCATGGGATGCTGCCTAGAGCAATGATAGTGGTAATGATTAATTCAAATCCTTGCATCTGTTACTTTTTAAACTGCTTACTCTCTCTCTGCCAGAATTTAATGTTTCTCGCTGCCAACCTTATTTTCTTGCATGTACTCAAGCCGTTAAACCAGCAGAATCTATACCTTGAATGTAATTTGTAATGGTCCTCAGTTGGTAGATGCACCTGCGGCATACATGCGTGTGCAAGCTGCAATTCACTCGTTTGTACCTTGAATGAGACGGCAAACAATTTCCTTCTGAGACTGATACAATGAGTAACATTGAGATGGTGATATAATGGTGAGATAATGAGCAGTAGACAAGGCTGCTATTTGGCTTAATGGGGGGGCGGGGGTCAATGTTAACATCATCTGCTGTCATGTCTTGTCGGATACAGTTAACCATCTCATTAAGCATGATGTGACTAACAATTCTGTTTCCACAAAAAATAAACATACATGAAATGACATAATTAAACTGCCCATTTTAGGTTTTCGCATATAGATTAGTGAGAGATTGGAAATGTTGATGAGCAGTGCAGTTTGTTGTTTAAAAAAAAAGGAAATAGTAAAACAGGGTCTTGCTCGATATTTATAGGCAGGCTGCTTGAGCAATAGTGGTGTACCTCGCTTAGAAGTGTAAATGGCCCTGCATCTCCCTGCTACTATGCGCTTTCATGGCTGTGGAGCATACATAACTGCACAAGCAGACCAAACAAACAACCCCTAAACGGGCCACTGCAATGCAGTCCCCCATAATGCTAATCGCTCTGCAGTTACAGCTGTTGTGGGAAATCCTGCTCCCCACACCGCCCATCTTTCCGGAACGAAATGCACAGTCCCTCTTGGTGTTAATACCACAGGAAAGGTTTCCGTTCTCTTGAACATGCCTGCTCCACGCGGCCGGGCCATACCTGATTGATACCATAGTGACTTGTCAGGCATTCATCACATTAATACCCACTTTTGTTCACCTCTGCACATGCTTCAAACCCGGCTTGTTAAATCTGGTCTGAAAGGTGGGGTTTAGTGTCCTATATTGTGCTGACAGAATAAAAGGTGCATGTTGAAAAGAGGAAAATTCATGGGATGAGTAACAATTAAAGATATGGGGTCAAAAAATGTTGTTTCGGATATTAATGTGTTGATCCCTAACATACCTGTAGATGGAAGCACATGCGATGATGGGGAAAGAATGATGAGTTAACTCTTGTGTATAGGCGCGTTATAAATGCCATATCATATCATATCATAACTCAAAGGCCAGGAGGAATCTCATTGTGGGGAACTAGGCTCTGCATTTAAAAACAAGGGGCCCGATTCATGGAATTGTGCGTAGAAATCCTGCAAGGGCCGTGCGCTGAGAAGTGTGCGATACTGCGCGAATAAGTAAATGTGCGCTCCGTGTTTTCATAGATCCAAACACACATTTCTTGCCGACATGCAAAGTGAATGGAGCTGCACGAGGACCGCCCACAACACGCCCCCATGCAAACCATAAACCAAGCCATATCTCAACCTAAGCGCAAACCTCCACATCTACCCCTGATCCTCCAACCAGCACCACTGCGAAAATGCACGTGCCCCCTCATAAGCAGGCAGCACCCCTTCGAAAAGGAGAGCGCATGCTCATAAGTCAAGGCTGCACCACCAACGAAAATGCACAGCCTCCCACGTAAGCTAAGGCAGCACCCATGTGAAAACGCAGGAGTTTCCTCGTAAGTTGAAGCTGCATCCCCCAATGAAAGCAAGCAGGATCCCTTGTTAGCTGAGGTGGCACCCCTGCGAAAAACGTGAGAGCTTCCTCGTAAGTCGAAGCTGCACCCCGAATGAAAACACACAGGCTCCCTCATGAGTTAATGCGGCACCCCTACCAACACGGAAGAGCTTCCTCCTAAGTCGATGTCGCATCCCCAATGAAAATGCACGGGGTCCCTCATAAGCTAAGACGGCACCCCTGCGAAAACGCAAGAGCTTCCTCGTAAATCAAGGCTGCACCCCCAATGAAAACATGCAGGCGCCCTGTGGCACCCCTGCAAAATTAAATTGCTAGTCCATCCCACTACACCTTAGGCACCCAATCTGCAGGCATATACCCCTACTGCACAACAACCCCTCAAGTCCAGGCACCACCTACCAGCCCCTCACCTCTGACACTATCCCAGGCAGCCCCCTGAAGTCCAGACACCACCCACCAGCCCCCTCACCTCTGACATTACCCCTGGCAGCCCCCTGAAGTAAAGACACCACTGACCAGCACCCAACCCCTCTGACACTACCCCAGGCAGCCCCCTCAAGTCCAGACACCACCCACCAGCCCCCCTCACCTCCAACACTACCCCAGGCAGCCCCTGACAGGTGCCCACACATGCAGTACAATGTATGGATGCAACTCACCTGAACCTTTGTGGTCTGCCTCCACCATGAAGCACACACCCAACATCTCCACTGCCAACATGATCAACAGAAATCACTGAAGACCAATCCTAGACTGGAGCATCTGCTGGCACTCCCTGGCAGACCGGAATATGCAGCACCCCAGCCAGACAGCACTGCATTGCACCATGAACACTGTGGCGACCCCTTCAACATGTGACAAGTGAAAGCAATGTAAAGTGGCATGTGCATGTTGGATATGGTCCATTGCAAAGGCATAAAAGCACAACAACTGAATGTGTGCCGAGGACAGAAGTAACCTATTCATACATTGTCCAGATCCACAAATAATGACCAGGCACATCATAGACTGCGCAAAAGTGACTTGAGTGGAAGTGGTGGTAAAGTCCCTGTCAGGGACCACAACATGACAGCCACATGCATGGGTAATGAGAGGGCAGTCGGAGAGGGCATGACTCGCTGAGACAGGAAATGTGTGCTAGCACACAGGAAGAGCAAACATGGGTCACAAATGCATTCCAGTTGCAGAGGTGGAGGAAGCCATTAGAGCAGGCAGTGGGTGACTGCCCATGCTGGTGGGTGTGTGCGCATGACATGGGTTTGATACAGCGATGACAAACAAATATGTACAGGAAAAACAGGGAAGAAAAGTCTTGCAATAAAAAAAATAATAAATGAAACCTACACCTAAATAACTACATACAAAGGCAGCGGCTAGTCCTATTTGCCAATCACACCCAAGCTGTCTACCAGGATTGAGTCACATGCCATGTCCTCCGCCATTAGGTGGGCCTCTGTTGATTCCTGGAGGGCTGGCAGGGTGTACATCTGTACTTCGGTGTCCCGCGCCGCCCTGCAAGTGGCCTCCAGGATGGCAGCCTGCCTCCTTGCCTGATGCAGCGCAACCTCAGGCCTGGCCACCATCGCCCTTGCTTCCTGTGCCCGCTGCCTCTCTGCCACCAGCTGCCTCTCATAGTTCCTGAACACGGAAGAAATTGTTTGTAGTGCTCCCACATGATCCTCCTGCCTCAAACTTCCACCTGCCTCAAACTTTCCACCTGCCTCCTTGAAGTGGTCTGTCCTGCAACATACTGCCTTCTCCTTGTTGCCACCTCCTGCCTTTTTGCCCAGGGCACGCTCACTTGGCACGCCCTTCAACCTGATGATGATTGTCGGGGGCGTACACACCTGCACTGCTCCATGGTGCCTACTGTCCCTCTATTTCCTGTGTCCCTGTCAGTGCTTGGGTAGGCATGGCGCACACGTCAGCGGCCGTACCTGTCACTTCCACCTCAGGCAGGGATGTAATCTCTACCAAGCTGGGTGATGGGGTTGGCACTAGTGCACAGGGGGTACTGCTGGTATGTGGGCTGGAAGGCACCCCAGAGGACGACTGGTGCAGAGAGGAGGAAGCCGAGGAGGTGGTCACAGCAGTAAACAGCCCACGGAGTCCAGCTGCCAGTAATGCCGCAACGCGGTACAGCTCATTGTGATGATGACCAAGCAGACTATGAGGAGCTTGCCCATCATCACGAATGACTGCAGTCCACCTCGTAAGCCCAGTCAGCATGTGCAACACCGGATCCCGGATGGACACATCAGCCGGCGATGGGATTTTGCTCTTCAATGTTCACCTGTACAGCCTCATGCCCCTGGGACAGGATTGCAGAGCACACTCCCACCTTGACACCCCCCACCTGACCCCATTGGGTGGACTGCAACAGTAACCTCCTCTACCTCAACCGTCAACCTGGATGAGTCCAGGATGTCTTCTGCCATCGATGGCCCCTGTGTGGCATCACCCGGTCCCACCGCTGCTGAGGAGTCCCCTGGCACCTTCACCTCTTCGGACTTACTCCAGCAGCCATGCCCAAAGTTACAGGCGCTACCTCAGCCACATCGCTCCTCGAAGATGAGCTGTCAGGTAGTGGCTGGGGCCTGTGCCTATGTCTGATGGAGTGTTCCCCTCATCCATGCTCCACAGCACTGCTTCCGCCCTCCTCATCAGCTGCAGCAACTGTGGTAAAAGAGACGCAGGACAGCAACATCAGTGTACTGCAACTAAGCCGGTGTGGCATCAACAACATTTGCAGGAACATGACATATCCAAGGAACAATCAGCAAAATCTACACCCACATACATGGACATGCAATCCACATCCAAACAGACACAACAACGCAGGCATGATGTGAAACACATTCATGACACATCACATGTAAAGGCAGCACAATGTGGCCAGTGCACAGACACATGCCAAGATGAAGCACATGACCTTAGGGGAAGGTCAACGTGACCCAACTGCAACCTTATGCACATCCATGGGAGACATACCACATGGGCACAGGGTGCAAACTGGTATGACATACAAACATGTAAAGCATGTGAACACAGATGTGGCAGCCAAAATCGAATGTAATTAAGCCAGCATACAAGGGTGGGGGGATAGTTCTTTGGGACTAAAATGACTATGAGAGAGAAGTTTTGAAACATCTAAACGATCCCCAAGCCTATCGTAAGCTTCCACTTGACCCAACCGATAGACTAAAGGAAGAAATCACTAGTTTGATGAAACATGCCCTGGAAGAAGGGTGGATTCACGAAGATGAATATTCATTCTTAGTCAACAATAACCCTACCACCCCAGATTTTTATGTCCTTCCGAGGGTGCACAAAAATCTGTCCACTCCACCAGGATGACCAATAGTTGCTGCCATTAATTCAGTTCTAGAACCTCTGTCCATGTATGCCGACTGGTTTTTGCGGCCCTTTGTAGGTAAAATGCAGTCGTACATTAAAGACACCTCGAGTATGATTAACACCATCACCCGTCTTCCTATAACAACAGAAGACATGCTTGTTACCCTCGATGTGGTAGCACTTTATACTAGTATACCACAAGACTGCTTAACAGTGATGGCTAAATACCTAGACTTACGTACCACCACTCTTATGAAAGTACCAACAGCATTCATTTTGGAGTGCACACGCTTGGCACTGAGGGAGAACTGCTTTCTATATGGCAAAACTTTTTTCAACCAGCTACAAAGTACCAGCACAGGAGCTACCTTTGCTCCCGACCTGGCTAATCTCTACATGGACAACTTTGAGATCAATTCAATTTATCATCCCACAAACCCCTTTAGGCTAAATATTGAAGCATGGTACAGATACATTGATGATGTATGCATGTTTTGGAGAGGCTCAATAATCCAACTTATGGAGTTTCATATATGGCTGAACACCCAAAATCCCTGTATTCAATTCACCATCGAATACAATATGAAAAGGGTGCCTTTCCTTGATTTAGAAATTGTCAAAACGGACTATGGCACATTAGAAACAGTGCTATATAAAAAGCCCACAGACAAAAACATGCTGCTGAACTACGCCAGTTTTCACCCCAAAAGCTTGAAAGAAGGCCTTCCCTTCAGTCAGTTTTTGCACATCCGCAGAAACTGCTCACAGATAGCCAACTATAACCTTCATGGTGTGGCCCTGAAAAAAAGACTAAAAGATAGAGGGCACCCAATATCTACGACACAGAGGGCTTACAAGAGAGCACAGCACATAAACAGGGACACATGTCTACACACAATGCAGAAAACATCTTTAGATAAGATCACATGTGTTAGTTAGTACCTTTAGCCCCATAAGTAGCTCACTACGTAAAGTCATTCTTAGACACTGGGACATGATAAAATCTGAGGATTTTCATCATTCTAGACCATGTTTTGCTTTTAAAAGGCAAAAGAATGTGAAAGATACCTTGGTACATACTTACCCATTGCAACAAACATCCACACACACCCAGAGTACATTATGGGGTTTACTGCCAGTGACAGGCCACCATAAATGTGGCAAATGTTCAGTCTGTCCACAAACCAGGGGCATGAAAAGCATCACCTTAGGCACACGTGTCGTTCAACTAACACACTTTACCAACTGTCTAACCACCTGGGCAGTTTATGTCATAATATGCCAGTGTAATTTAGTGTACATTGGTAAGACTAAACGACAGGTGAGACAGCGTATATGTGAGCACAAATCGTGCATAAGAAACAAAATAGATAATAAACCTCTGGTTGCACATTACATTAAAAAACAGCATAAATCCACTGAATGCTCTGGTGTGTATTTCAAGTTGTCAAACAAGCCCCCGGCGGGGGGGGGCAATCGAGATCTCATATTGACTGGCTGTGAACAAAGATGGATTTATGATATCAATTCAGTGAAACAAGGACTCAATGTGGCCGTAGAATAGAATGTATTTCTGTGCGATAACCCCAAACTGTAGATGAGAGACAAAGGCATTCTGTGTGTACTGGACTTACATCCCAGCATTATCAGCCCAAGAATATGGAGCCAGGATTGCCCCTATCTTGAAGACTTCAAACTATCCTCTGAAACTAATTTTGAAATCTTGTGATTGCTTCACAATAGACATAGACCAAACTTTCTTATATATATACTTTTTTCGCAAGTTACGGGGTCCCTCTCACTCCAATAAAATCATAAAAGACCTCGAGTTACTTCTAAGACTTTGTGATTGCCTCACAAGCGTCACCATGTAAATACATATATCTTTGCTTGCCAGTTACGAGGCACCCATCCAAGTGAGGGCATGGAGACAACATCACTAGTGGACACAGAGCGAGAAGTCTGGTTCCAAATTTCATTTTTTCAGTAAAGATCTTACCCATGTGACTATGTGCCCTAAATAGGGATGGGCTGGTCATAAGGGAACTAAAGAACTAAAAAATAAAAAATAATATCACTATGTCTGCAAGAATAACCACGGCAAGAGCGGGACCAGCTATTTCAAATTAAGTCTATGCGACGTTCTCACTCTGCCGAGTCCCTTATATAGGGTCTTTGCATATACACACTTTGTTGCACGGTCTAACCTAGGCTTTGTTTTCAGGCATGCACAATTAACTATATATCCCATAACCCAGGTTGTTTTTTGCATTGCGACCACTACAATACAGAGGCTGGCCATGTGGCGTGTGATCACGTGACCGCCTTTTCAGAAACTAAGATGTTTTTGATATTAAGAACTAATTGTGGTATCATTTGTGTAGGGCCTTTGCACATACACATTTTGTTGCACGGTCGAACCTAAGCACCATTCTAGACATGCATATAAAAAACTACATATCCCAGAACCCAGGCAAGTCTCTACCGTGACCACTACAACACACAGGCAGGTCACATGACATTCGATCACGTGACCGTAAACGAAGTTGGTTCGATATTAAGCATCACACAGAACGGTAACGGCTACCAGAAAGAACAGGAGCTTTCCGAACTGTCTCGAGGTAAGCAGCACTGTGTTCACATGGACGAAAAAGAATAAACTATGCCTTTTTTCTCTCACGGTCATAGCTTACAACTTGCCGTGAGTAATACATGCAGTAGAATACTGGGCCCCTAAGGCATTGCTAAGAATTTGAACTTTGTTCTGCAATAGTTTATAATAAACTTAGCAGTCCTAGTAACTACTTGAAAAACAATAATAAAGAAATCTTCTATAATTACCAATGGTTGATGCCGCTGTACTTAGGGGCGATTGAATAATATGATATAATCGCCGGTTCACGCAATAATTTAGACTAATCGATATTTTTGGATATATAACAATAAAGTTACTATAGATAAACAAAGGAATTGATTTCTGTTTCGTTTTATCTTAAATTCTAGATGGTGGTTGAGTGCAACCACGAACATAGCGCACCAACGAATAGCGGTGAAAACCGCCATAGACAGATAAAACCAAGATCCCTCATGCAAACTGCATCACGGAAACAGTAAAAGAAAAAGTTGCTCTGGGGCAGAATTCTAAGGTATCCATTTTCTACATAATAATGGCTGCACCTTGCAATAAAATAATGAATGCATTCAAATTAAAAGAGACCAATACTAACACGGGTATGCATACCCATAGGTATGGTGAATGATTACATCATCCGGAATGAATATCCAGAGAACAGCCAGACGGCACCAAGAACCTTTCTAAATGTCTCAAAGCAATCTGAGTGAGATACAGGTCAGTCAATGTGGTGGTACCACAATATATGCCGCTTCCACCACTGCAAAAATAGAACCATCTATAAACATTTCTAATGTTTTTAAAAAAATCTTTTTCATTTTTCTTTTTAGAGTGCTTTATAAGGAACTTTGAATTTGGGAAGTATAAACTACATGCTCAAATCACCTTTTTTGTCCTGAAGACGGCCCTAACTAACAAGACCAACAGCACTGTGAGAGTGAACTGTATGAGTAGATATGGCTGAAACATATGTCGACTAGATTTGAGGAAATTGTTATCAGCTTTTTTCCTCTTTCTCAACTGACACCAAGTATTACAATGGTGTCTTTTTGAATCTATAACATCATGTACACCTCCAAATAATCTTGTACAGTAGTAGAGAGAGGCTATATATAAATATGAAAGAAGAAACAGCTGATTCTTTAGACAATTGTTGCCTTTAATTATGCAGGAATGATCATGGCTATCGATGCAAGATTTTTCCTTGAAACTGTGAACTAGCAATATACATCAACAGTAGTTTAAGTTTTTTCCCTTTTTCTGAATATTAAACTTTTTTTGATTTCTTCTTTCTTGTATTCAGTTTGATGGTATGGTGCACTGTCACCCTGAAGAATGTAAGTGCTCTGCACAGGTTTGAAACATTTTTTGTTTTAGACTAATATGTATAGGACTTACTTGGAGGCCTTTTTTTAGTTTTGTAAAACATGTATTAAAATAAATGAAAATGCTCAATTGAAATATTAGAGTGGTGGTTTGAACAATCTTTGATTGAATTAGATTGTCATTGATCTGATCTGTTGATACTTAGGGACTAAAAGAAGGGGTAGTCGACCTATCTTTGTTCCTTTTTTGATATATAAGTCTCCCATTTGATAGTGTTGATCCCCCAATATAAAAAAACAGAGAATACCCAATGATAAGCATAGCCAAATGCAGTGTACACACTGTGGGCACAGTGGAATCATGGCCACCAATGGCCAACCATACTTCCATCACTCACAGCATGGTCATACTGACACCTTCCTGGGCACCTCTCCACACCATGCGAGAACTGATCAGTATGCACTCCTAATTTTTACAAGTGTCTATTTAAAGATGTATCCTAAGAATTACTGCTTTTAAGGTGCGGAGGAGATGAATAACAACCCTGGCATATGGGTTGCAAAAATGTACAAAATAGAACAAGTTCCCAAATGTGGGAACTCCCGTCCTCTGCACTCTATGGGTGGCTCTGTGAGGAGTCCTTATATATTTGATTATTTGTTAGGTAATTGATTCAATAGTTTGATTTGTACTAAACTGTAGGTAATTTACTTAGTGACACATATGAATACATATATCAAAACACATTGGGCCTCATTACACGGTAGGCGTTAAGGGAATACCGTTACCGGTAACGGAATACCGGTAACTGTATTTTCCCAAGCCGATCACGACCCGGACCCACTGCTATTAGCGGACCCGTAAAGTATGCCGCCACCAATAGCGGCGTGGCCGCTTGCGCGCGACCCCCACACCGTAAATAGCGCCATGGCGCTAATAGCACGCAATCACAACCCATGCGTACACGCCAATACCGGCATCGCAAAGACCCAAAAAGCATGTACCGGCATGGCGCTAATAACAGCATCGAAAACCACACGTTAAGAGTCCTGAGCAGTGTTCCCATCTGCCCCAGGTGGACACAACCAGCACAGGTGGAGTCAATGGAGACAGCCAGCACTAAAGAGCACACCACACCCCTTCCCACACCCCTTCCCACAGCACGATGGTCCCAACACCAGCAGCATGACATGGGCCTGCGTACATGACTGCAGTGCAGCACCAACAACAACAGGCAGCACCGAAGAGACGTAGGAGTAGGAGGAGGAGGAGGAGGCCGAGACTTGCGCAGCAAGCACCACCGGGGCACCCAGAAACACCACAAGGGCAACCAACAAACCCCCGGAATGAAGGCGAAGATGACCATGGTATGTGTAAGGCACAACTAAATGTGCATCTGATAGAATGTGCCCATGGCACCATGCAAACACCAGATGAGCATGATGTGGATGTGGATGAGTATTGTCCAAATGGCCAGCCCGGACATGCAAGAGGCGATGGCATGGCGGGACAGGATCCGCGTCAGCATCGGAATCAGGAATAGCATCAGGAACAAAGGTGGAATATCATGCATGGAGAGACGTGCATTGTTGCCCTTGTGGCCGTCTGGAGGCCCACAAAGGGCCCTCTCCCAAAGAAATTCACACATACACAATGATGGAGACCATGCCTGTTTTTCAACTGCAGAAGAGTGTATTTTCAACATAACGTGTACAGAAAGTGCATAACCCCAACTGTGCAAACACCCTCCCTCCCCTCCCCCCACAACACCCCCGAACACACCCTCTCCCCCCTCCCCCCACAACACCCCCGAACACACCCTCCCCCCCTCCCCCCACAACACTCCCACGTGAGTCCCAAGGCATGAACATGTCCTTCCCCAAATGTGGCCGATATTCCTTGTTGGCCCTATTTGTCCGCTCCTTCTTCGGGTGTTTGAGATGTTGTGCGCCTGAGGTTGCGCATAGAGCGGCGTAGGGGGCTTGTCTGCCGTGAACTCCCAGAGGAGGCTGGGCCTGTTTCCTCCTGGGTAGGGAGTGGACATCTGCGCTCAATCGCATCCGCAATGCGGATCATGGCCTCCCTGAGTTGCCCCATCTCATTGCATATGCGATTGGTGCATGCCTCCATGGCCTCCCTCGTCTGGCATGCGAATGCACCAATGTCCTCCCTCAGGTGCCCTGTCTCAACCACATGTTGACCTACCAGACCAGCCATTTCGGTCTGCCTCTGGTAGATGGCTGATAGGTCAAGTTCCACGGTGTCTGCCGGTGGAATGGCTGATGCGCCTGGATGAATAGCACTGGCATCAGGCGTAGGTTCCAGGGGGCTCCATGACACATCATGTGTGTGGGCGGGCGATCCGCCTTGGCTGAACGGACCTGGTGAAAACATTGGGGATGAGAGTAAGTGGCGTGTGGGGATGGGGCTCTGACTCAGATCCTCATTCACCGGTGCTTCCTCCGCATCGGAAAGTGGCCCAGTGGCTGCTGCCTCACCCGTAGAGCTGGTGGCAGCAGAGTGCACTCCCTCCATGCTGCCTTCAATTGATGGGAGACACACTCCCGTGGTTACCACAACAGCAGCAGGCATTGCCTCTGGCTGCGTGGCACTGCTGCTCCTGCTGCCTTTGTCCCGGTCACTACTCTTGGGTCCCCTAGAGGTTGATGCGTGGTCCCCGGTGGCATCCCTCCTGGCTTTCTTCATGGGTGTGGGAGTGGGTGCTGACGTGCGTGGCTCCTCATTTTCCGTGTGTGATCCTGTAGGGGTGATAAGAAGGGTAAGTCATCATCTATGGGTCTACCTGCATCATGGCAGATGTATACGTCATGCAGTTTGCATTTTGGGGTCATCATTGTGGAGGCATGGAATGGGGATGTTGGCTGGCTCATGCATGATTGGCCCTGTGTTGGTGGGTATGTGATGTTGCATGCATGTCTGTTTGTGGCTGGATCCACGGCATTCATATGGACACATGATTGTGGGACCCCTCACCCTTCACTGCGCATTTTTGGGTGCATACACTCACCTCCATCCGATGAAACGGCCACGCCATGCTCCATATCGCCGACCCCCTCTATCGACTCGACTCCTATTGCGGAGGCACATATCTCCTCCCACTCCTTCATCTTCAAGGGGGACTCTGCACCACCTCCTGTGGCCATTGCCATGTTTCGGTTCACAGATAGAATGTTGCGCACACGCAGCCGGAGGTCGTCCCACCTTTTGCGGCATTCCCTGACACTCCGGGTGGTGGTGCCCACCGCACTGACTTTCAGCGCAACTTTGGCCCAGATGGCCTTCTTCTTCAGGAGGGCCTCCCGCCGCATATCGTTCACAAATACCACTCCTGCATTTGCAGCAAGTGTGGTGGTCAGCATCATTAGTTCCTCATTGGTGAACTTTTCTTTGCGCTGGCGATCAGCAATTTTTTTAAGCGCCTTCGGCATCCTCGAGCTACCCGGTGTGGTTCCTGGTCGGTGTTGCCTGGATATATGTCCTGGATGCAGTGGATGGCAATGGATTGTGTTTTTGAAGATGGCCGCTGTGCTCTTTCCCGTTCCTGTGCGACGACGTAATTTCCGGTTCCGCTTTTTAACGGTGTGCGGTAATGGCGGTGTCCGCTATTTACGGGTAGCGGGAGGGCGGAGGCGAAATCGCCGGTTTTGCGGGCGCCGGTAAGGGGCTTTTTGGGGTATTTAGCGGCAGGGCGGAACTGTCATTTACGGCATGGCGCTATGCTCGTGTCCGCGTACTCGTGATGGGACGCAATTTGCAGCCTCTTGCGAGGGCAGACACGCTAATGGCACCATGCCGTAAAATTCCGATTTTTACCGCCTACCGTGTAATGAGGCCCATTGACACAGTTAGGCATATTTAGAAAAAATCCATTGATTTATTAGAAGCCCAACGCGTTTCGTGAAACAATTCACTTCTTCAGGGGCAGTTTGCATAATTTTTCTTTCTTAAAGTAATCTGGAAGACATAATATTAAAGTACATGCATATTAGTCCCAATAGTTACAGAAGATAGTGAAATTTCCAATGGTCAAAAAAGAACTTTTTTTGGACGATCCATATATTTCCTATTATCCAACATCTAATTACTTTGATTGAAGTTTGAACTTAAAGGATAGTTCCGGGACTTTTTTTTTATTGTCCCTACGGTTCGGCCATGTGTTTTTAAGCATAACTCGGTAGATCGTAGAAAACTTTCCTATGGACCTTACCCGACTTTTCGTCCATTAACGCACTCGAAATCAGCCGCCATTTTCTGATAATCCTATCATTTCCCCCCATCGCCCTGGCTCACCTGCTTTTGCGGCACTAAATCAAATCCCCCGCCCCTGAGCCTGACATCAGCAGACGCGTACCGCCCATTTCCCAACGCCAAAGCACGTTTCGTGTCAACAATCGCTGCGCCTCAGCTAATGAAGTGTCGCCATGGAAATGGCAGGACGCCTCTTTCCTCAATAAGTATAAACACACCGTTTCACAACACACAGCAGCAGATTTTCGATTCCATTACTCTCTGTGTGTTACTTTGAGTATTCTGTGACTCGTTTCTGTGCTCTGGTCAGCTACCTTTGCCGCTTCTAGGCCTTGTGAACACCTGTACCATCTCTGTAAATTATTTTACTTTCTTTACCACACAATGGCTACAATAATGCAGTATATGTACGAGCCCGAGTACACCGAGGAAGAACTACTGGAAAGGCAAGCACGCGAAAACGATGGGGATTCGGACGGCAGTTGGGAGGACCAGTCAACGGATGAAGAGCCTGGACCATGTCGCATGGACGGCGTCTCCACCTGGTGCACGTGCAATCGGTGCGAGCTAATGCCAACTGAGGAGGAGAACTGCTGCTGCCGTGAAAATTCCGGGTGCTTGGCCTACATTTCGGAAGGCGAGCCAAGTCCGCAATGCATCACCGAGCTGCCAGAGTTCAGGGAAGCCTGCCTCTCACGGACCGTGTTGAGGATGATGATGGTGCTTATGCACGAACTTCGCGGCACTGTTCGTCCGCGTAATCCGAGTAACGAGTAAGTATACTCTGGTTTTGATGTCAGTGATGCCACTACTATGTCATGGTCGTCTCCCACATATAAAATTACATCTACATATCATTCGAATGCATGTAAATTGGTTCCATATTGTGCATTTTCTAGATAGAATTTTTTTCAAAGCAGAATTACATTTTTTACCTGAATCGACAGTGATAAGAAAGTTTTGTCATTTTAATACAGTTTGCATCTTTCATTTTCACAGGTGGTACAGGCTGGTGGCCTATCGTTGCTTCACTTGGTGGCTTCACGGGAGGCTCGGACACCGCGTTCGGAGAGTAATACCTGCCTGTGCGGTACTTGCCATTAGACAACATTTCCCCAGCGACAGTGGACAATACCGCGGATTTTCCCTGGATGTGCTGCAACCGGAACTTTACAATGTGTAATGTTTATTATTTATGTTCAATTGAAATTAAGATCTAAAATAAAACCCAACATATATTTTAACAATGGTTGTTTTGATTTTTTAAATGAATCTAGTGTGTCTCCATTGAATAGTCTTCCTGTGCCTTGTCTTGTCACACCACATGTCTCCGGCCAGCATCCTCCCTCACGCTGGCCACCCACCTTCAATCCACATAACCGTTGAACCCATATGCAGCAGACATACATATGTTATTTTGCGGGTTGGCATCAAGCCTCCCGGCCTTGCCTCCTCCCCCAAAAATACTTACCACACCACTTTGTTCAAGCGTTGGCAATAAAAGGAAGGCCGTTGGATTTTATTGATACAAAACATGGTTATAGGTAAATAATCAATATGGTTGATCATAATAAATCATCCTTTTGGGCACCGGGTACAGAGATGACCCCCTCTGGCCCGTGCCGCCTTGCCACCACAGGCCAGCCTGCTGCTGACTAACTGCCTAGGCATCCAGGGTCTCCAGGGTGAACTGCACCCATATATTCTCCTGGGAGGCTGAGGTATTTATAAACTCACCCCCCTGCCTTCCATGTACTAGATCCTTGAGCCTGCCTCTTACATGCAGTTAGATGGCCTCTCCTTGGTGAGGCCCTGCGGCAAACGAGTCTTGTCTGCACGACCAGCGCCCTAATCCACACCCCCCCCCGCCCTATCAAAGGCAGTTCGCACCGGGTACTTGCGCTGCCAAGTGGAGCTGTCAGGGAGCGATAAAGGCCAAGAGGTGCCAAAGACCATGTACACTTCAAAGTGGTCTATAGAGCATGGGTTGTTGTTCCCATGTCTACCTCCAGACCCCGTGTCTCCTGCCAAGCATCCCCCCTCACGCTGGACGGCCCCCTGCAATCCACATAAGTGTGTCTCCATTCACGAGTCTTCCTGTGTCTTGTCTGCACGACCACCGCCCCAATCCACCCCCCGCCCTATCAAAGGCAGTTCGCACCGGGGTACTTGTGCTGGCAAGTGGAGCTGTCAGGGAGCGATAAAGGCCAAGAGGTGCCAAAGACCATGTACACTTCAAAGTGGTCTATAGAGCATGGGTTGTTGTTCCCATGTCTACCTCCAGACCCCGTGTCTCCTGCCAAGCATCCCCCCTCACGCTGGACGGCCCCCTGCAAACCGCATAATGCCACGACATATACACGTCATTCATTCACAAACACACCCCTGTTTCGAATTCTTTATAACCCACTTCATATTTCTAATGAGCACTTCTTTGCGCTTTGCTAGTCAACCCATGAAGGTGCTGGTTATCTGCTCTTCGTCTCTGTGAACTTCCGTGACCACTTCGAGGAAACTCCTCAGTTTGCAACCTGTGAACTGCTCCCTGTTCTACGACAAGAAACTACTCTGATCCCTGCATCTAACTGTTTGTTCGTCAAGGTAAGGCCATGTACCATAATCATTTTGCGTCCAATTTCTTTTCGTTCAAGACAGTACATGCAAGGAACTAGTCACATGTTCTGAGTTTACATTGGTATTCATAGAGAATTGTTGATCTTTACTTTTCAGAACTTTCCACAATGCCTGCCTGTTCCATTGGCGGTTGCCCTTCGAAGACCCATAATAAATCTGAAGGTACTATAATGCATGTTTTCCCTAAGACAATATATCAGATAAGAGAATGGGTCCGATATTGCGGATATCCACCGTCTGAGCTCGAAAGTAGAGTCCTAGAAGTCTTTGCGGACAAGAGGGGTGATCGATACCGCATCTGCAGCAGGCACTTTACCTCTGACATGTACTCCACATCATTGCTAATAAAGAAGAACACACCGCGAGCGAGGCGAAAATTGCTCTCAACCGCTATTCCCACTCTATTCGTCCACATCCCTCCACTGGTGAGTCAAGTTTACGTATTTATCTCTCGGCCTTGCGGTAGTGTGTAGCATTGTAAGAGGATTCAATTCAGCACTACAGCCAAGTCAACGCCTAGTCTAGAATACTGAATGAAAACCCTTATTGATATATCTTTATGTCCAGTTCATGCGTTCTGGATGACTACCCCTATATAACACCCCTCTCTTGGAATCCTCCTGACCCCACTGAGCCAAGAAGTAGTTCTGTTTTGCAAATTAAAAGGTTTATTTGAGAAGTAAAGCAATATATATCTATCACACTTTATAATAAATTAATAATTGAATATCACACTTAATCTGATGTGATAAAGATTAACAACGGAGAATCTGGCACTAGCACACTTCTTTATAATCACTAAGGAGTTGACATGAAATGGATAAGATAGCACACTGGTAAATAGGGACAGAAGAATAATGTGGAAGAGAATGTTTTATAGGGTTCAAGGAAATGCAAGGTTGAATGAATGAAATGCAGTATAGAAAATACTCAATATGATTTCAACAAAACAATGTAATCACTTTTCTCTGGCAATTCACCCCCCCTTTTATGCAATGCAAGGAAATGGAAGGAAGCACACAGTTCTCAGAAATGCAATTCAAATGTAATTCAGTTCACCCAGCAACTTAGACTACAGAAGTTGAAAACACAGGCAAAATGCTTTTAAATGTGCTGGAAATGAAGAAAAAAAATATGCTAAAATGCTTTTAATTCCCTTTAGAGGTTCAGGGTGAGTGAAATCAAATTAATATTAGCTCAGGCTCACTCTAGCAGTGATGCAGGGATAGTTTTTATGAGGCAAACGATTTTTTTTCAGAGGAAAGCAAAAGCAGCTATCTTTTTGCAAGTGGAGAAATTTTCAAATCGCGGCAAAATTCGCGGATGCGTCTGGCGCGATTACAGAGGAACTACAAGGACTATCACTATCGTTTTGGGGTCTTAGGAAAGCCTAGGATCTCAGCTTCCAGATGAAAGTTACTGCAAGTCTCTAGCACAAACGGTCACGGAGATATGAGCGATTAAATAAAGGTCGTTTTTCAGATTTGAAATTTTAAAGTTCAAAAAGACAAGTGCCGCTTGCAACTAGAAAATGACAGGTGACAGCTTTGCAAATGACAGGTGACAGTTAGGAGGCAGTTCTACTTAGATTAAAATAGCTTGGATTATATTATTTTAACTAAGAGATTGGTTCTGCACAGTTTTCTAGGTACTCACACTATATTCTTGAATGAAATGGGCCTCGCCATGGATCTGGTCAGGTTTTAAACTGGACTCTGGTCTCTGCACTTCACAGTGATCTGGGTCAGCTCTCTCTGGTTCTGCTAACAGGTCAGCTCTACTCTGCTGGTCTGGTCTGGGTCTCTGAAGGTTGATGGAGGTAAAGTATGGATTTTCCCGGCAGAGCTTCCAGCTGCAAATGGATTTGAAGGTCCCTATCTGTCCTGTCTGTCTGCTTTTATGTGTTTTTAAAATGGGTGTGTGTGAGCAGCATCACTAGCCAGCCCCTCTCCACTTCCATTGGTCAAACTTCAATTTCTCCCTTGATTGGGGAAGGAAGTGTGTGTCAGCGTGATGTCATTTTATGGCTTGCAGAGAGGACACTCCCCTGTCAAATTGCACACAATCTATATACGATAACAAAAGACATATTTGCACAGGTACACATTTGTTTAAAATGACATACACACATCACATATCACAGGAGATATACCCTGTCCAAACTTTGCTCTTCCTGGGGGCTTGCATTCAGAAATGGCACATATTTCACTTTTTAACTGATTTTGCAATTCCGGACATTGCCCCAAATTTACACACATGTGCGCAAGGAGTATGGACATTAGTTGATGAAGTGTCAGATTTTTCACATGCACACATTTTGAGTAATATCCTCTTTTCCGCTAAAACCCCCCTGAACATGCCACCGGTTCTAAAAACCTCTTAAAATGTGGGCAGAAAAATCACAAGAATTATGGTGTCATTTATACAATTTTCCCATGTCCGCTCTATGAGTTATTCATCTTTTTCTAAAACCATATTCTGGCTATAGAGGTGTGTCTTTTCATATCACATGGTACAGAAACCAGTCTTTCCAGTTTCTGCCAAGCTCAGAGACCCTGCCCCTCCCAGCTTCTGCCAAGAGGAAGCTGTTTTACGACCTCTGTAATAAACCATCTGCCTGGGTGAAGGGGGTTGCATTGTTCAGAGCTCCTGTGTTCTGTGGGGCTCCCCTTAATTCAATTATCAGAGAGATGGCATATCCTTAGTGTAGCCAGCAAACGGGCAGCTAGGCCTGGGAACACAGCTGTGACTCAAGTTTCACTCCTGATGGGGGTAGTTGCCAGGCAAATTGGAATCTCTTGAAGCCAGTTTTTTAGCTACATGTCATTTCTGTTCCCCAGTTTCTGCATTCAAATAAAACTAAACATTTTCACATATGCAGCTATAAGGCTGATTCTAAGTTTAAAACTATGACATTTAAACAATTGCAACCTATGTGACACTCAAAAGTAGGTCACTCATTTCTCTTAAACCTTGAGATTTTTAATGTCTTTCAGTCCAAATTTACTTAAACTGCTGAAATCCCCAGCTCAGCCAGTCTTGTTATAAACCTTCAAGTCACTTCAGAATATAACTTTACATTGGATCCACCTCTCAGTAAGTCTTTCTTTGGCCTGTTTTGGGTTCATTTATTCAGTTTTTTACAAAAAGTAAAATCTGGTGGTTTTAAAACGCCGGCTTTTGGATAGTGGTGAGTACTGGTACTGCACCCCTTTTTGGGATTTAAGAAAATGAATTCTCCACAGTTATGGGTTTGCTTTTGGCAATCAGCATTGCCATTCCCAATGGTTTCAGACTACTGTGTGGGTAGTCCAATGGTGGTTTTAGGCAGTGTCCTTCTGTGCCCATAACATCGGCAAAAATGAGTGGCAGCCTATTCTTCATGCATTTCCCTGTGCATTTTCTGGGAAGCTCTGGCCATCATGATGTTTTCCATGTCAGTACTGCACAGTTTTGAGGTATGGCTCGGATGCATGGGTAAATACATCCCACAAGCCCCCCTCTTGCGATGGCCATTCTATTTCACGAATGGGACTCGCAAGACCTGGGATGTTTCCTCATCTTCTTCCAATAGATGGCACAGTTCAGCATCTTTTCCTCCATCCGGTACTGATCGATCGGTTCTCCTCGCCGGTCCTGATGGGAAGATTGGGCGGTACCCCGGGCCCGTTGCGTCTCTGCTCGCGGTCTCCGGATCGTCCTCCTTGGTCATTCTCCATGGTTTCATCTCTCCTAGGATGATAAAGAAAAAGCGGCAATACCTACTCATAGACGTTTTTCCACCACTGTTGAGATAGTGGGGCAGCATATGCATTTCATCATAACAAAACATTACATTCTTATTTTGAAAAAAAAGCAGTATAACTAAGAGACAGTTTCATGCAAATCACAATATTTTAGAGACTAGATGTGGTATGTTTTATGGTTGGAACTGAATTAGTCTGAGACAGTGCCCGCTAGGATTCCAGAGGATTCCTCCAGTTGTTGCAGAGCGTGCCTGGGATGGCAACATTTCAACTGGTTTATGTGGACCCACTTGTCTTCCCCCGCTGCCAAAGGACCTTTGGGGATGTGGATTTTGTAGGCCACAGGAGAGATCTTGTCGATGATCTCAAAGGGTCCCTTCCATGTAGGCAAAAATTTGCGCTGCTTGGCCTGGTTCCTTTGGAAGTTGTATAGATAGACCCGGTCTCCCACCTGATATTCCTTCCTGGAAGTTTTCAGGTCATAATGGGTCTTCATGCTATCAGCCGATCTTTCTAGATTCCGCTGACCATAAGCAAAAGCATGTTGAAGGTGTTTCCTTAAATTCTCCACATACTCATGAGTAGTGGAGGCATTTATCAGTGTCTGCTCTTGGGTCCTGTAGAGCAAATGCTGCGGAAGCACCATCTTGCGCCCAGTCATCAACTCAAATGGTGACATTTTGGTTGCAGATGAAGGGGTAGATCTGATGGCCATTAGGACCAGAGGTAATCGGATATCCCAACTTGGCCCAGAATCTGCCACAAACTTCTTTAATATGCTCACAATTGTCCGGTTATATCTCTCTACTGCCCCAGAAGAAGCTGGCCTGTAAGCAATATGCAGCTTTCTCTTGACCCCCAGTATCTCCCACATCTTTGTCATTACTTCACTGGTGAAGTGGCTACCTCTGTCTGACTCAATCCTTTGAGGTAGACCAAAACGGGAAAAGATGTGGTTAATCATCAAGGCAGCTGCCGTTTCTGCCTTGCAGTTTGGGGCTGGGAGACATTCCACCCACTTGGTGAACAAGCATGTGACAGTCAACATGTACTTATTCCCCCTAGCAGAGCGAATCACGGGGCCTACAAAGTCGATTTGTAAATCTGACCATGGCAGTGTCATCCCCCGCTTTTGGAGAGGCGCGCGGTGCGTGAGGGATGATGGCTGAAATTGTGCACACACAAGACACCCCTTCAAGTATTGGTCGAGGTCCTGCCCCATGTGTGGCCAGTATGCAACCTCTCTTAAGATTTCCAATGTTGTGTGAAACCCCCTATGACCGGCGGTGGCCGCATCATGGGCGTGACTTAACATCAGGCTTCGGAATGAGGTAGGAACCACCCACTGATCGTGGCCAGCTTTGGATTTCCTTACCAACAAACCGTCTTGGATCCGGAACATTTTTTGACACTTCATCAACACTCTTAGGTCCTCTTTCCCAATGTAATCGGTATCCGTCAGGGGAAAGTTCTCAGGGTCCTCAAGGTGCTGGTAAAATTTACCAATTATTGGATCCCCCTTCTGAGCGGTAATCAAATCAGCATCAGGGGTCTCCTTACTCATTGTGCAATTGAAAGGTCGTTGTGAGCATTTGTCTGGGACCTAGTGATAGCAGTGACCTGGATTTCCCCCAGCAGGGACTCAATCTCAATTAGATCCCCTTGGATGGCCCCGGTTTTGGCCAGCTGATCAGCTAAGTCATTTCCAGTTTTGTCTGGTCCCTCTACTTTGGAATGACCCTTGATCTTTTTCCAATAGATGGTCATCTCATTCGAGGTGACCAGATCATCAATGTTTTGGATCAACTTCCCATGTTTCAAGGGTTTGTTATTAGCACATAACATGCCTCTGGTTTTCCAATTAACCAGGTGCTCCACGACCCCGTTCCGTACATAATCCGAATCTGTGATTATGACCAGTTCGTGGAGTTGATGCTGGACAGCAGTGAGGATGGCCTGATGCACAGCCATCAATTCTGCCACCTGACTACTTCGGGGACCGATTTTGTATCCAGCGGAGGGTTCTGGGAACTCCTTCACCCATGCATTCCCTACGCCAGCCACCAGTTCTTTCTCCCCGTTGTTGTCAACATGGTAAGAGCATCCATCCACATAGACAGTGGGCATTTCCTCACACTTGTCCTCTTCAAAGACTTTGTGTGGGGAATTAAGGTATGCCTCCGTGTTGTCCTTGATTTTTAGACTTTCGTCCTCGAGACAGTTTTCTCTGGCACAATCATGCAAGTCAGCCAGACCTTGCGCGAGGGGACTCTTCTTGTTTTGGCCATATCTGACCTCCACAGGAAAGCCTTGCATTGACAGAATCCAGGAAGTAATTCGGGAATTACTCACATTTCCGGCCCGGATTCTGTCACTTTGGAGATATTGCAGAGGCTGATGTGGAGTCTCCACTATGATGAGTTCCCCCTGGATAAACGGGCGGTAATTCTTCAATGCCCACACCGTTGCCAGGAGTGCCTTCTCACAATCGTTGAATTTTTCCTCCACAGAGGATAAAGTTTTGCTCGCATAGGAGAATACTTTATTGACCTTGTCATGCTTTTGGTATAATACTGCCGTCAAGCACGTATTAGAGAACCCCGTCTCCAGGAAGAACTCCTTGTTTCTGACAGGGTAAGCTAGGCAAGGCGCTTGTGAGAGGCTTCTTTTGAGTTGTCTTACTGCCTCGACTTGTTCTGGACCCCATTCCCACTTGACCCCCCCTTCAGGAGGTGAATCAGGGGTCTGGTGATCTCTGCGTAGCCCTCAATGAACTTTCTGCTGTAATTGGTCAGTCCAAGGAGGCTCCTTAGTTCCCGCAGAGTTGTGGGGTCTTTCAGTTTCTGAAGTGCTTCCACTTTCTTTTCCTGGGGACAGAGACCCTGAGAAGTAATCTCATGCCCCAAGAAATTAACACGGGTTCTACACCACTGTGCTTTCTGAAAGGAAAGTTTTGCTCCGGCGGCCCTCAACTGGGTCAGAACATAACGGATCTCCGCTATGTGTTCCTCCACAGATGAACTTTTGATGAGGACATCATCTACATAAGCCAGATTACCCCTCGCACCCAAGTCGGGCATGGCCTTGTGTAGAAAAATGTTGAATTCATTGCCGGAGTTGAGGTATCCGAAGGGAGTCCGGGTCCATGTGTACTGCTGGCCCCCAAAGGTAAAAGCCAGTTTGTATTGGTCCTCCCTACTGACAGGCACGGTCCAGTATCCATTTGTCAGGTCTATTGCAGTGAATACCTGTGACCCCTGGATCTGGGCCAGCCCTTGGTCAATGTAGGGCAGAGGCCATCGGGAAGTATGGACCCGTTTGTTGAGCTCCCTGAGGTCGGCGCAGAGTCTCCACTGGCCGTTTGGTTTCAATATTCCCAGCACCGGATTATTGAAGGTGCTGTGGATGGGACGGATTATTCCCCGGGACTCAAGGTTCTTAATTATTTCAGTAAGTGACTCCATGGATGCGAGAGCAAACGATATTGCTTCACAAACACTGGAGTCATGCCAGGGTCCGTGGGGATTGTGGTTGTGTGGATGTCGGTGCGACCACAGTCATATGAGTCTACCGCAAAGAGATCTTGGAAATCCAAGAAAACTTGTTTCAACTTTTGCTTTTGTTCCAGAGTCACACAGGCATCAGCTAGGTTGACTCTCTCTTCCACCATCTGCCTGAAGCCTGGAAAGACTTCTGGTTTGGCTATTTCAGCGGCCTCCTCCAGCTGGGTGGAGAAGTCCCTGGTCAGAGTGCTGATTTGGACTGGAGGCTTCAGGTGGGAAAGGCAGCCCTCATGGACCTGGAAAATCACCTCATCCCTCCTGAAGTCACAAGTCACATCTTCCTTACCATAGGGGCAGGAAGTGTACACCAGGAAGTTCCCCCCATGCCGGGTAAAAATCCTGTCTGGTGTTGTATTGTCCTCACTGTCACTGTCAAAACAGTCCTTGGGGATTGGTCCTAACAGCTCATTTACTAAGTCGATGGAAAAATGTCGGTCATCAACCGCCATTCCAATAATGGTGCCTGCGGCTAGAGTAATACTCTTTAAGTCGCTGTTATCCACCTCTATTGGAATGGTGTCATGTTCTATGTTGACTAATGGTGTTGGGTTTACCCCCAACCCTTGCTGTTGGAGAGAAGCATTTAGATGTTTGTAAGCATCAGGGTTTTTCAGCTCTTGTCCCCTTTTAACTTTCACTTCCAGGGAGAATTGTCGGGTCCTTTCTGGGATGGTGACTTCCTCTTTAACCTGAATTTCAACTGCATAAGGTAGCAATTGAGCTGACCTAAATGCTTTTTCTGGATCATCAAAGCCCATGGGATTATCCGCTAATCGGGACCAAGCTTTGAAGTTTATTAGGTCCAAACTAATGGCAAAGCGATTGAGAATGTCACTGCCTAAGTAAAAGGCGGCAGGGACGTCTCGCACGACCCAACAATTGTGGACTATGCTCTTGTTGCCAATGGAGATTTTGAGCATACACCTGCTTGGCAGGAGATGTTTGGAATTAGGTGCTTCCAGGTCCATTTCCCATTTGTCTATCAGTTTGAAGGTGGGAATGGCTGGATCTTTTGGGAGTTGGCGAAACATGGCTTCGCTGATGAAGCTCTTACCGTTGTTCACACACACTCGAGCGAGAACATAGTCCTTCCCATCATTTAACTGAACAGGGATGAACAACTGCTCTCCAATTTGCTGAATATCAGCCAGGCTTTGAGCTGATTTCACATCTTTCTGGACTATGGGAGTGGGAGTTTCTGATTGTGGATTAGTATAGAATCTCAGAGTGTTTCCTTCCATTCGTGGAGTACCACTTTAGACTGGAAGGAAGGTTGATTTTCAGAAATAGAGAGGACCCTCCATCACCAGTCTGTTGTCCTACTGCTATTACTGTCACGTCTGGAATTTGGCTATTCTGGAAGTGAAATTCTACTTGGTCAGATTTTTGTTCAACCATGTGGCAGGTGCCGTTTAAACTAACATGGTTGACACTCTGTTTTAATTTTATTGGTCGGCTAGTCTGGGTCCAGAGGACCTTGTTTACACAATCTATTAGGGGTGACAACCTTCTCAGGAGGTCATTCCCTAGTAAACAAGGGGTGCCCTCTGGGGTCACAACTATGACCGGGTGTTTCAACTTGTGTCGCCCAATTTTAATGTCCAAGTCTGCCGTCCCCTCAACGGGAATTTCCTTCCCGTCGAAGTTCTGGAGTTGTCCAGGAAGAGAGGTGAGAGGAATACGATAATTCTCTCCCCTTCCTGCATTCAGTTCGTCAAAGGCCCTTCTGGACAGAAGGGTAGCTTGAGATCCAGTGTCCACCAAAGCCAAAATTGTACCCTGCCCCTGTACTTGTACCGGGGCATAATATCTTCCCTCCTTCTCCTCAAGGGGGCACAGATAATGCACATTTTTGGACAACTGGTTGGCTAACTTTCTGGTTTTGGACATGGCGAGAGAAGAGATTTGGGCAGAATTCTTTGGAGAGCCTTGGGAATCTGAAAGAAAAATTTGGCAACTGGAGATCAGAGCCATTGTGGGTTCCCCTGGCTCTGGTTCTGGGCCGCCCCCCCTTTTTGGAGGCAGTCACCAGGATGGGTTTGAACTAGGGGATTTTCTTGCTGTTGGTTCTGGGATGAGATAGTGGGCGGCGGTAGCTCAGTCTCCACATCTCCCCAGTCTGGATTTGCATCCCTAGGGACCCTTTTTTCTTTGGGAGGAGTTCCCCCCTCTCTGAAGGAGAAGATCCTTTTCCCAGGATCCTCTGAGGATCCCTCTCCCTCAAATTGGAAGACCTGTACCTCCTCCTCAAACTGAGTCTGTTTGGGTCTTTTGTTTCTCCTACCCCCCCTCTGCTCCTTAGGAGGCAGACTTTCAGGGGCAAGAGATTTTGTTTCCGGTTCCTGGGTTTCCAGGGGCTGTTTACAAGTGAGGAAGGAAGCTTCCTCCAAGGCTTTACACCCCCCTTCCCTTTGTGCCTCCTCCCTGGGAACCGGTGAGTTATCGGGGTGCTGCCCCCGTCATTGTTCTGGAGAACCAGGTCCAGAGTTGGGTGCGTTCTGCGCCGGCACGCCCATCTGAGGGTTCTGCTGAGCCCTCAGTATGTGACCCAGATCCCGCGCCATGTTTTGAACCTGGCGCTCTAACTGGGAAACCCGCTCAGGCTGATACGGGGCCCTGTTTTCTCCCCTGGGCTGATCCCGGGAAGGGTAGCTGTCCCTCCTCTGGTAATACCCCGGGTTGGGAAGATTTGGGTACCCCTCCACCCTTGGCCTCCCCTCTCCCGGATTAGGTTGTCTGGGCTCAGGGAATTGGGGAAAGAAGGATGGATGATTTTGGGGTTGGAAATTGGGTGGATACCTGGGGAAAAAGTTCTGCCCAGGATTTGGAGAATTTCTGCCCTCCTGTGGGAAGTTGGGAGGGAAGTTCCCTGGGTTAGGTGCTTGGCTGGATCCCCCCCCTTGGGCTGGAGGAGTCCACACATAACCCAGGATGGGTCGATTTCCCTTGTAACGGGGACTTACATAATCAGGAGAGCGAGGGACCCCATTTGTGGGGCTGCCTCCCTGGCTCCCTGTCTGTGACTGGCCCGAGGACCTTCTGGGCCTAGCATTATTAGGTGCAGGTAGGTTTTTAGGCCCCCCCATCTCCAAATCCAAAACGGGGGTGACCTTTACCTCTGCCACCTTGGCAGCAGCAGGGGTGCTGTTGGCTTTGGGGTTTTTCTGGGCATTACTTTTGCTATCTACCGGTTTCTGCACCTCATAGATCCGGGTAGCCTGTTCAAGGACCCAGTCTAAAGATCTTTTCTCGTGAAAATCCCTCACGAGCTGGGTCATTATGTATTTGGGCAAGGCATGAAAAAATGTATTTATGAATTCTCTACTGTCTGTGCGCACCCTTCTGGTGGTCTGCGCAAAAGCACGTTTCAGTTCTTGCACAAATTCTTGTGGGGCCTGATCCTCCCCACATTGCAAATTGTAGGCTGCCTTGCGAGCCTCTTGAGGATTTCTATGAATGGAAAAATGTTTCAAGATGGCCGCCTTATAGGTGGACCATCTTAAATGATTTTGGTCCTCCAGCCCCGCAAAGAAACTGGAGTATTCCGGGGAGAAGGTCCACTTTACATATTGAATACAGCTTTGGCTGTCCTTCAAATGGAAAGTCTCCATCATTTGCTCAAACAACTCTAAGTGCTCCCAAACAGAATACTTAGCGTTCTTATGGTAAGGCGTGATGACGCTCCTGATCGCCTTAATCTGCTTTAAGGGGTCCTTAAGCAAGGCCCTTTTTGCCTTATTGGCCTTTTTGGTTCGGTTAACCCTTGTCCATTCATCCTCTGACTCAGAGGCACTGCTCCCAGAGGTTCCCGTCAGATCTTCCAGGTTTTCCCGGATTCTGCGAGCCTGGGAATGGCTGGCAGAATGTGGGGACCTGGTCTCCTGTTTCCTGTATCGCTCAGAGGAGTCTTCAGATCCCTCCTTGCTGCCAGGATTTGCTGGGTACCCCCCCGCACTGACCTAACTGGGCAGAGGTTTTCAGGATGCCCTTAAGGGGCCTACTCTCCTGGAGTTCCCCACTGAACTGTACTGTACTTGGGTGCCCATACCCGGATGTCCACCCCTCCATTCCTGAGTGGTACTGGCCTATGAGCCCCATACTTTTAGCTGGATAGTAATCTGCCATCCCTGTGGCCCTGTGCTCATGTGCGCCAGGGGACATGGGGGTGGTAGAGTCCAGGGACTGGGAGAGATGAAGGCCCCTGGTGTTAGGGCTCCTGAGGTTATGGTCGGGAGTCTCTCTTTCCCAGCGGACCTCATCTCTATCCGCCCCTGCTCCCTGTTGCAATGCAAGAGCCTGCATTTGTGCTTTCAGTTCCTCAGTCAAGGCCTTACTAGACTCTATCAGTCTCTCCTGCATCGCTACCTGTTGTTGGAGCCTATCATTGTGTTGACAGAGGGCCTCATTTTCCCTCTGTGCTTCCTGGTTGGTCCTGGAGAACTGGGCCAGTCTTTGCTGCAGGATGTTTACCTCCTGAGTCCCATCCCTACCGGCCTGCTCCTTTCTTGCCAGAGCATCTTCCACCCTTCTGGTGTGCTCTACCAAGTTCTGGTTTTCTTTTTGGAGGTCACCCAGCCCCTGGAGGGCCAGGTGATTTTCTTCAATTTCCTTTTTTAAGTGGCAGACTTCCTGGCCTAAAGTGTCTCTTTCCTGACTGAGAGCCTGCATCTGTGCTGCCAGGTCGTCCCTCTGCCTTTGAAGTGCACCAGCTTTCCGGCGCTCTTCATCAAACTCTGCCTGGGTATCCAGGTCTTTCAGAATCAGTTTATTGCTTTCTGCCTTTTCCCTATCTAGGTGGCCTTGCAGGGTGACTACCTGCTCAGCACATACCCTGTTGAAGTCCAGTTGTTGCTCCAGCTTTTTCTGGCTTTGCAGTAGGGAGTCCAAACCTTCTTGGTGTTCCTTCTGCAAGGCCCGAAATCTGGTATCCTGTTCTGACTTTTCCTTTTGCAGCACATCCATATCCTCCTTTATTTTAGTGATGTACTGTCTGGTCTCATTTTCTGACTCCTGGCTTCTGTGCAGCCTTTGCTCAGAAGAGTCCAGTTCAGATTGGGCCTTCTCTAACGCCATCTGTTGCCTTTTTGCCAGATCATGGCCTTCAGCACATTTATTCTGTATGGCTCCCATATATAAATATAAATATGCCGCTATCCTAACAATCTTGTCGTGTTCATCTTTGGCCTTAGGAGCCATATATAGTTCACTCAGGGCCACATGTAATGGACCCTGATCTCTCCATTAGTCTGACCCTGTTTCAGTGGCCTGTCGCGTGATGGCCTGCAACCAGGCCTCCTGGCCCTGCTCAGCCCATTCACCTCTCACAAATAACTTATGTAAGAAGTGCTCTCTGGCTATTTTCATGTCTACTAAGGTCGTCATTCTAGAGATTGGTCTCTGTCCTGACTTACAGAAGTTTGTATTTTATTTTTGCAGAACAGAACTTTTCTTGGAGTGTCCCTTTTGAGGAATGCTTTACAGCGTAACACAGCGTGGTGATCCGACCGGATATGTGTATCTGGTCAGCTGGCACGCTGTATTAATCTGCACAAATGGTAGATCTAACCCAAACGTCCGGCACGAGCCCCCAATTTGTAAGAGGATTCAATTCAGCACAACAGCCAAGTCAACGCCTAGTCTAGAATACTGAATGAAAACCCTTATTGATATATCTTTATGTCCAGTTCATGCGTTCTGGATGACTACCCCTATATAACACCCCTCTCTTGGAATCCTCCTGACCCCACTGAGCCAAGAAGTAGTTCTGTTTTGTAAATTAAAAGGTTTATTTGAGAAGTAAAGCAATATATATATCTATCACACTTTATAATAAATTAATAATTGAATATCACACTTAATCTGATATGATAAAGATTAACAACGGAGAATCTGGCACTAGCACACTTCTTTATAATCACTAAGGAGTTGACATGAAATGGATAAGATAGCACACTGGTAAATAGGGACAGAAGAATAATGTGGAAGAGAATGTTTTATAGGGTTCAAGGAAATGCAAGGTTGAATGAATGAAATGCAGTATAGAAAATACTCAATATGATTTCAACAAAACAATGTAATCACTTTTCTCTGGCAATTCACCCCCCCTTTTATGCAATGCAAGGAAATGGAAGGAAGCACACAGATCTCAGAAATGCAATTCAAATGTAATTCAGTTCACCCAGCAACTTAGACTACAGAAGTTGAAAACACAGGCAAAATGCTTTTAAATGTGCTGGAAATGAAGAAAAAAAATATGCTAAAATGCTTTTAATTCCCTTTAGAGGTTCAGGGTGAGTGAAATCAAGTTAATATTAGCTCAGGCTCACTCTAGCAGTGATGCAGGGATAGTTTTTATGAGGCAAACGATTTTTTTTCAGAGGAAAGCAAAAGCAGCTATCTTTTTGCAAGTGGAGAAATTTTCAAATCGCGGCAAAATTCGCGGATGCGTCTGGCGCGATTACAGAGGAACTACAAGGACTATCACTATCGTTTTGGGGTCTTAGGAAAGCCTAGGATCTCAGCTTCCAGATGAAAGTTACTGCAAGTCTCTAGCACAAACGGTCACGGAGATATGAGCGATTAAATAAAGGTCGTTTTTCAGATTTGAAATTTTAAAGTTCAAAAAGACAAGTGCCGCTTGCAACTAGAAAATGACAGGTGACAGCTTTGCAAATGACAGGTGACAGTTAGGATGCAGTTCTACTTAGATTAAAATAGCTTGGATTATATTATTTTAACTAAGAGATTGGTTCTGCACAGTTTTCTAGGTACTCACACTATATTCTTGAATGAAATGGGCCTCGCCATGGATCTGGTCAGGTTTTAAACTGGACTCTGGTCTCTGCACTTCACAGTGATCTGGGTCAGCTCTCTCTGGTTCTGCTAACAGGTCAGCTCTACTCTGCTGGTCTGGTCTGGGTCTCTGAAGGTTGATGGAGGTAAAGTATGGATTTTCCCGGCAGAGCTTCCAGCTGCAAATGGATTTGAAGGTCCCTATCTGTCCTGTCTGTCTGCTTTTATGTGTTTTTAAAATGGGTGTGTGTGAGCAGCATCACTAGCCAGCCCCTCTCCACTTCCATTGGTCAAACTTCAATTTCTCCCTTGATTGGGGAAGGAAGTGTGTGTCAGCGTGATGTCATTTTATGGCTTGCAGAGAGGACACTCCCCTGTCAAATTGCACACAATCTATATATGATAACAAAAGACATATTTACACAGGTACACATTTGTTTAAAATGACATACACACATCACATATCACAGGAGATATACCCTGTCCAAACTTTGCTCTTCCTGGGGGCTTGCATTCAGAAATGGCACATATTTCACTTTTTAACTGATTTTGCAATTCCGGACATTGACCCAAATTTACACACATGTGCGCAAGGAGTATGGACATTAGTTGATGAAGTGTCAGATTTTTCACATGCACACATTTTGAGTAATATCCTCTTTTCCGCTAAAACCCCCCTGAACATGCCACCGGTTCTAAAAACCTCTTAAAATGTGGGCAGAAAAATCACAAGAATTATGGTGTCATTTATACAATTTTCCCATGTCCGCTCTATGAGTTATTCATCTTTTTCTAAAACCATATTCTGGCTATAGAGGTGTGTCTTTTCATGTCACATGGTACAGAAACCAGTCTTTCCAGTTTCTGCCAAGCTCAGAGACCCTGCCCCTCCCAGCTTCTGCCAAGAGGAAGCTGTTTTACGACCTCTGTAATAAACCATCTGCCTGGGCGAAGGGGGTTGCATTGTTCAGAGCTCCTGTGTTCTGTGGGGCTCCCCTTAATTCAATTATCAGAGAGATGGCATATCCTTAGTGTAGCCAGCAAACGGGCAGCTAGGCCTGGGAACACAGCTGTGACTCAAGTTTCACTCCTGATGGGGGTAGTTGCCAGGCAAATTGGAATCTCTTGAAGCCAGTTTTTTAGCTACATGTCATTTCTGTTCCCCAGTTTCTGCATTCAAATAAAACTAAACATTTTCACATATGCAGCTAGAAGGCTGATTCTAAGTTTAAAACTATGACATTTAAACAATTGCAACCTATGTGACACTCAAAAGTAGGTCACTCATTTCTCTTAAACCTTGAGATTTTTAATGTCTTTCAGTCCAAATTTACTTAAACTGCTGAAATCCCCAGCTCAGCCAGTCTTGTTATAAACCTTCAAGTCACTTCAGAATATAACTTTACATTGGATCCACCTCTCAGTAAGTCTTTCTTTGGCCTGTTTTGGGTTCATTTATTCAGTTTTCTACAAAAAGTAAAATCTGGTGGTTTTAAAACGCCGGCTTTTGGATAGTGGTGAGTACTGGTACTGCACCCCTTTTGGGGATTTAAGAAAATGAATTCTCCACAGTTATGGGTTTGCTTTTGGCAATCAGCATTGCCATTCCCAATGGTTTCAGACTACTGTGTGGGTAGTCCAATGGTGGTTTTAGGCAGTGTCCTTCTGTGCCCATAACATCGGCAAAAATAAGTGGCAGCCTATTCTTCATGCATTTCCCTGTGCATTTTCTGGGAAGCTCTGGCCATCATGATGCTTTCCATGTCAGTACTGCACAGTTTTGAGGTATGGCTCGGATGCATGGGTAAATACATCCCACAGCATTAGCTAACAATAATTTCCCCATTTATGTATCCACTCAATATGAAGGCGGAAGATTCTCCATCCGTGTCGTTATTGCAGTCATCAGCCACTTCAAGCGCCTATCGGGTAATCTTACTTGGCTATTCTGCCACTGACTTGTTTTAGGCATGTAAATCAATAGTTTTAATTTATCGTGTAATTATTTTACCTAATGGTACACCCTTGTACTCGTCCTCTAGTCTTTGTTTTCAGTTATAATTATTGTTATCCAAAATAATGCAAGTACTGTCTTTCAGGGAGATGCTGAGGAGTCCAACGTATTGACGACTATCGTTGATGTCACTCAGATGCTCGAGGTACGTTTCCGGACAGTTCCATCGATGGAGATCATCAGATCTTGCATTCTTGTAGCGTGATTGTTACACACAATGTTTCTTTCGTTTTTAGCCATTGATATGTCCTTCTGTCGTCGCCCTCCTATGTGTCTTCTTTTTTCAATATTGTGTTCATTACTAATGAAAGTCCTATGTTTCAGGGAGTCGATGGAGCATTAGTCCAAGAAGAAGGGGGAGCATGCAGTTACGGGTCGGCGCAACAGCTTGCAGAAGTGTGCACCGCAGTTACATCGTCCCTTGATGTTCTTATGCATTTCGAGGTATGGATACTGACAGTTCGATCAAGCGAAATCATATGACGTGATTACATCCGCTATACTTCCTTCTTTATTAACGCAAGTACTATGTTTCAGGGAGATGACGGAGCTTCTTCTACAAGAACATCACCCCTAGTAGTTGATGCAGATCTCTGGGTGGTGACACTTCCAACGATCGAGCAAATCGAATCATATTTAGATATCCATTATTTATTTTAGACAACTGATCATTTGTGCAGGTCTATTTAGATGAGCCGTTGACGCCTGCACAAAGTTTCTGTTCTTTTTATCAAAATAGAAAACCATACTAATGCAATTACTGTGTTTCAGGGAGTTACTGAAGCATCATCTTCAATAATATCATCAATGGAAGTCTATGAGGAGCCCGAGGTATGGATCTTGACAGTTCCATCGAACTAGATCAACTATGCGTGAATAATTGTCGTTTGAATGTTCTACACAAAGCGTTCATTCGTGTTTTGCTATTGAGATGTACGTGGGTATTGGTCCCCAAGTACATTTTGTGTTTTCGATATTATTATACATACTAATGAAAGTTCTATGTTTCAGGGAGTCGATGGAGCGTCAGTGCGTGATGGATGTGCTTATCATGAAAATATAGTCGTTGCAGCGCAAGAGGAAGTGGAGACATGCACACACGAGTCGGAGCAACAGCGTCCTGATGTTGAAGTTAGAGGCAAGAAAGTTTCAAAGAAAAGAAAGCAAAAGAAGGTTAGTGTCCTGGTCACTATATTATGTTGTTTTTCACTGTTAATAGTTCAATACTGTAAGTTGTGTTTAAACTGAACATCCCTTTTCCAATCTGTCCTCTAGTTGCGAGTGGGTGTACGAACTAGATCTACACAGACAGTGAAGCGAACGAGGGATGTTGCTTGTCAAACCTTTTGGCAGGGACTTGAGACTGGAGATGCATCGTGCCAATGGGAAGAATATGAAGTGATTGACAACGGAGCTATACCACCACCAGCCATTGATAGTGAATGTCCTCCTGGTAGTTCGGATGCAGTCGGAGATCAATTCACAGAATCCACACCCGCAAAAACTAAGACCGCGAGAAAGTTGAAGAAATTGTTTTATTCACCCATCGCCGGAGAAGGAACAGATGTTGCAATGGAAGAGAATGAAGTGGACGACAATGAAACACCATCAATATCACTGAACATAGCGGAAGACGATATCAGAGATTCTACCTTTCATGTGAGTGACATGTCCTCAACGTTACAGGCCGAACCAGCTGGGATGCAGAGTGACAGTATAAGGAAAGAGGCCAAATTCATTGTATTCGATAGTTGTTTGATTGATATTATTATTCAGATGAAATGTGGGCATTCGGTTGGTGGGGAAGTATGTGGGGAGCCATTGATTAATGTGACTCGTGCAATTCGAGGCACTAACCTTAAAATACATGCCACCTGTACAAAATATCATCCTTTCTCATGGTCTGCAAAACCCATGCTGGGGCAACTGCCAGCAGGCAATCTACTTTGTGCAGCGGCTGCACTTTTTAGTGGTTCAAGTTTTAAAAAGTTAGAGTCTTTCTTTCAGTTTGTGGGAATCCATTTCATTGCGAAAACTCAGTTCTACAAATACCAAACCGATTATGTATTTCCAGCCATTAGCGAAGCTTGGAGAATGGAAAATATGTCTCTTGATAGTACATTCGCGGGCAAACGGTTCAGGCTAGCCGGTGATGGACAGTGCGACAGCCCAGGATTTTCAGCCAAGTACTGCACCTACCACTTTCAGGACATGGAAAGTAAGAAAATTGTGAGTTCGGTGGTCGTGCAGGTATCACAAAGTACATCCTCAGTGGCCATGGAGAAAGTTGGCTTTGTAGCATCATTGCAAGAACTACAATCGCGGGGAATGGTGATCGACCTGATAGCCACGGACAGACACGTTTCAATTGCCAAGACAATGAGAGAAGAGTACAAAAATATAAATCACCAATTTGACGTTTGGCATCTTGCAAAAACAATCAATAAAAAAATGTCGGCTGCAGGTAAAAAAAAAGATATGCAAGGTATTTCACAGTGGTCCAAGTCAATCAGCAACCATCTTTGGTGGAGCTCAAAAACATGTGGAGGGTTGTTGGAAATTCTACTGGAAAAATGGCGGTCAGTAATGCTACACTGTACCAACGTTCACCGTTGGAACACAAACCAACATTTCCACAATTGTGAACATGGCCATTTGTCCACAGAGGAGGCACGGAAGAAGAAGTGGTTGATTCCTTCATCACCCACTCACAAAGCCATTGAAAAGATTGTATTTGATAAAACTATAACAAGAGATTTGAGGGGACTCACGGAATTCTGCCACACAGGAGATTTGGAGGTGTTCCACAATATGTGCCTAAAGTACAGGCCAAAACGATTGCATTTTGGCATGGAGGGCATGATAAATCGGACTCTTCTAGCGGTCTTGGCACATAACCATAATGTTGGCCGTCAACAAAGTAGGACGACCGGAACTTTAGGGACGCTTCGCTACAATAAGGCCTTCACTAAAAGAAGTAAACAATGGATTATCAAACCAGTGTTTGAGGATATGCAATATGACTTTATTGAGAGACTTATTGTTGATGTCCTAGATAGGCACATACATGGAGTTGTGAACGAACCTGTGCAGGGGACAACTGCATTGGCACCCAACATTGCCTCTGTTCCATGTCCACCTAAAGAAGAGCTCATTGAGAAATACACATCACGGTTTAAATGATTGTAATTTGATTGTCTGTTCTCTCGAGTCTCCTCATGTCGCAGGCCCATTGAATATGTGTATCTATGTAATGTGTAAATAAAAGTGATTGCTCAGTGTACATGCAATGTGTCTCTCCACCCTTGCCCCTCCCTTCACCGTGCAGTAGTGCGAACCACCCGGGTGTCACCTGTGACTTTGCTCTCGAGTCTCCTCATGTCGCAGGCCCATTGAATATGTGTAGCTATGTATTGTGTAAATAAAAGTGATTGCTCAGTGTACATGCAATGTGTCTATCCAAGCTTGTTCATTTGCGCATTAAATTAAACCAAACAGTAATATAAATCATTTTTCAAAAAATATAGAATGTCTCCGTATTTATGGTTCTCTGGGGCTGCAAAGCACGCAGACAAAATGCAAAGATGGAGTGTAAATTTCAAGTCCTGTGAGATGGCCTTACACTGAATGTAGCTAACTAGGAATGTGTGCTCGTTCAAAGTGAAGGTCAGCTGCTTTGATTTTTTGCTCGGGTGCCGGAATGGCCCACGACTCAGTATAAGGTTCTATTGTTATTTGACCTTGACAGGCCGGGACCATCCCGAAAGACTTCTTTTTGGGGGTGTGGTGCAATAACGTAAGAAACGATAATGAATATAATTTCAGAAACGAAAGCCATTTAATGTTCGTTCATTAGAAGAAATAACGTCGGCATAGAAGGAGTGGTATTTCGGGGCTGCCCTACGCACAGACACAATGGAAAATGCAAATATAATGTAAGTAACTCTTTAGATGAGTTTATACCGCAATTTAATTACTATACAGTAGCTTTAAAGACGGGTTAAGTTGTACTTGTTCGTTCTATGTGGCATATTGTTTTGAGGAGAACCATCTCCTTTTACGGAAGCACCTCAAAACCTTCCTCTTTGCTTCTGCTTTCTCTCTCCCTCTCCCCTGCTACAACTGGTCCACTGTCTGCGACCTCGGTCCTGGGCCCTTCCACTCTCCACCTGCACTGCCTCCCTGTCAACCCCTGCACTGGGGGACTGTCTCAGTATCCTACAGCCCCCCCTTGACGTATAATACCCAGTTGCACTGTCCTAGCTATGAAATAATTTCCCGACCTAATATATAAAATGAATAATTTTAATAAAGATCTGATGGTGAGACTAATTTCATTTTTTATGTTTTTCAAACAGGTACATCATTCATTATTGTATGTGTCACGAGTACCAGACACCGGCGGATGGCTTTTTTAACCGCCAGTTGCTTCTCCGCGTGAACAACGTTACCACCCTGACCATTTTATGGGACGATCGCCAAGTACAAGTATGCCCTTACGCGGTACTAACGGCTAGATGCAACATACAGACCGTTGTGGTGGCCTAGTGCCTCGTTGTTGGAACAGCCATGCGATTATCAGTGCGACCGAAGAGCTTATTTTATCGTAAACCAACACCCTGTGTACTGCACACGAACATCGCTTGCCTCAAGACGAACTATTTTGGATCGAGAGCAAATAAAAATGCAAATCGCTGAATATTCTCAAAACATTTGATGTCAAATAAATGTACTTTGCCAAATGTACAATCTTGCCGTTTGCTTTTAAACCACAGTTTCATATTCCGAATTGTGGCGCTGTATTGTGAGATGATCTAAGACCCTGTGTACAGCAAAGGAACATCGCGTGCCTCAAAACGAACTTTTTGGAACGTGAGCAAATAAAAATGCAAATCGCTGAATATTCTCAAAACATTTGATGTCAAATAAATGTTATTTACCAAATTTACAATCTTGCGGTTTAATTTAAAAGTACAATTTCATATTCCCAATTGTGGCGCGCTGTGTTGTGTGAGCTCATCTGTGTTGATTTCCGGGTTCTGTGTGGAGTCGCGTAGAAGACGCCTGGGCGCGTTTGCCTACGCAGCTCAGTCACGTCACGGATAGAGGCGGGAAATATGAATGTTTTGATAAAGTCTGTTTCAGGGGCGGGGGATTTGATTTAGTGCCGCAAAAGCAGGTGAGCCCGGGCGATGGGGGGAAATGATAGGATTATCAGAAAATGGCGGCTGATTTCGAGTGCGTTAATGGACGAAAAGTCGGGTAAGGTCCATAGGAAAGTTTTCTACGATCTACCGAGTTATGCTTAAAAACACATGGCCGAACCGTAGGGACAATAAAAAAAAAGTCCCGGAACTATCCTTTAAGACAGATCATACAAAAGTAATCAGTAGTAACCACATATTCATCAAAGATAAATATATTGACATGTTGTGCGAAAATTACCTAAGGAAAAAGATTCCCTTGAAGATAAATGTTGGCTGTCCTTCATACGTGGATAGCTGTCAGTCTCCTGTACTTGTAGTGTGGGCTTAGTCCCTAAGTTGTTAACAAGAAAAAGTAGGAAATGAGTCAGGAATAAAGAAACCTGAATCTAGCTATCAAATAGGTTGAGGTAAAAGTAAAAACCTACCACCTTATGTCAGAAGATGGTAAGAAGATAGTGAGTTGAGTAAAGAATCACTCCATCTTGTCATGTGGAAACAGACGTGAAAGCCCAAGGTGGGCGTTTTTCCAAAGTGTCTGAAAATAAATAGAAGTGTGGACTTAACAAGCAGGGAAATATAGTGGAGCTTAAAGTAGCGAAAAGAACCCCCTCAAGTACTTACAATTAAGGTTGTCTGATAGTTGTGAAGAGCGTGTTCTCCCTTCCGGACTCGCTAGCAAATACTGGCGTTAGCGGTCCTCAAATACTTTTAAGATGGCCGCCCAACGTCAGACGTGTGTGTGTCATGAGACGTATGTGTGTGTGTCATAAGATGTATGACGTCACGATTGTGATGTCATCGCGCGCATGCGCGTAGCGCTAATTATTCCATTGGATGGGATAAAGAATCAAAGACTACTAGCCTCTAAGGAAGGGGGCCTGATAACAACAAAACGGTGGTTCATAGGAAAGAGATAATCAGTAAAAGAAGTAGCGCAAATGTAGATGCGCTAGCGGTAAAAAACCATTTAAATAGTTCGTTAAAAGCAGAGAAATGTTTGTTTTTTAAAAAGGTTATAGAAAAGGACCCATGTAAAAATCCTCATTGAGCCCAAGTGGGGCTAGTGAGTCAAGTTTGCGGATCCAGTATAGCTCTCTCTGAGCCAGACGTTTAGCCAGGTCACCTCCCCTTGGTAGCTGTTTCATGATTTCCAGGACTACCCATCTGATTTGGGAAATATTATGTCTCTTCTCTTTAAAGTGTCTGAAAACTGGAGATTTCTGGTTGCATGTTCTTATGTTCGATTTATGCTCAGTGAGCCTTTCTTTAATCTTTCTTGAGGTCTTCCCTACATAGGGCCTCATCAAGAGTTGGGCTGTAGCCCTTAAATGCGGTGGTAACGGTATTACCGCTGCATTTAAGGGCTGGCCCTATCACGAGTTGGGCGCTAAATAGGCTGCTTTACATCCAGCTTTTTTCTGGAGGTGAAAATCCCTGTTTTCGGCGGTATTACAGCCAGCTGTATTAGCCCGCAGTATTAGCACCGAAAATTCCCCATTGGATCCAATGGACCCAATCAGGAATGGGGATTTACCGTTAAGGCCCAACCCGTGATCCGGTGGTAATACCACCGGACCGGTCAGTGCTAGGGCTATTACAGTTGGTGGTATTACAGCCGTGAATACAGTCCAACTCATGATGAGGCTCTATAGTATTTACTACAGGGGCATTTAAGGGCGTAGATCAGATTTTTACTCTCACAAGTAGCAAAGACTTTGAGTAGAATTTTTCTGCCGCTGTTGGGGTGTCTGATGTGATCTCCTTTCAGGATGTTGGAACAGTGTTGGCAGTTCAAGCATGCAAATGTGCCATGCTTAGGTTTAGTCAGGAAGGTTTGTTGTTGGCTTTTTGATTTTTCGGCTCTGATCAATGAGTCTCTGAAGTTTTTGCCTCTTTTGAAGGCTAGCATAGGAGGTTCGGGAAAATGTTTGTTGAGGTTGGCGTCAGATTTAATGATGTCCCAATTTTTCTGAATTATTATTTTTATTTGGAAGTTCTGGCTAGAGAATTTGAGAGTACGAATTAATCTTGTGTTTTCTTTCTTAGTTTTATCTTTAAGGAGTTCCTTCCTTTCCAAAGGTGTTGTTCGTTCGATAGCTTTGTTGAATGTATGCTCTGGGAAACCCCTTTTCATAAATCTTGTTCTCATGTTGTCAAATTCTTGTGTCAATTTTGTAGCATCAGATGTAATCCTTTTTGCTCTCATGCATTGGCTGTAGGGTAAATTCTGTATTAGATGTGACGGATGAAAACTTGCAAAGTGTAAAGTACTGTTGGCATCTGTCGGTTTTCTATAGATCTATGTTACAAATAAGTTGTCAATTCTTGTAATATTCACATCTAAGAAGTGGATCTGTGGGTTGCCAATTTCAAGTGTAAATTTAATCTTCCCATGGCAGCTATTTAAATAGTTGAAAAATTGTTGTAAGTCTTCCTGTGATCCATGCCAGATACTGAAGATGTCATCTATGAATCGCTTCCAGAAGAGCAAATTCTTTTTCCATGGTTCTTTGTTCAGAATATATGTTTTTTCAAAATGATACATGAAAATGTTTGCATATGCTGGGCTACCGAAGAGCCCATTGATGTGCCTGAGATCTGAAGAAAGAACTTATTGTTGAAACGGAAGTAGTTGTTGTAAAGGATGATATTAATTATTTCAATTGCAAATTCCTTGTGTATAGTGATAAACTACACAAGGAATTTGCAATTGAAATAATTAATATCATCCTTTACAACAACTACTTCCGTAGTTCCGGGAGTCTGGCACTGTGTGTATTCAATTACGTTTGACTTGTTTTGTGGGACACAGATCCAAGTTCATGGGTGCATGTGTCACATGGTGTTTTTATGGTCATGTGTCTGTGCATGCTGTTTTTTCGCATTCACATCATGGTGCCACAGGTTGCGGGATCATAGTTGGTGGTTGGCAATCTCTGTAGGGCCTTTCATATTCAGTTGTCAGGAGGGTGGCAGGTCCAACACTTTGTGGGCTGTGACATGTGTTGATAGTTGTGGTGGTGTGTGTTTACTTTCACTTTTCACATGTGTATTGCCTGACACATGGGATCCCATACAATGATTCACTAATATTGATTCATGTACACGGAAGACACTATTTAGCCTTTCTTGGTCAAGGTTCACCATTCTTGTTGTGCTGTCCAAAGAATAACCCACACACATGACAACATTGATGCACATGTTTGGGATGCTATGTTGACAACAGACACCAGGCACACTACATTGAGCAGGGTGTGTTGTTTGCCATGCATGGTGCACCACGGGGGTTACCGCAGCATGTTGCCAGCTGCTGGGTGCATGTCAATGCTACCTTCGATTCAATGCACACTTGACACAGTGACGTCTGCATTACCTTGCACTTTCCAGTTGCTTGCTCCTGTTTGTCTTTTGTCTCTGTTTCTCATTGCTTTGTCATGTTTACTTGTGTGTTTTATGCCAGTTACCTCGGTGCCTAGCCCACTGGTCTGACATCTGCTTCTGTGAAGTGCTGCCTTCTGCAAGATTCTGTCTTTAGAGCACTTAGTGAGTATTTGGATTCAGACAATCTTGGGCCTCGCATCATCGGCTCCCCTGCCAGTGTTCACTGCACTGTCTCAGTGCTACGCTGATGATGGCATGTCATGTCATGGCATAGGAAATACTTCCAGGGTGATCCAGGCTTTTATTTGTCTCAGTGATGTACTTTTTGTGGGTCCCATCATTGTCATGCTGACTGTTGCCAGATGCATGTGTTGAGTATGTGCCATCAGCTTGATAACAGGGTAGGTGTGAGATGGCCATTCACTGCATGGCACTCAGGGGTTCAGGCAGTGTGTGGGTTGTGGGTGGATGTTTGTCAGTGTGTGTGTTTTGTGTGTTGGATTTGCATGCAGTATGCAGATGTGGCTGCATGTGTGCCAGGACACATGTTGATGGTCGACATGTGAGTTGCTTGCATTTTTTGCAGGTAACTCATGGGGGCACCTACTACTGTATGTTTGGGTGCATGAATGTGTTTGCTGCACTCACATTGATTTGTCTTTCTCTGCAGATCCATTCATCATGATGTGATGGGTGATGGGATTGAGGGGATACTTTCAGTCGTAGGCATGCACAAGAAACAGGTAAGATGTGCATTTCTTTTGCAGTGCACTTGTGCTGCTCTTTTGTTGTTCATATTCAAAATGACTACTTTGATGTCACTGAATATTGTGTGCATTGTTGTATGTATGTTACATGTGGATCCTGACACCACTGCTTTTACGCTCACAGCAACACAAAAATATTTGTGCCTGTCATGCACATTCTCACACAGGTGTGCAACCCTATTCCATTGGGCTTACAGGGATTGGTGGAAATGCTAATTTTGGAGTTCCTGAATGCCTAGGTGCACATGATTGATAGTTGGCAAGTTGCTGAATTTATCTGTGACAACACATATTTTGGGTGATATTTTTTGGGACATTAGTGATGTTTTTGTGCCTCAGGCGTGGTTTCACTCCATGTTTACTGTGGTGGTGGTATACTCCCTCTTACGTGTCTTTCATTTGGCCACACTTTGTGCATGTTGGTTTATGTCAGATGGATGCAGATAATTTTGCCTTCCCTGGGGCACATTCTCCAGCTATGTGCAGCCTCTCCACATGCCCTTTGGCCAGCCATGCACTAGGGTCGTGCCTGTGGGTGCGGGCCGCGGCACAATGTAGCTATAAATGTCCACATCAGGCCCTGATAACCAGTCATTGGGTATGAGCATGCCACAATCAGCTCATGTGCCGGTGTTGCAAAATATATCTGCCCCTCCCTCCTGTGAATTCATTTGAATTCTCCCCGGAGACTTTATTCTGAAATAGAATCTCTGAGGCGGGGAATACTATCCACCCCCTGCAAAATGAATGCTTGCCTCAGCTTCTGTTTTACAGAACCTGACATTGGCCCTCATTACGACCTTGGCGGAGAACCATGGTGCTATTAGCACCATGGTCCATGGCGCTAAGTTGCCAACTCCGCCATGGTGGTTGGCGGACTTACCGCCCCATTCCGACCTTGGCGGGGCGGTAAGTCCCCAATCCCCATTTACCCTTCCCCATTCCCATTTTTGCCCCATAGGGCATAATGGGAGTGGGGAAGGCGTTAATTACGCCACCGTAAATTACGGTGGCGTAATTAACAACAAGGTCCCTTAGCGCCATGGATTTTAACGCCTGCAAAAAGCAGGCGTTAAAATCACCATGGCGCTACGGGAACTCGTACTCAGGCGGTAAGGGTCGGCGAAGTTTACGCCGGCGTAAACCCCTTACTGCCTGGGTCGTAATGATGGCCATTGTATTGTTCTGCACATTTTAACAGCATTTGCTTAAACTTCTGGGGCAGGATTCAAACCTGTGTAACAGGCCATTTTATTTCATCAAGTTGGAGCTCAGTCCAGTGAGGTATTTGAGGGACTGCTCGAATTCTATGTGAAACAGTATGATATGATATGGCATTTAAAACGCGCCGATACACAAGTGTTTCAAGGTGCGACGAGGCAAGGGAGGGGAAACAGAGGGAAGACAGAGACAACGATCCTACTAGGCCAGGTGACATTGAGATCGCGCAAGATCAAGGGAGGGGGGAAGGGAAAAAAGGATGGGGGAGTGCAGTACATAGGATAATAGTAAAATAAATACAGACCATAAATAAAAGTGCAGCCAGCTAGTGGAAAGTGCAAGGGTAAGTGCAGACATCAGGAGTCAAGTGCTAGTAGGGGCTGTAGGGATACAGAAACAGTCCCGAGTGCAAGGGTTGCCTGGGGGGCAGTGCAGGTGTGCAACTGGCAGGGGGGGACCAGGGCCGGAGATCAGAGGGTAACCAGGTAACCAGTGCAGTTTCAGATTCCACCAGGAGATCAGCAGAGGAGAGAAGGAGAGAAAGCAGAAGCAAAGAGGAAGGTCTTGAGGTGCTTCCGGGACCAAAGGTCGTTCTCCTCAAGTTTCAGAGAGGCAAGGAGACTGTTCCAAAGGGAGGCCCCAGCAGAAGACAGAGATCTACCACCAACTCGCTGCTTGGAGAATCAACTCACCCTGAGGGAGTTGAAGGCGTATGAGCTAAGAGCTTGAGAAGGAAGATATTTAGGAAGAGAGAGTTGAAGGTATTGTGGTCCCAGGCCCCAGAAGGCCTTGTGGGCAATGCAGAGGGTTTGGAACTAAATCTTTGCCGCCACTGGGAGCCAGTGCAGATATTTCAGTCCTTTGTATTCTTCAAATGCAAAAACAGTGTAGTGGCCTATGGTATGGTTTATATTAAGTTTACATTATACTCCTGTAAATAACAATGATGCAGAATCTCCCTAATCAAGGAGGAGAGGTGATTCTGCTACAGAGTCTCCCCTTAAAGGTAGAGTCAATTCTGGTACAGAGTCTCCCACTTCAATGTGGAGAGTTTATTATGCTCCAAAGTCTCCCCCATCAAGGGGGACAAATTATTCTTCTACAGGGACAGTTTATCTTGCTACAGTGTCTCCCTCCTCAAGGGGGAGAGTTTAATCTGCTACAGAATCTCCCCCATCAAGGGGGAGAGTGTATTCTGTTACAGAGTACCCAATTCAAAGGGATAGATTTTTCTGATACAGAGTCTCCCCTTTCAAGGGGGAGAGTCTATTCTGCTACAGATTCTCTCCCCATCAAGATGAAGGCTCAACAATATTTCAAAACAGAGACTTTCTCGCCTGACTGGACATTTCCAAAATCCTTCCTAGAAGAGTAGAGACTCAATAAAAAGATGCCATATGGTGAAGTATTCAAAATGAGAGGAAATTAATTTCTTGTCATGGGGGAAGATTTATTTCACAGGGGGAGATTCCATTGCCGAATAAATTCTCCCGGGGAGACTTTATTTCACAATAAAGTCACCCAGGGAGACTTTGTTACAGGGGAGGGTTTATTTCGTGACACCGGCATTGCAGATGAGTGAACTTAGTCATGGCCCGAGGCCTTGCTTCCTCCTTTCATTCCTTGCATGACCTTTTAATTTTAATTCTGCATGCTTCTGAGGGACACTGCTACCTCAATAATTTAGTACTCTTGGATGATCAAGATGTGCTTGTGTACTAGTGGAAAAAGCTTACTCACATTCCAGCCATACCATGCCAGCTAATCTGGTGAGTGACTGTGACATACTGTAATCTGCTAGGTGAATCCCCAAATTTGTGGACATCTTGAAGCTCTAGTAAACGGATTTTGCAACAAAAGTCAAATATTCTTAACAGTCTCACTACTCATACAATGCTGTGTGCTTTAGAAATGGGTGTTGGTGGATTTTACCAAGATGGGCCTTTCAGCGACTGGTTGTATATTTGAATTTATCAACATCCATACTTGTCATCCAATGCATATTGTATGCTTGGCATTACTAATAGTAATAGGTATGCCAGCAGCTGGCTAGGCCAGACAGTACCTAGCATAAAGGTATGCACAGCTGGTAATGGGCACATGAAGAAACTGATTAACAGTTCCTTATGTAGGTTTTTTCTTAATGCATAATTGACACTAAGGAAATCATTTCACAACATACAGCTGTCTATTGACACACCTCACGTGATTAATCTAGTATTGTAGGTTGAGGGAAATTACATAAAAGTCGGCTAATAAATTCATCTTTAACAGATGTGGGGTCACACTTTCAAAAGGGGCCCAGCTGATCTATTCACTTACAAAGTGTAAATACATTTGTGGTTGGCAAATCTGCTACACAAGTTGTAGCAGTCTACATATTAGAAGGAACAGGCATGATTATTTTGGGAAGGTGCCCGGCAAAGGGGCATCTCTAGAACCAAAGTACATTTCACATTGGCCTTTTTAGAATAAAACTGTGAATCCCTTTGCAGTGAAAGAAACAGGTGTCAATTATTACCTGGCTATCGCCAATGCCTGGTGGTAGTTTAATTAAACATGAACCCAAACTACATCTGGTTTGATAACGTGCCCCATGAGGAAATAGTTATACATTGAAAAAACGATCAAATGTCATTTTATGATCAATTGGATCATGTCACCCCTGCAGTGACTTTATGCATGCCTGTCTCGTGTTAGAGGAAACTCCTATGAGAGGGATTGGCCCGGCCAAGATGGTCTTTTGCCCTTTGCATGGGAAGGCTTGACACCGCCCCAGGGTAACGGGACATGCCCCTGGGAGTAGTGTGGGAGCTGATGCTTCAAAGAAAGATTGGACAGCACAAAAGAGATACCACACCAATGAGAAAATGAGTGGAGTCTCTTTGATCAAGCAGGAATGACAGGTGGGGAATTATAGTGGAGCTTATGAGGGAACATGTATCCAGAGGAAGGGTCCCAACATGTTGAATATGTTTAGGCACCTCACCTTCCTGTGTCCCCTCCTAACATCCTGCAGACAAGGCACTCTGGGAGCTGACATCATAGGGCAACACCTCTTGTAAGAATAGCAGACATTGGCCCTTACAAAGGCTTGTAATTGACAAATCCACTGTGGAAAGATTACTGTTTAAGAGAGTGAGATCTGCCTTTAGTTGAATCATCTTTGGACTCAATAAGGATGATTTTCCTGGAACTTTATTCAGATACAGTCTGCCCGAGGAACTTGGTTATTGAGGTGAAGATGAAGCATTCCAAATAACGAGTTAGGTCCTCCCCTCAATCACTTCAGAGGAACATTTGACACAACCTGTTCTTGGAAAAGGCCTGCCTGCAGCTAGGACACTGATATCCAAGACACGGCCCACTGAAGTTTCAACCTTACAACTGCTTTCTGGAGGCCTTCCTTTCTGGTAAGGACATAATGATTGACTCACCCTATGCCCTGAAACCTTGGACAGGGTCTCACAGCAACCCAGAATATAGAATTGCTGTCCCTGGCTCTTTCTACACCTTCAAGCTACTGGAAAATGTCTCATGAACCCTTGAGACCCTTTAAGTCACTCCAAGGACCCACAGTAGCTGCGTTTTCCATTCTAAAGGTTAGACCTGCTTCAAACTTCTAACCTTCAGACTATACGTTTAAAGCCTGTTTCCCAGATTCTCTGGCCCCAAACTATTAACAATGCCAGACCATGTTATCATGTTGAGCCCAGTCAGTCCCGCTGAATACCAAAGCCAAGTCACCACATTCTTCACAACTGAAACCTCCTGAGCTTTAAAGCCTATACTCGACGTCACCTGCCATTTCTCAGCTTCTTCTTGCATTGAGCTGTTGCTGCTGCCGAAGTGCACAGCATGTTGAACCCAGTCAAATAGCCTACAGACCCGTCACTTAATGAATGCCTCAGAAAATGCTCAGACTCCTAGAGCAATGCTGAAGAGCTAAGAAAAAAGCATGAAAGTCATATACTTTAGTTCTAATCCTTTGGCCTGGTTGTAAGGGCCCTAGTAACATTTAAGATCCCATTTAATTTGTTACCCTTTGGGAGGCATACAATTGGACATTGCTGCAAAGACAACTGCCTGCATGACCCTGTCTTCATACCCAGAGTTCCCCTTTCAATCATACTTTGTCATAGTCTGTGTATTTCATTACAGGTGTGGGACATTAGGGTTTGTATTAGTTTGTCTGCGTTTTTTGTTTGAGTAGTCTTGTATTGTTATAGAACCTTGATTGGACATTTCTTTTATTTTGGTGCCACAGTATTGTTGGTTGGCATGCTTCTTTGGTGGCTCACATCCCTCTTACAAAGTATAGCCTGCCCATAGACCAGGCAACCTTAAAAAGGTATAGGAGGTGTACCACTTATGCTGTGCTTGTTTCACCTTTATAATTGAGATCACTGCTGGTTTAGTAGTAGTGTGGGGCTGGATGGGAGTTTCTAAGCCACTACTCATCCCTGTGCCCCTGAAACGCAGTAGTCATTTTGTTAAAGTGAGATGAACCCCAAATCAGGTAAAAGGTTTCTAGCAAAAACAAGGCAATGAAGAAAAATGGTTTCTTCAGTTTACAAAATAAATAGAAAGCAGAGAAGAGGCAGGGGCTGTCACACATCCAAAGCAATACTCGGTTGGCTGTGATGAACCTTGAATTTCATATTGTGCTGTTACTAGGCCCCAATGGTGTTACCCCAGTGAGAGGCCTCTTATTAGTCACAATAGGGTTACAAACTAAATTTAATGGGAAGATCTAAAGATCCTGTCTCAAGTGTTGTGTTTATTTTCCCAAGAATAAGGGGAAAACATTAATTTAACCATCTGTTAGGGTTTTGCCTAGTGACATTGTTTTTTCGCCAAATATTGCTTTCATGCATCCAAATATGTTGGGTTTTGCCATCAAATGTCCAAGTATTCACATTGTAGGCCAGTTTTTACCATCAAATGTTCAGATACTCACATCACAGTCTAGGTGTTGCCTTCAAATACAAGGTGTTTACATCAAATGCAGGGTATTCCTCTCATAGATGAGGTACTTAGTTCATAAGCTAAATATTGCTATCAAACACAAACACTAAGATCATGTCACATGTATTCTTATATTTGTATTACTTTATTTATTATTTTATTGTATATTTTGGTGTATAGATACACCTTTTAAATATACAGTGTGTATACAAAATTGGTAAACATAAGATTGAATAAAAGTCACACCTTGACAATATATACATGATTTAATTAAAATAACAACTGTGTTCTTTGTATTAATGTACTTATTCCCACACCACTATCATACTCCAATATACGTTTCTTATTCAACTTTACAAGTATTTTCTTATTCAACTTTGCTAGTGTCCGATACTTGTACCACCACCTTTTAGAGGTTTAGCCTGAGTTGATATCCTGTTAATGCTGTCCCATAAAAAAATCACTTCCACTATCAAGAGATGAAATTCCTCACAAGTTTCACATCTGAGTAGGCATAGGCCAGACTGTTCATACAAACCCTGAACCTGTAGAGTTTCCATGAGTTCTAACAGGTCCAACTTTTCAGGGTTTTCTAGAGGTTCAAGATATGATGCTCTACTGTGTTTGACCCCACATCTATTTAATGGAAGGTGGGTGGAAACTATAAGGGAAGGGGGATGTAGCTAGGATATTATAGGCTACAAAACAATGAATTTGATAATAGGGCCTCTCTAGAGTAAGGGAGTTAAGATGGAAATATTTATGCAGAGGCAGGGTTTGGGGGTACACGATTTCTGCATGGGTGTTGGGAGAGTTTTGTGGTTGGAGGGGCAGTACCATGTAGATGCATTTTGTAGGTGTAGGAGAAGGACAAAGCACGGAGAACTTCATAATCACTTAGTAGGCAAAGGAGAAGGCAAAATCACTGAGACAATTGTTGGGGTAATTTCACAGGCATACCAGAGGTCGTCTGGGGATCCATCCGACTCCCAATGGTCCAACACCCTTCCCCAGAATAAACAGAGGACTAAGCCAACGGCAAGTAAGAACTGCAGTTTATATAAAAAACCAACAGGAATCATACAAGACAGTCAGGATTCTCCAGTACATCTCAACTTTATAATGCATGCTTTCCAGTTTTGTTGTGCATCATGTCACCACCTGGGCTCTTCCCCAAAAACCTATCCCAGGATAGGATTGAGTGTTGAGAGTTGTATCCCTTATGGAAGTTCCCTATAGAGGTTATTCTACTGGTTTTTGCATCTCAGGTGGCTGGCCTGTCCCATCCCCAAGACACTATCTATTAGAATGTTGCAGAGTAGTGGGCTTACCCTTGGTTTGTGCCTCTAGCCATCCACCCCTGGTTTTCTATGTTTTGATTGGCTAGAGCTGATCTCCTCAGGCCTGGCACTCAATTTGGTTTTCAACTCTCTGTGCACCTCTTCAAGGTAATGTGAAACGGTTATGTGTCTGTATTGTATCTGGTAGTGTACCACCTTTGCCTATGACAGTGCGTACCCACGTTGCAACACTTGTTTCATTCTTTGTCTGGGTTGCTGGGATCGGCTCTCCTTTCTCACAATGGGTGAATGCCCATTGTCTGGCTTGGCTGCTTCACATGCTTGTAGACCTCAAAATCAAGCTCTTGAGCCTGCATATGAGGATTTATTAATTTTTCTACGGCTGGTACCTTATCGTCTAGAGTTTGGAATGTGACTGGTTATCTCTAACATTGGCTGTGAGCCTGCCTTGTGCTCCATGCAGCCTGAACCAGCTCCTCTTGTCTCATGCTCTGGGCCTTCTGTAATTTTCCTTAGATTTATAATATAATTTCTACATGCTCGTGTTATACTAAGTACGCTATAAGTTAGTCACACATGGTCCTACCAAGCTCCATATATACTCCTGTAGTTTCATAGGATTATTTGTCATAAACATCTGCAAGCTTGCTCTGGATCTTGCGTTTCTGCATTACTGTAGTTGGCTAATGAGAAAAATAATAAAAGCTTTGACAGTATGTATCCATCCTCTAGCTGTAGAACTGTGTAAGCATGTTCTTTGTGTATGCAAATGTGTTTTGGTGCAATGCGGTGCAGAGCTGCAAATGTGCTTCATGACCAACGCTGCTGTCATGGTGTCACTAATGATATGGGCAAATGGCTTCTTGGTGCTTAATCGAGACTGTCCATTAGAGTATTTCCATCCATGATTTCCATTGTCTCCCCTATCCCTATAAGAATATGCAATGCATTGGGTCTGTAAGGTTGATTGAGGGGATACCTTTCTGTGTACGTTGGGATTCGTCCAAAATAAGATGAGTGACTTTGAGCATTCCTGGCTCTAACTGTCATGTCATGTTCCTGTGGGTAAGTCTGGGCATTCATGGGACATTCTCTTCAGTCCCCCCTCTGTTCAACCTGTTGACCACTTCAGTATATGGTATTACCTTCATCCTTGGTAGCCATATCTTGTCCAGTTCCCTGAGGTATCTGTAGTAATTTGCATGATCGTCAAAATTCCAGGCCATGTACTTGCACGCTCCTTCTGGATTGCACCATACCCATCTTCCTCCATTATTCTTGTTGTCGTATGGATTTTCTAACTTCATTGTGTCCTGTGGAATAGTGGACATCCCCTTAGTCTTGCTCTCAGCTTGTCTCTTTCTTCTACTATCTTGTCATTTGCACCTCCTACAGTCACATCCCTCAGCACCTTCATTCCTATCAATTTCTCTGTAATTTTGAAGCATTGAGTTATGCAGATCTCTATGGGCCTCATCACGAGTTGGGCTGCATTCCTGGCTGTAATACCACCGACTGTAATAGCCCTAGTGCCATCAGTCCCAGTGGTATTACCCCCGGATCATGGGTTGGGCCTTAACAGTAAATCCCCATTCCTGATTGGGTTCATTGGATCCAATGGGGAATTTTCGGTGCTAATACTGCAGGCCAATACAGCCAGCTGTAATACTGCCAAAAACAGGGATTTTCACCTCCCGAAAAAAGCTGAAGGTACAACAGCCGATTTAGCACCCAACTTGTGATAGGGCCAGCCCTTAAATGCAGTGCTAATAACATTACCACCGCATTTAAGGGCTACAGCCCAACTCATGATGAGGCCCATAGTCCCATTAGTACCAATATTAGTGCCCCTAGTAATACTTTCAGCCCTTCTGCCAGCCATGAATGCATCCAGGACTAGATGTATGCTATCCAGATTTGGTCTTTTCCTGTCCCCTTGGCTTCTTCCTCCATCTTGGCATGCATCTTAAACAACTGTGTCACTGCTTCTGTCAGTGTGCCATTCTCTCTGTCATTGGCAGATACTAACATGAAACAGGAACTCCCAATTGTTGCGCAAACTCCTCTTCCATTGCTGTGAGAAGGTCCAGAACATATCTTTTCTGGAGCGCCATCAACCTTACTGCTCGGAGCTCTTCTTTTATTGCGTTTATTGCGTTGAATCCATTCCCTGTCGAATTTATTGTCTGCATCAACTCCCATCTGGTAATCTGCAGCCATTTTGCGTTTGCATATATCTGTACCGCTGGAACGACTGACGTGAAAAATTTCCGTTCTGCTAAATAACCTATGTTCAGGTGGTACATCATCTAGGGATATTTCTGACTCTGATGAGAAATAGTTGATTCTTTCACTGTACTCACTTCCACTGACCTCTTCTCTCCTCCTGTTTTCCTACTCCCATGGACCTCTTCTTTCTCGTGTTAGTGTCCATCTTCGGGAAGTCATCAAGCTTTGCATCCTTCTGGGGCACTACCAGTGATGGCATATTTATGTGTACCAATGAGAAAACTCCTCCCTAGTTAGGTGGCAGCTTCTTGTATGCCTTGGATCCACATGCCCAGTAATGATCCATCAGTTCTGCCTATCTTTATTGTTGGATGCTTTTTGGTGTACCCACATTCTGTATTATCTCCAACTTTCACTTCTCCCTCATTCTTGTAGCACAATGCTGGTTTCCTCAAAGGTATTATAGGCATTGGTTCAGCTTCATTTCCTACCCAAGTGAGTCGCTTGGCACTCGCATCCCATTCCTTCAGGCACTTGTCGTTGTCTCCTTGGACTGTATTCACTGGTGATTGTACTAGGGTGTGTGCTTCGCTTCCTACTACTCCATCCATCCATTCTTCTTCTGTGTATATGTGGCCAGACACAAGCATGTGTGGTCTTTCCCAGTATTCTGGTTCTCCACCTATTTCCTTCATGCCTCTCGTCGGGCAGGGCAGCTCTTTCAGTGTTATCGTTTTCGTGTCGCCTTTCTGTGGCTCATCAGTTATGTATTGTATAGCTTGGTCTAACTGCCAATAATTGTTCATCATGTCGCAAGTTTTATGTAACTGTCTTCATAGGAAAATGTCGCTTGAGACATCCATCTCAATGTTGTTGTTTTCCCTTAAAATCTTCCTCAAATTGGAACCATGGATAGGTACATAATTGGGCTCTTGCTGCTGGTATTTCAGTTGATATGAATGTTCTGGAGGCACTCATGGCATAGGGGATTAGCTAGCAGACATAACATCTCTCCCCAGTGGTTTCCTTTCATACTTTGGTCATGTGCTTGTACCACATGTTATTAGACACTTGAGCAGTGTCAGTGAGATACAGATCTACTCCCCTCATGTCTGTGTCAGCACTGCTCTTACCTCTTCTTAGCATTCTTTCAGTGATCTCCTGTCTTCCTGCCATGGTCATTCCACCTGCTGGGGTCAGGGTAATGTTAGTAGAGGATACAGCAGTTTCACTGGATACAAGTGATATCCGTCAGAATATGAATACAAAGACCTGTGTGGGAGCGAGGGGCCAGCAGGCCCCTCTCATCCTTCAATTCTCAGTACAAGACTCGGACCAAGTGCCTCCAGTAGTGGGTCCGACCCTTGCCCTTATGCAATGTTAACTTTGGGTTACATTCGCGTAGATGAGACCACTGAGCAGGACACAGGGCATCCATATTTGTACCCTCTTTGGACTCCATCTTGGTGACCAGGCCTCACTGCGACAGTACGAAACGCTTCTCTCCCTTTCCTCGCAGCGTCCAGGCGCAGGGCACATGGCCCCCACCCTCGTTCCCACTCTGACTGGAAAACTCTGCAGCTCCATTCTCACACTGAAGCCGGAGATATTTGCAACAACTAATAAATGTAACACATCACGCTTCCTCTGAGATCACTGTCCTGCATGTGAACCGGCATGAACTAAGCCCACAGCTTGTTCATCTCCACAAATGTGTCCTTGCCCCCACACCATCGCCAGTGGAAACGTACTGCCATTCTGACCCTGTGTCCCTTCAAGGTATTCCTTTCATGTACCAGACCACTGACCACGCCATGATGCCCACCCCGCAGACCCCCAACTAACATTAGACCCCTGCTGCAGTATATCGTGCCCAGTACTAACAAACGCCACATAATATATTATGTTAGCTTAGATAGTGACCACCCTGCTTCACAGCGACCTGACCTTCACCCATCCGGAGCACAGATGTCTGATGTCTATCCTCCCGCCAACCGGGCAACCAACCAAGAGGACGAGATGATGCCCACACCTAAGACACGTGCCTGGCTGACCAATCCGGGTCCAACGTAGTATCATATGTTAGACGCATCATTGTACCTATAAAATGTACTGTAACATTAATTTTGCCAGAGCGCTCTCAGAGATCTAGATAAACCTTTCCTTGAATTCTCGCAGCCCGCTCTCTTTTGCCTTATTCCCGGGGAGTGTTTGTTTTATTTTCTTGCACGTGTAAGACAGGGAGGGCACAGACATTTGGTGACCCCCTGCAATGTGATTTGGAGAGGTGCCTCGAGGCCGCGCCGTGCAGCGAGATCCGGGACGCCCCCCAGCAAAACCATCACCTCCGCGGCCGACTAGCCTGTGCGCACTACAAGAAAGGGGCAAGGGTTCCCGGTTGACGAATACCCGACTGAAAAGCTGCTTGCCCAGTCGGGCCACGGCTTGGTTGGGGTGCGGACCTAACTGGGGTTGGACCGCGAACGGTGACCCTCGGATCACCTGACTGAACAAGTGAGTGCCGGTTGCGAAGGTTACCAAGGAAAGGTGAGGGGGAAATAGGCGGGAACAGGGGAACAGGTGGTAATGGGTTATAAGGAAGAGTAGGGCCTGTGTGAGTGATGAGGAGGCTTTTCTGATCTGTCCTTTATATGGCCATTAGGTTTCGTGAGAAGTGAAAAGAAGAAGAGACGAGGTATCCTAGCCCGAACGGGGTAGAAGGCGGCGCCGCGGAGCATTGTCTCATCCAGTGCAGATAATATAAGAGAAGATAAAGAGAAAATAGTAGGGGTCTCGTATAATCGAGTAGACTCGGAGTAGCTATTTAGAATATTCTTTTTCCGTGTAAGAAAGAGTTCTTGGGGAAGAGTAAAAGGGTGTAAGAGGTGGGGAGTGAATGAGAAGAGTAGGTGGAAAGGGGAAAGGGTTGGTAATGGGAACAAAGAGGAAATAAAAGCGCGCAGATAGTGCATGTGCATGTTACGTGTTTTTCCATGTCCTGTCTATTATTTTGGTCAAGAGTATCAATGGCCCTCATTACGACCCTGGCGGAAATCGAAAAACGATGGCGGAAATGCAATACCGCCATCGAATAGCGCTCGGTGCGACTATGACCCGTCACCGCAAAGTACGAAGCCATTAGCGACACTGTAGTGAACGCCAACGCTAACTGCACCAAGCACGCGCGCGCGCGCCATGCCAAACCGCAAACACCACCATGGCGCAAGGGTACGCCAATTCCGACCCTAGCGGACATGTACCTAACGCCATCAGGCATGGCGTAATGTACCATTCCGCCATGGCGAGAAGTACAGCATCGCGAATCAACCGTAAACGGCCCCACTGAGTGCCTGTACACCGCTCCCTGCCCACAAAGTACAACTCCCCGTAGGTGCAATGAAGCCACAATGCAACCATTGAAATGTACAAGTCACCCATGCATGGCAACGAACAAAAGAAACACAAGAGGGGCCAATGGGAGCTGCAGGGCACAGATGGCACGAATACAGAAGCCATCCCAATGGACATGACCACAGTCCCCCACCAAGAAACGCACGCAAACACAGGCACCTGTGACCAGCAATATTCCGAAAATCACATCATTCCACCAGTCCACCTGGCTGACCGGCATCTGTTACACAAAACCCAATCCCCCGCCCCTGAGCATGACAACATTCAAACAGTCATATTGGCAGCCCCCATCCCTGACCTCACTGGGCTTCGTAGGCAAACGCGCCCAGCACAGTACCACGCAACTAAACCCCGAAGCTGGAACCCAATGCAGATCTCCTCACAATACATCGCCCCCCAAATAGGCATATGCCACATCACTTGCAAAGAAAAACGCTACACGGGCCAAATCAGAATAGAAATTTTATGCACATCAAAGTCACCAAGCCCATACAGCCATCAGGCCATGAACTCCAAAACACTAATCACCATTGTGGGCTGCATCCGCAAGAAATGACCAGCCACTACCTGTGTGTCGCCCTGTTCCCCCATGGTACACAGAGCCACATTCACGTACGAAAAGGCAACATGGAAGCGCACAGAACCGCAGGGCCGACCCAATGGGGAGGCACTAGTCCAGCTGAAAGGCCGAAATGTTGCTCCGAGCCACCAGTACTGCGTAAGGGCATGTGGGCCATTGGCGATCGTCCCATAAGATCGTAATGCTGCTCCACTGATTAACACGAAGCAGCAGGTGTCGGGAGTAAAATCCATCTGCAGGAGTGGCATACAGATGGCAGTGGCAAAAGGGGAGGAGATACCTGTCAACCAAAAGAAAAGAAAAAGAACAGAATGGCCATCAGAACTACATTCGAACAACTCACTTCAATGATCACACGAAATCCACAGCCATATGCATGCTAGCCCACTCAAAAGGATCATCACCACCCCAAAACCACTTGCGACTCATAACCATCTATATCGAGGTGCAAACACCATCACAAACGAGTGTACCTGTGCATGCGTCTGTCAAAACAGATTCCATCAGATGGGAATGTTAACGTGCATGGACACAAGTGTCTGAGGGCGCCTCGAGACAGGGAGGGCTCAACAAGGCCAGATAGACGATGGTCCCACTATGGCAGCCCTGCATCACATAGCGTAGGGGAGGCGGATAGATCCCAAGAAGCCCTGTACATGGCAAACTCCGTATCAAATCACCTGCCCATGCATCCATTCATCATTCCCTCATCCCGGGATTAAAACGCCTGAATATTTACTCACATACCATTAGAAATATCCATTGAGTCTGTGCGTTATGCAGCCTGCAAAATCCACAGTGCCCCAGCCCGTAATTCCAGTGTAGTGAAGTAACATGTATTTGGGAACGGACGGCCTCATCGCCCACGTAGCTATTGCGCATCCCAAACTATTCATATCAATCATTGCTCCCTCGCCATGGGCCCTGTCTCAAGGACATAGAACAATAGAACGTTATATTTGCAGTCAGACCTGTGGGCATCTCCTCGCCGCTAGCTGGAAACCGAAAGCGCCGCCCTTCGAATTCCTCATTTGCAACATCACGTCGAAAAGGCATCTGTGGCCGTTTGAAATCACTAATTATTCCATCGAGTGCGGCTGTGTGTGAAAATGGCAACTGCCTTCACCCACAAATGGGACGCCCCGCCCGTCGTTGCAACTCGGTACAGTGATGCATGAGGGCCCACCGTTACTCGAGTACTACGTTCCACTGACCCTTCACAAGTCTGTTCGCGACTGCACAGATAGTATGGGAAACAATGGGACCACAGCAGAATGAACATATCAACCAATCTTACACGGCCATCGGGTACAAATACATGATTGCAATAGCAAGATACAATTCCCCGATTTGCAGCGTTGTGCGCGGGACGTGCTCGGCCAAAGGGGAGAGCAGTTTGCACAGGTGGAATCAATCACCACAGGTGGAGGCCATACAGCCTGAAAACACATAAATTGCACAGCCAGTCTCCTCCCACAACCACACCGAAATGCTACCGGCAGGACTCGCGATGTTGGCCCTGGGGGACCTGATAGCACTGCAAGTGCTCCGACTCCAAGAAGAAGACGAACACCAACTACAACCAGCCGCACGGAGGAGATGCAGGAGGAGGAGGAGGCCAAGGCAGGGCCAGCAAGGCCCACCAGCACAGCCACTACCACCACGCAGGCAGCCCGCAATACCACGCCTCCGAGCACATCCGTTCAACCTCACTGATGAGCAGATCCACACCCTCTACCGTCTGGACCGGGACACCATAGCCGCCATTGTGGACATGACACAGGCTGACCTTGTCAGCATGATAGATAGCCCAACCGCCATCCCACCCCTACTGAAGGTGGTGTCTGTACTCCACTTCCTGGCCACAGGCACCTACCAGCACACAGTCGGACAGTTGCATGGCATTTCTCAGCCACTGTTCTCACGGACACTATTGCAAGTGCTCGATGCCCTCCTGCAGCACGCAGACGACTACATCTCTCTACCACGCTCGGAGCAGGAAATTACCAACACAAAAGTGGGATTCCATGCACTTGCCGGCATACCGGGTTGCATTGGTGCCATCGACTGCACCCATGTTGAATTGGTCGTCCCACATGCCATGGAGGCCCAGTACCGCAACCGAAAACAATTTCATTCCCTGAATGTACAAATGGTGTGTGACTCCAACAGGATCATTACACATTGTTGTGCCCGATTCCCTGGATCAACCCATGATTCTATGGTCTTCAGGAACTCTACAATACCACGCTACATGGAGCGACACGCAGGGAACAGATCCTGGCTACTCGGTGAGTCTCATTTCAAGCATGATAATGTGGGGTATGTGAATTGGCAATGACCTGGCAGGAAGGGGGGGGGGTGTGCGTACGTATCAATGGCATTCCACATCATACGTTTCTCGTCCACATACAGGTGATGCTGGATATCCACTGAAGAGATGGCTCCTCACACCAGTCCGGAACCCACGGGACCAGCATGAGGAGGACTACAACCATGCCCACTCATGTACCCGTGTAGTCATAGAACAGGCATTCGGCCTACTGAAGGGCCGTTTCCGCTGCCTCAGCAGGTCTGGCGGGGCACTCCTGTACCGCCATGAGAAGGTTGCAAAGATGGTCATGGCATGTGTCATGCTCCACAACATGTGCGTACGTAGAAATGTGCCCATGCCCCCTGACGCAGAACTGCAAGCACCTGATGATGGTCATGATGAGGGTGGGGATGTGGCAGCACCTCATGGAGTCTGCGAGGCACCGGAGGCCCGTGACATTCGTCAGCATCTCATTGATGTGTGCTTCTAGCACTCACGCCTGGTGGCTGATACATGGACACGGGACTCGTGGCACTGCGTGTGTCTGGGACATGCACAATATGGACTGTACGCCTATGATGGCCTAGTACACAAAGATCAATGTCCACACTTCTCATTGGTTGATCGTGCACTTTTTATGGCATATGTGATATAATGTTGAACACCCTATCGACCCGCCACCCAAGTGAGCCCAACACACCCCCTCCACCCTCCTACCTCCCCCCCGAACACCAGTGTCCAGAGATGCTCATTGTCAGTGGGCTGTCGCTATTGCATGCCCCCTCTGCGGGTATCAGGGGCACCCCTGCCTGTGGAGCGCAGGTTCCTTCCAGATCTACGTTGGGGGCTGCCCTGGACGGAACTTGCAACGGATGATGTGTCTGCCTGCTCACGTCCATGCATGTCCCTAAGGGTTTGCGAGAGCTCAGTGAGCACACGGCCCACTGCGGCAAGTTCGGCACATACGTCTTTGGACGTCGCATGCAGTTCCCCCCTCAGGCTCTCGGTGCTTCTCTCAATTTGTGCCCTTAGCGTCTCTGTACCTCTCTCCATTTCTGCCCTAAGTGTCTCAGTTGATGTTTCTATGTCTGCCTTAGTGCCCCCACATTCATCGGCATGGTCCTTGAGGAGTGTGGCCAGTTGCTGCTGTTGTTCGATCAACTGGTCGAGGGACTGTTGCCTCTGCTGGGCCATGGCCATTTGCGGGGGTGTCACAGAGGGGCTGTTGTCCTCATGTTGCCTTGCCACAGGGCTTGTGGGGGATGGCCAGTCGTCGTCTTGTGGGTGCCCCTGCGTGGTATCCTCATGTTGTACGGGATGGGACAGACAGGGGGATTGGGACAGGTCATGGATGGATCTGACTTCGGCATCCCCGTTTTCTGTGTCCGAGCATGCTGCCATCAATGGGGTGTCACCTATGGTGCTGCTGCCACCAGAGGCAGTGCCTTCTGTGGCATCCTTTGGGGGGACCTGTGGTGGTGGTGTTGTGGGCATGCTGGCTGCTGGGGTGCCTGTTGATGTTCCCTCCTCTGTGCTGCCACCTGATTTGTGCTGCTGCCGTGTCTTGATGCGTGCAGCTGAGGTGGAGGGTCTCTGGCCGTTGGTCTTGGCCCTCTTTGCAGGTGTGCTGGTAGGGGTGTCCTGTAGCTCCTCGTTTGGATCGGACCCTGTGGTGGAGTAAAGGAGGGCGAGGGTTATTGATGGGTCTGTGGGAATTGGAATGGCATTGTATCACATGCTTTGGGGTGGTACCTGAGGGTGATTTGGGTCGGGGCCTTGGAGGTGCTTTCATTTGTGTGTGGAGTGAGGGTGCAGTTGTTTGGCAGCCTGCAGTTAGGGTGTGCCTGCTGCACGTGTAGTGCGTGTTTTAGGGGTTTTTAATTATTTATGTATTTATTGTGGGTTTTAACGTGCGCTATCAGGCCGATGTGTGTGGACGTTCTCCTGGACATGTGTTTCTGTTGCACTATGTGGACGCATGGTACTTCACATGGATGGACTGTGTGGATTTGGCATTGTTTTATCTGGCCCACCTACCTGAATCTTCGGATGTCTGCACTCCTTTCTCCATCCCTCCGACTCCCTCTATGCTCTCCATTCCGATGGTCGAGGCACAGATTTCTTCCCAGGGGGTCAACTTGATGGGTGATTCAGGACCTCCCCCGGTGGCTGTGGCAATGTTGCGGTTGGCAGAGAGTATGCTGCGGACGCGTATCCGCAGGTCGTCCCATCGCTTGCGGCATTGCTGTGGGGTGCGGGGTGCGGTCCCCACCGCACTTACCCGCTGTGCCACCAGAGCCCATATGGCCTTCTTGTTTGCAAGTGCCGTCCTGGTCATTTGCGTGCAGAAGACGACGGCAGCATTCTCCTGGAGGGTCTCTGTTAGCACGGTGAGTTCCTCACGGGAGAAGTGGACCTGCCGCTTGCGGTCGCACGCTTTCTTCGCTACTTTTCCCATTTTTCTTGGTTTCGCTAGGGTGGTTGACGGGTTGGGGTGTGTTTCAGGGTAGTGATTTTAGTGGTTGTGTGGTTTTAGTGTTTTTATAGGTGTACGCCGGGATGTTTCCCGTTCCGGGCCCGTGTTTTAACTTCCATTTCCGTATATTTCCGGTCACCGTACTTTCCGGTAGGCGCACACTGCGGTGACCGCTAAGAGGGGTGGCGGTATTGCACCTAGGGCGCCGTACGGCGGCGGTGTGGGCCGTTTTGGGGTCATTTCCGCCATCGCGGACTTTGCACTTCCGCCGTGGCGTGGTGCTCGTGCCCGATGGGTCGGAATGGGCCGCACTTTGCTCCTTCGTGCAATGGCGGAAACGCTATTTACGCTGTGGCGCTCCGGTCAGTCGCTTTCCGCCAGGGTCGTAATGAGGGCCAATGTATTGTAATTGATTTATTGGTAAAGTGGTACACATGTGAAAGTGAACTGTTGAATTTGGAACTGCAATAATTACAAAAGTAACAGTGAATGTTGGTACATAAAAATTACTAGCCATTGAAAAAAACTTGATATATTGTTGGTCTAAAGGAAAGGACAAGCGGGTGGAACGGGGATTAGTGGGAGAAAAACATTGTCATGGGGGGAATAACACCACTAGCTCATATTTGTCAACATCTTCCATGATACAGTGAAAAGATACAAAAGTACCATGATCAATGGTTGACAGAGATAAAAGGAGACAGTGTAACGCCAATTTGGCCAGAAGGAGGGTCATTTGATAAGATTGTGTTAGATTTAGTGTCTACGCACTTGCTAGCAAGATATAAGGGGAAGCAGTTACAGAATAGAAGGGAAGTGCTGGATCTATGGCGAATGTTCGAGGAAGTGACCACCACATCAGAGGTAGGTAAAGAAGGACAAACTGAAAGCCAAAAATCACAGGAAGAGGTAAGCGGAACGCCAAAGTGCGAGTGCACAACAACCACCGCTGAGGGTGATACAACCAAAATATATCCGTTAATGACAAGGCCAGCAGTAGGATACAGCTAGCCCCTGTATATACCAGCATGTCCCACCCCCACTCCCTCAAATGGAGCGGTAGCCACAGCACCCCCACCCTATGACAAAGGAGGTCTGTATGGCCCAACAAGCGCACCTCCCGTGAATTTAGCACACTTGACAGGGGAATTAGATCACCAGTTTGCACATGCACAAATGGAGATAACACAGCTGAGAGCACTCTCCGATAAGGGTCAAATGCTGCCTGGGGGAGGGGAGGTGCCTCCATTATCCATAGCAGATCTCTCACCCCCACCAAGCACGACAGGGGAACTAGCACCATCCACATCAGAGCCAGCATGATCCATATCATCTCAAGGGACACACATACCACAAAGGCGAGAAAAAGAGTGGAGATCGGGGGAGTTCCTGTTCCATTTGAATGACAAACCAGTGAGGATTATACGCCCAACCACACCAGAAAGTGAGCGGGAGGAAGGACACAATGAGAATGGTGAGCAAGAGGAGGAAATAGAGGAAGTGTGGAGCGATCTAGACGAATACGAGGAAGGAGCGGCGGCCGTAGGGTCCCCACTACCGCATCATTTTGATGACATGGATCCACGGCCACCCCCACAATGGCAGGGTATATTAAGACAGCGAACAGGGAATATGTTGGTGAGCAAAGTCAAGAAGGGGACAGTAAGGAAAACAGGAAAGAACCATAAATTACAGATGCCACTGATATTTAAGGGAGCAGGCAGGCAGCACTATATCCCATTGGCCCAAATGGACAAAAATAACTTGTTGAAAGTTCTCCCTCCACTATCGGGAGGGGCTGGGAAATGGATACACGCGTTCGAAAAACACACGGCAGGGGTGCCACTGGCAATAGACGATGTAAAAAGTTAGTTAGTATCGGCAGTCGGCGATCAGGCAGATGCAGTATGGGAGGAGGCGGGATTCCCAGGACTAACAATTAGTTGCGACCGCCACGACGGATCACCATTCAACAATGTTCGAGCGCACATATGGAACGCATTGCGGCGTACGTTTCCAGACATTCCAGATTTACATTTAGTGATACAGTGTACAATGGAGGAAAATGAGGATCCTATGCAATTCATACTACGGGTGCAAGATTTATGGAGAAGTGAGACTGGCATGGCGTGGAATCAGTCCACCACCTTGTTCTATTTTATCATCAAAAAGGGGCTTCCGAAGGAGGTACAGAAGGCCTTGGATAAAATAGCTGGGATAGAAGCCAAGGGCTGGCCTGAGATTCAGAGTATAATTGTACACCACTGCAGGAGGATCAAAGAGCTGGAAAAGGAGATAGCACATAAAAGGTTGGCAGACGAAGCGAAACTAGTGCAGAACAAATTGGTGAAGGTCGCCACCGTAAACAAGACTTAAAAAATGTGAGGAATCTGTTTTGAGGTACTTTTCACTTAGAACTCTGCGCCCTCTTTATCTTGTACTACAGTTTAAAAGGTTGCATGGAACTAGGGTAACAATGGAGTCTTTGATTCCTCTACTCCATTAGGAAAAGACAAAAAAGAAGTTGGTTACCCTTAAGAAGTGCTCATGCGCCTGGAAGAAATTATTGAGAAACCCATTGATTGGAAAAAATCACACGACTTCAATTTGAGATTGATATTTGTCAATGTATCTTGAAAGATGTTGCCCTATGGTGATAAAACGTGTTTCGACGTATCCAACGTCCTTTTCAAATCAGGGCTTTATAATTCATGTACAATCAATTTAAAGAGCAATTTGCAAAATAGAAATAAAAAAGTGTGGTAAACAAGAAGACACAAAGTAGATATTCATGTGAACCGTAAAATTCAAAAACAACAATTAAAAGTCATTGTTAATTCATTCATAAATTGAAGAAAAAAGAACGGAAAATAAAAAGATGGCCATGTTCGGGAGGGGGAGAGGGGTAGGAGGTTTGTGGGAATCAGAGAAAAAACACAGAGAAAGAAAAAAAGAAGAACAACAATTATATTATCAAATCATTGATAAAAATCATGTGTCGGTTAGGTGTAAATAACTGTGATCATGTACCCATAATAATTAGATATCTTACCCATTATATAGCGTGGTTGTGCATGTAATTGTCAGGTTTCATGTCCAGTCATGGGATAATCCCTGCTACCTATAGGGAAAATTTCCATATGTAATTTTATAAGTTGACAATGTCATAATTGAACTTGCAAAAACTATAGTGCAAAAAATCGTTGGTATTCGTCTTGTTCCTACCACCTGAGCTACTCTGAGAGTTCCAATGATCCCTTCAAATCATTGTAGTTGTTAATTCTCATACCTGGGCATGGGCAAAGTTATTCCCATGACCGGCTGTAACATTGAACGTTTGTAATATTAACATATGGTGGGGGTGTCCTTTTCCTTGATTCAAAACACGGGAAACAACGCTACATCTAAATATTTTTCCCAATTGGTATACTGTGATTTCATTGCTCAGTAACCGTGAGGGCCACAAAGTCAATAAACCCTACACACTGTTGGTCAAACTAAATCGCATTCCTGTTTGTTTGCGTGGACTGTAAGTCCACATCAAAATCATGCCGTGACTTTAAAGCAATACGATCACCGTAGGGCTGCAACGTGATGCCCCCGTCAAGTGCAGAAAATGTATTTGGCAAAGGCAGAAACCACGAGGGTCCGCATGCTTGCATTGCATATCCTGTGCTTGGGTGGGCTACTCTTGCTGTTAGGCTCACCTTGGTTACTTCGTTGCATCTTTCCGTCCGCGTACCGGCGTGTCCACCCGATCCCTGTTTGTTAAGTAGACCGGTTGCTAGGCGACTTCAGTCCTACTACTATTTCTGGCTTGGGCGCCATCTTTTGGGATAAGTTACTGGTTTCCCAATGTCACGTACGTAATCTTGTTCCCTCTCCTGTCAATTGTTATTGTTTCTGGCTTGAGCGCCATCTTTTGGGCTAAGTTACTGGTTTCCCAATGTTACATACGTAATCTTGTTCCCTCTCATGTCGATTATTCTAGATTCCCAAATAAAGTAGAAATAAAATAAATATGACACTGTTTACGCCCCTTGTCTAAAAGGGGTTGAACATGTACAAATTTGAGCGTATCATGCATATCATAACCTGTTTTAACACAAATTTCCATGTCTATAAATCTCATTTAAGGTTCTTTTTGTAAAAGTGTACGGCATACTCTGTCATGTGAGAGCACGTGCCCTTGTGGTTATCTGCCTGGCTTGTTAGACATGATAGCGAGTATACTGGGAAGATGATACATTAATTAATAGTTGCTGTGAGAGAAAGAGGTCTAGCTATATATTCATTGCTGATGTAAAGTGCTATCGAACCGTTATTTATTTAACCCTTGTCTTAAAGATATCCTGTCCATTGGAAAAAAATGAGAGTCTCCTGATAGGCAATATTTCATAAAAAAGAATACATTTCATTGTCCGAAGAATACAATACATTTTAGTGTCACATTGGTGTTCCTAAAAAAACTCTAAAATTTGCCGGACTTAAGAGAGTGACCTTAGGACCAAGAGGAGGAAACCAAGAGTTGAAATTACGACAAGAGGAAGCTAAATTGATCTGTAAATTTCGTTCAGTTGAAAGAGGCCTGAATTCAGACAATGAAATGTATTCTTTTTAATGAAATATTGCCTATCAGGAGACTCTCATTTTTTTCCAATGGACAGGGTATCTTTAAGACAAGGGTTAAATAAATAACGGTTCGATAGCACTTTACATCAGCAATGAATATATAGCTAGACCTCTTTCTCTCACAGCAACTATTAATTAATGTATCATCTTCCCAGTATACTAGCTATCATGTCTAACAAGCCAGGCAGATAACCACAAGGGCACGTGCTCTCACATGACAGAGTATGCCGTACACTTTTACAAAAAGAACCTTAAATGAGATTTATAGACATGGAAATTTGTGTTAAAACAGGTTATGATATGCATGATACGCTCAAATTTGTACGTGTTCAACCCCTTTTAGACAAGGGGCGTAAACAGTGTCATATTTATTTTATTTCTACTTTATTTGGGAATCTAGAATAATCGACATGAGAGGGAACAAGATTACGTACGTAACATTGGGAAACCAGTAACTTAGCCCAAAAGATGGCGCTCAAGCCAGAAACAATAACAATTGACAGGAGAGGGAACAAGATTACGTACGTGACATTGGGAAACCAGTAACTTAGCCCAAAAGATGGCGCCCAAGCCAGAAATAGTAGTAGGACTGAAGTCGCCTAGCCGGTCTACATAACAAACAGGGATCGGGTGGACACGCCGGTACGCGGACGGAAAGATGCAACGAAGTAACCAAGGTGAGCCTAACAGCAAGAGTAGCCCACCGAAGCACAGGATATGCAATGCAAGCATGCGGACCCTCGTGGTTTCTGCCTTTGCCAAATACATTTTCTGCACTTGACGGGGGAATCACGTTGCAGCCCTACGGTGATCGTATTGCTTTAAAGTCACGGCATGATTTTAATGTGGACTTACAGTCCACGCAAACAAACAGGAATGCGATTTAGTTTGACCAACAGTGTGTAGGGTTTATTGACTTTGTGGCCCTCACGGTTACTGAGCAATGAAATCACAGTATACCAATTGGGAAAAATATTTAGATGTAGCGTTGTTTCCCGTGTTTTGAATCAAGGAAAAGGACACCCCCACCATATGTTAATATTACAAACGTTCAATGTTACAGCCGGTCATGGGAATAACTTTGCCCATGCCCAAGTATGAGAATTAACAACTACAATGATTTGAAGGGATCATTGGAACTCTCAGAGTAGCTCAGGTGGTAGGAACAAGACGAATACCAACGATTTTTTGCACTATAGTTTTTGCAATTCAATTATGACATTGTCAACTTATAAAATTACATATGGAAATTTTCCCTATAGGTAGCAGGGATTATCCCATGACTGGACATGAAACCTGACAATTACATGCACAACCACGCTATATAATGGGTAAGATATCTAATTATTATGGGTACATGATCACAGTTATTTACACCTAACCGACACATGATTTTTATCAATGATTTGATAATATAATTGTTGTTCTTCTTTTTTTCTTTCTCTGTGTTTTTTCTCTGATTCCCACAAACCTCCTACCCCTCTCCCCCTCCCGAACATGGTCATCTTTTTATTTTCCGTTCTTTTTTCTTCAATTTATGAATGAATTAACAATGACTTTTAATTGTTGTTTTTGAATTTTACGGTTCACATGAATATCTACTTTGTGTCTTCTTGTTTACCACACTTTTTTATTTCTATTTTGCAAATTGCTCTTTAAATTGATTGTACATGAATTATAAAGCCCTGATTTGAAAAGTACGTTGGATACATCGAAACACGTGTTATCACCATAGGGCAACATCTTTCAAGATAAATTGACAAATATCAATCTCAAATTGAAGTCGTGTGATTTTTTCCAATCAATGGATTTCTCAATAATTTCTTCCGGGTGCATGAGCACTTCTTAAGGGTAACCAACTTCTTTTTCGCCACCGTAAACGCCAGCATAGCAGCAGATAGAGAAAACGAGGGGGATGAAGGAGCGGGAAGTAGGCCAGTGACAATAGCAGCGTTGCGGACGGCAGGAGAACAAGGATCGCGGAATGGAGAGGATTCATACAGCGGACACCAGTGGCAAGAAAGACCGGCAAGAGGAAGAGGTGGGTACCGTTGCCAAATAGGAGGATTTGGGGGTATGGGGAATAGAGGATTTGGTGGGAAGGGGATGAGAGGAGGACCGCAAGGGTCTTGTTGGAACTGTGGGAGATGGTGACATTATTCAAGGGATTGCAGAATGCGGCCTTCAGGGTATTTCCAAGAGCAACAGCCCATGGAAAATGAACAAGGATGGGGATGCCCACATCCAGGTAGCCCCTATGGGTTACCAATGGGAGGGGGAAGACAACAAGACCAGTGCTATAATGAACCCCAAATGCAGCAAAGACAGCCACCCCCACAACCACATCACAGCGCACAGCAACCCATGGCGAGACAAAACGCTGTAGGCAATGCAAATAGTAACTGTTTCGCAACGGATGCAAATGGCGCACCTGTGTCATTTCGCGGCGTGACAGTGGTCGGAGACAATCAATGTCTTTTCAGTACCAGGGCAAGAAAGGTATGCACACTAGGACAGCCCACAGGGAACACTTGCGTGTCCAGTCCTATCCATCACCCTATGTGCAGAAGAGGAACCACTAGTGAGGGCTGAGATAGGAAACAAGCAGTTTATCTTCATGGTAGAATCAGGAGCAGAAAAATCATGTCTTATGGAAGGGCGGTTTCCGCTCTCAGGCAGGAATTTGGAAACACAGGGGTTCTCTGGGGCTATTTTAAAAGTTCCTTCTTCACTAAAGATCTTGATATAATGGTAGGGGGGAAAACCGCGCGCGCACCCTTACTGTACCACAAAGACGCGCCAATCAATTTACTGGGCAGAGATTTGCTAAGCAAATTGAACATGACCATTTTGTTTACTGAGCGGAGAATAGTGTGCTCCACCCCAGGAGTATGCCCAGTACGAGCGATGTTGATGATTAATACAGTGATGAATGAAGTTGTGGTGCAAGGGATACCCATTGACATAGATATGTTTATTTATGACATCAAAGTATTAGCCCGAGTGGTACCAGAGATAACGAAAAAGAAATGGAGAACACCATCAGATTTTTTTTTTTTTTTATTTTTATTATTTTTGTATATAATCTATATTAGATTTTTGCAAAAGGAGTTCTCATGGTTTCGTGCACCTGACCGAAGAAAAAGAAATATTGAGATGTTGAGAGTTGCACACCCATAAGTGTTTAAAACAATATTCTTAGTGTTTACACCATCCACAATGAAAGAGAGTTCGATGGCTTTACTAGCTAGATGTCAGAGATATCAGAGAGATGGGTAAACTTTTCCATGGTGATATTTAGTAGTTTTGCCGTCGGGGTTAGCCATCTGGTTTGGGCTCCTGTGATTAGGCGATTCCACCACATGTCTTCGTCATTAATGAAGGAGTTTGCGAACAAGGGACCAAAGAAGGCGTCCCTTTCCTGTGCAAGCGCTGGACAGGACATCAGGAGATGTCTTATGGATTCTGTATTTTCTGAGTTTTTACAGAGGCGACATGATTTCTCCTTGGTGTTAGCTCGGATGGCTAGAATTTCTTTTGTCGGAAGCAGATTAAGACGGGCTTTCAATAGAGTTTTCATAGACCAGTTGCTCGGGTATTTTTTACAGTATTCCATAGGCTCTTTAAGTTTGTTGAAAACGGGTGGTAGATGGGTTAACAGCTTGTTTGATGTTGCTTTTTCATTCGTATTTATCCAGTCTAACCACTCCATTTTAGATTTTATTCTTAACGGGTTCTTGATTAGTTCGTCTTCTGAACAGGCTATCGCCTGTAGGGATTGTAACTGGGTATCAGCCCAGTTTTTGAGTAGCTTATTGTTTCCCTTACTGATTTCATCATTAATCATCCGGTATATTTGAAGACTCTCTGGATCTCTTATTTTTCTGTATAGCTGAATCCCACTTTGTGCCACCACTGCAGCTATAGAGAGCAGACCTAGTTCGCGTCTTATTGCTGCAGAGGATGTGGATTTAGGAAGTCCAAGAGCTGTTCGCCAAATATGGCCTTCTAGTTTGGTCCAGAGCGTCGATGGAATTGTTGGTGTTGCATCCATGCCGTACGTTAGAGATTTTATATTCCGTCCAATTGCACGCAGAGATGTTGTGCCAGGCACAGTCATGTCCATAGACATCGAGGCAATTCAAGTATCAAGCAAACACATTGTGGTCATAGGACTGGACGCACATGGGAGTGAGTAGAGAACTGTGTTATGCATAGACCCCAACATAATGCTAAGAGAAATAACTAATGAGGAATTATTCACTGACAACGAAGATGACGGAGAGATAATAATGTAAATAAGCATCCCATGTGACATCATGATTCAGTACAGAGAGGTATACAACCCACGTATGGCCAGCATTAATGCTCCGCCGACAATATTTGAGAAAGACATGGCAAAGGTGGCACCTGAAATTTGGACCACAGGCCCCACGATGTAGGATTACTCCATGAGGTGACACCAATAAAGATAAAACTAAAACCAGGTGCCATACCGCCACGAGTAAAACAATATCCCATATCCAGAGAAGCAGAAGAAAGGATTAGGGAAACAATAAATGCACTCCTAAAACAAGGTATTATAGTACCGTCAAACTCCCCCTGTAACACGGCTGGAGGGGCGTGGAGGATGATCCAAGATCTGCGCCGACTCAATGACGTCATCCAAAAAGAGTTCCCATTAGTGCCTAACCCGGCATCAATACTGTGCAGCATACCCAAAGACTCCACATGCTTTACTGTGGTGGATTTGAAGAACGCTTTCTTCTCCATACCATTCGACCATACCATTCGACCCCGGCTCACAGTACCTGACAGCATTCACACTAGGAAAAAACAGGTATGAATATCACAGACTCCCACAGGGGTATTGCGAAAGCCCCAGCATTTTCAACAGAGTATTGCGTGAAGATATTGGAAACATAGATGTAGAGAGCACCATTATACAATACATAGACGATTTACTCGTCTGCAGCCCCACAGAAGAAAAGTGCAGAGAAGACTCCATAACACTATTCAACGTGTTGGCTGCAAAGGGGTATAAAGTGGACAAAGGAAAATTAAAATACTGCCTGGCCGACGTTGTATACCTTGAACAGCTAATATCGAAAGACGGGAAACGAATACTCCCAGACAGGGCAGCTGCTATACGCAACATGATCCTACCTAAAAAGTTAAAGAAATGCAAAAATTCCTCGGTATATGTAATTATTGCCGAGCATGGATCCTTGATTACGCAGCATACACACGCCCACTGCTACAAGCATTGAAAGAAGCACAGAAGAATAAGGCCCCAATAAAATGGACACATGACATGATGGCACAGTACTTTAGATTAAAAGACCTCATTGTGGATGCTCCAGTACTTGCGAACCCAGATTATGAGAGGGAATTTTTCTTATTTTAACACTGCAATGGAACACTGATGACAGCAGTGCTTACACAGAAAACATCATTAGGACACAAACCATTGGTCTACTACAGTGGAACATTAGATGCAGTGATGCAAGGACACTTCGCATGCGAACAGTCACTCGCTGCAGCAGCTTTCACCATTGAATAAAGCACCACAATAGTGATGGGATGTTCGGTAACACTATATGTAGAACACTCATTATTTGCAATTCTTGAGAGGTCGAAATCAACATTAACAACACAGAGAGCAACAGCGAATGAGATAATAATTTCGAGCCCCAACGTGCACGTTGTCAGGTGCAAAACAGTAAACCCAGCAACATTTATCACAGAACCATGCACCACAGAGGACATGCAGGAACACGACTGCGCCACCTATGAAGGGGAGGGTGACGACATTCCCAAAATGAGCGAAACCACCCTGAAGGAAGGAGAGATATATTTCATAGATCGGTCAGCATTCATAAACCCTGAAATGGGGGAAAAGCATGTAGGGATGGCCGTAGTACGCATAGAGGAAGAATGGCTATGAAACAATTGTCCAGAAGCGCCTCCCGTCCCATTACTCCGCACAAGCAGCAGAATTAACTGCATTGATTGAGGCACTGCATACAGCCAGAGGATGCACAGTAACAATATACTCAGACTCAGCATACGCGACAACCACAGTCCATTCAGGGCTATCCCGCTGGCATAGGAGGGGGTTCAGAAGAGCGGATGGCTCACCAGTACAGCACGCTGCACTATTGACTGAGCTGATAGATGCATTAGCAGAACCATTGATAGTGGTAGTGGTGAAATGCCAGGCCCATACAAACAACACAGACGCGGTCTCATTTGGAAATGCGGCAGCCGACGCACCAGCGAAGGAGGCCTCATATTTCAATACAACACCAACAACCGAATGCATTGTAAAATCAGCCATTACAGAGCCATTGGAAGAGGCGTACAGTAACACACCAATAGCGCAGATAATAGAACTACAAAGGAGAGCACCAGAGGAGGAGCAATTATTGTGGAGCAAACGGGGGTGCAAACAATCAGCCACAGACTTAATTTGGAGACAGGAGACAACAGGAAAGGTAGTAATGCCAGTAGAGTTGCTAGAGGTAGCATTCCAACAGCTGCACTTCCCAGCACACGTAGCAAAACAACATATTGCCGCAGACATCCAGGAATATTGGTTTGTCCCCAATTTACAGAAACATTTGTCAAAATTCATAGTAGAATGCACAACATGCCAAACCTACAATTCAGGAATGACATTGAGAACATTACGTGGCACCCTGCCACGACCAGTAGGACCATTTAGAGAACTACACATAGATTATGCTGACATGGGGGAGCGATGTACCTGAGCAAGATATTTAATTGTAGTGGTATGCCCCTTTTCCAGGTGGGTGGAAGTGGGTCCATGTCCCCACCCAGACGCAAAGTGTGCGGCGAAGTTCCTGGTGCAAGAGGTATTTTCTCAATGGGGGATATGTGATGTGATAAGATCAGACAACGGCACACACTTTGTGAATTACCTTTTTGATGGCGAATGGGGTGGTGGAAAAGATCAACGGATTGTTCAAGAGTAAACTATCAAAATTGTGTAATACACTGAAGAAAAACTGGGTGTATTGCTTACCCCTAGCACTGTTTCAACTCAGAACTCAACCATGTAAAGATCATTATCTGAGCCCCCATGAAATTATCACTGGGAGGCGAATACATACACCACTCTCCCCGATTAGGTGAGCATCAGACGCACACAGGGCTGCCACCGTGCTGGGGGAGGAATTTAAGGAATACCTGACCCAGTTAATGTGCGCAGTACGCAGCATAGCGCTACAGATAGCACCACCTTTTACTTAAAATGCGGCAACTGATACTACCACACCAGCCACAGACAGCCCAAGCGGGCCGCTAATGTCAGGAGCACGAGTGTATGTCTGGAGTTTTGTGAGAAGATGGAATTCACCCAGGTTTCACGGCCCTTACGAGGTTATATATAGTACACCCACTGCAGTGAAAGTCAAGGGATTGAAATATTGGGTACACTTATCAGTTGTGAGGAGGGCACGCGATGGTACAATCCCCCAGGAAAAACTACAAATGAGATTGAGAAGTAATGGCAAAATTGTATGACAAAAAGGAATATTCGAAAAACAAAAGTTATAATATACGCCTTGTTTCCTCATGTTCTATTTATTTATTTATTTATTTATTTATTTATTTATTTATTACATTTGTAAAGCGCAACTGCAGCCCGCGGGCATTGAGGCGCTGTAAGCGGTGCGTAGGAAGGCTTGATTAAGGGTTACAAAAAAGCTGCCCCAAAAGTGTTCTCTCTCCCTCTTCCTTCCTTCCTTCCTCTCTCCCTTTCTTTCTTCCTTCTCTTTCTTTCTCCCTTCTTTTCTTTTCTTTTCTTTTCTTTCTTTCTTTCTTCTCTTTCTCTTTCTTTCTCTCTCTCTCTGTCTCTCCCCCTCTCTCTCTCTTTTTCACGAAGGACTTAATAAATATAGATGTGTAATAAAAACAAAGCAAAAGCAAATGTTGATCAAGTATGAAACTGAAATGTGAATACATGTATATATTGTGGTGACTTAACAAATTTGTATCGCCCCTCCAGGTGACAAATGGCCCAATGAACCACAATCGCAGAGAATCAATTAATGCTAGATAGCAATAGGGAGGCCATTAGGGCTAATAGATATAGCAATGTTGAATGCATTTTAAAATGTGCTGTAGTATTGTTTTCAGTAATGTTGTTTTTTATGGCCTGGTACTACACACTTCTATCTTTGGTTAATGACATGCACAAGGGGGGGAGCGGGGCTAACTTGATACGAGAAGGCTCGCACTTGATATGGACTGGAGTAAAGACAATGTGGAAAGAAACATATGACATTGATGCTAATGGTACAAATGTAATGCAACCTCCAGAACACGCCACCGCAGGCCCAACAAGTGTCTCCTTGTTACTTCCAAATATAAATATGAGTAATGATTATGAACTTAATGAATATGATGGTGATTATTATTGGCCAAATGATGTAACTAACACAAGTATGCATGCACAGACAACCATACACCCTACCTCATATCACGCTGCTGCCACTGATGAGTATACACATGCCATATTGAACAACAATGACACAGCCTGGGCTGGAATGTTTCCAATACATTACAAAAAAGTGAGAAACAATAAGGAGGGAGGGAGAAGGAGAAGAAAAAGGGTGGCGGAAGGGAAAAGATACAACATTTATCATGACCTGGGGTTAGATGAAATAGAAGACCCCTGCCATCCTGATCAATCAAATAAATGGTATTCAGACATGAGTGCCACGGCGAAGCAAGCAACAAAAGAAAGCTGTTACGTCTGTTCACTAATCCTGCATGCATCGGGAACACCAAAAATGTTAGTACCCCAGGAAGTACCCTTGTTGGAGGCCCAATGTTTGATTTTTTTGGTTTTGTGCAGGATTAAAAGCACCTCCCAAGCGCACACCATCACAATGGAAAATGAGAGAACATACACAAGCAAATGCCAAGGAGTAATTTGCCTTAAGGAGCCATTTCTTGTCATCAAAGGGACGAGGTATGCAGAAAATAAATGGCACGAGGAAACTATCAAATGCAAAGCAGAAGCACTCCGAGGGCTATCCAATGACACCTTCCAATTGATAAAAGAAGTATGTGCCCCCATCTGGTCGCAACTTGTCACAAAGCTAGCGTAGGTCACAGCGCTGGAAAAACACAGAAAGAGGTACCACATGAACTATGTTTCCATGGGGAAGGAAGTGTGAACATGGGGGAAACAAAGAAATCCAACAAGACGGTAATCATACCTGACATGAAGAAAGGCACCGCTGCACTAATGGACATGTACTGGATTTGCGGCAAACAAGCCTATCTACACCTCCCAACAGCATGGAGAGGTACTTGTGCCTTAGCCACCCTCCATATAGCCCTGATGGTAATACCAGAAAGCCATATCCAAGGAACGACGGGAGAATCTGCTGGCATATCGGCAGCAGGGCAATTGGCTGAACCATCGACAGCGCCTGAAATAATGATAACAGATGCTCCAGGTTACGAACTTTTGTCAGAATATGAACTGAAGAAAAAACTATTGCGAAGTAAAAGATCCTCCGACTATATCTCATCCGAATCATCGAAACTCCTTGCTGAGCTCCCGCAGAAGTACAGGCTCTTTTCATCAGCAGAGACATTTTTCGCCTCACTCCTTGTCCCGGGACTCCAAGCACGAACAAATGCCAAATGGTTGCAGATAGTGCGATGGGAGCTCATCCAACTAGAAGGGTTCAACGTTATAAAAATGGAGCTCCGTGCACTGCGCCTAATGACAATGCAAAACAGATATGTCCTAGATCTACTCATGGCAATGGATGGTGGTGTTTGCCGAAAAATTGGGGGGGCGTGTTGCACGTTTGTGCCAACTGAAGATGCTGATAACGGGACACTCTCACATGTGATAACAGCAGGACACAATTTAGGAGAGAGGATGAGAACAGAAGGGGGTGCAGAGGAAAGCACATGGTTCAACAATCTGCTCGGCTGGATACCATCATGGGTAAACGTGGCAATGAAAATACTCATCCCCATCATCGTCTTTGTGCTCCTATTCTTCTGTGTGTGCCAACTGGGACTCTGGTGCTGTGAAAAGAGCATGCCTACTTCGGCTATGATGATGGTAACAATGGGCCGCCCGACAACGGTAGCTACCATGATAGATGCACAAATACAAACAGGGGAATACACCACACCGCAACACAGGATGACAGACATTTACAGGCAATATCGGACAGGGTTGATAATTTGCATCAAAGAACGATAAAGGAACCAAGTGAGTTGCAATGGTACAGAGAGGTATGGGTGGACTTAGATGGAGATGGTGGAATCTACTTGATATGTACACCAGACGAATATGCAAGAAGAGGGAATAGCTTGAAAAGCGTATGCAGGGCATGTATGCCAATAAAGGGTACCCCAGCGTGGGACGAAGCAGTTGCGGAAGCTGAGTACTACCGAAGGGAGAACGAAAAGAATAAAAAATAAATATTTGTTACTTTAGATGTAACGAAAGGGGGGAATGTGTGGGAGCGAGGGGCCAGCAGGCCCTTCTCATCCTTCACTTCTCAGTACAAGACTGGGACCAAGTGCCTCCAGTAGTGGGTTCGCCCCTTGCTCTTATGCAATGTTAACTTTAGGTTACATTCGCGTAGATGGGACCACTGAGCAGGACACAGGGCATCCATTTTTGAACCCCCTTTCCACTCCATCTTGGTGACCAGGCCTCACTGCGATAGTATGAAACACTTCTCTCCCTTTCCTTGCAGCGCCCAAGCGCAGGGCACATGGCCCCCACCCTCGTTCCCACTCTGACTGGAAAACTCTGTGGCTCCATTCCCATGCTGAAGCCAGAGGTATTTGCAACAACTAATAAATGTAACACATCACTCTTCATCCGAGATCACTGTCCTGCATGTGAACCGGCATGAACTAAGCCCATAGCTCTTCATCTCCACAAATGTGTCCTTGCCCCCAAACCCTCGCCAGTGGAAACTTACTGCCATTCTGACCCTGTGTCCCTGCAAGGTATTCCTTTCATGTACCAGACCACTGTCCATGCCATGATGCCCACCCCGCAGACCCCCAACTAACATTAGTCCCCTGATTCAGTATATCGTGTCCAGTACTAACAAACGCCACATACCTGAGATTCTTGTAAGCATAAGCCTACACTCTGGTCATTGTATTATAGTGATGAAGATGCCTAACCTATGACTTGTATAATCCAAAGCTTATAGATGAGATAAATACCTGTGTGACTTTTATAGAGACATGACAAATTATTGAGAGTCTTTTTGCATCACTATGATTTAGTGCATGCATTATAGAGAATATATTATGTTAGCTTAGATAGTGACCACCCTGCTTCACCCATGTGAAGTAGTGACCTGACCTTCACCCATCCGGAGCACAGATGTCTGACGTCCATCCTCCCGCCAACCGGGCAACCAACCAGGAGGATGAGATGATGCCCACACCTAAGACACCACCCTAGCTGACCAATCCGGGTCCAATGTAGTATCATATGTTAGACGCATCATTGTACCTATAAAATGTACTGCAACATTAATTTTGCCAGAGCACTCTCAGAGATCTAGATGAACTTTTCCTTGAACTCTCACAGCCCGCTCTCTTTTGCCTTATTCCCTGTCCGGGGAGTGTCTGTTTTATTTTCTTGCACGTGTAAGACAGGTAGGGCACAAACAGACCCCACTCGGAAATAAGAGACATAACAAAATAAGCATTTTTTTATAATTGCACTCATTTTTACCCGTGCTGCTAGATCCTTGTGCAGCTTGAAGATATCAGTTGCCCGCCTGAAATGCGCAAAGGTTGTGCGTTATTTTGTTAGTATTAGATTTAGGTTTAAGCCCTGTGGATCATATAATCATTCATAGCAAATACACAGTTCTAATTCTAGGGTCTCGGTGCACTGCGAGAACTGATGGGTTTCCTCTTTCAAGTTGTGGGTAGGCTTGGGCCAAATATGCTAGAAAAATAAATGTGATAATATATACCAGGAGGACGTGCTCAAAATCTGTTTGACCTTCTAATAAAAAGGACAAATTTGCCCAAAAAGGTGTCAGTTTGTAAATCATTGGGCAACATGAATAGTCATGAAATATCACAGTTGCACTTTCACAAAAAATATATGTAGGGAATAAAATAACAAACAGACAGTGTATCCTCACTCTAGATGTGTACGAAGTCCCTGCCCTAACTCTGCTGCCCTTGAGTGACTAACCATAGGGTGTCCTCCACTTGGCAGTGTAAGTTCTGAGTTATCTTGTTGTTCCTCTTGCTGATAATTGTTGGCCCTGACAATCTCGTTGCCAGGTTAGGCCACAGCTTTGTAGGGCTTGATATCTGTGAGGTGGTTCCAAACTGATCGCCCCTCCAAATTCACTGCTTGTTCAGTCACGGCTTCAACAGTTTACGGGCCGGTGAATCTGGGTGCGTCCCATCGACTGACAAAAATATGCAAGAGGACCTGATCCCCTGGAAAAACAGGTGGTTCTTTCAACAAGTCATTTGGGTCGTTCACATTGTTGCTTTCTCCTTTAGCTTCAGGGCCTCCCTGGTGTCGTTGTATCTGGTGAGAGATAAAAGAGGCACTGGCAATAAAGGAAGGGACATATTCATACATTTCCTGGCCTAAAACAGTTGCACTACTCTCTGAATCTTTTAGCGCCCAGCGAGAGGAGCCAGGGGAAGCTGAATGTGCTGTCCTGTCACGACCTTGTGTGGGGTTAAATAGTGGTCGGACCCAAGCTTGTTGCGTAATGAAAATCGTGCTAGGGGTAGGCAGTGGAGCCAATTTCTGCTCATGCTCTTTTTGGTTTTTTGCAATGCCTTCCTTCAGAAGGCCATTGAGATGCTCACACATCCTGTTTGCCTGCAGGTGATAAGCACAGGAAAATGTATGTTGAATGCCCAGCAACATTGTGATATGCTTGAGCATCTCGTTGGCGAAATGAGGGCCATTGTCAGACCGCAGGACTTCACACATGCCCCAACGCGGGAATACTTCCCAGACCCGAAATTTCCCAGCCTGAGGGTGTTTGGATGTGAACGGGGGCCTACCTCAATCCACCAATAAAATGGGCATACAACCACTTTCATGTAGCAGTATCCTTGGCAGACCTGGATCATGTCAACATAGTCGATGTGGAGATGTTCAAATGGACGAACTAGGCGAGGTATGGCTCCTCTCACAACTCTCAATGTATGTCCTGCAGTATACTGCTTGCAAATCAGGCAGTTCGTCATACATTCAGCCACGTGTTCTGCCAAATTAGGACAGAACCATGTTTCTCCAATATGGGTAGCAAGCACAACCTTCTCTGTGTGTGTTGGATAGTGTAACTGAGTCAATGCTGTGTGCAACAATGCAAGTAGCATGACCACTTTCTTGTATTGTTCTGCCACCATAGGGCATCTGTTGGAGATACTATACACCCCATCCTAGTCCAAAGGGCTTTCTCCTCCATGGTTGCAGCTCCCTGCAGTTCCATTATTTGTGTTGTTGGCAATACATTGTATCCCTCCTTTAGTATCATTGTTTTTCCATAGTCACAGGCATGTGATGAGGCCTCGATTTCTATGAGCTCTTCATAATATGCAGCACACTTTGCTTCCACAACTGCTGCTTCATTTCCCCTTGGGATGGGGTCCTTCCCTTGTGTGTGTGGTTGGCATTTTACTATGGCTATTTGCTCAGGATAATGTATAACTTCTACTAGCCTGCCCAATAAAAGTGCATGCTGTACTGGTGACCTGTCAGCCCTCCTGAGGCCCCTCATCATCCATCTTGACAGCCCTGAGTGTACTGTGGACATCACATACGCGGAATCTGAATAAATTGTCACCTCCTTCCCTCTGCTGAGCTCCAATGCCAATATTAATGCCAGCAGTTATGCTGCCTGTGCTGAATAATGTGATGGCAATCGCGCACTGACCACTACTTCCACTGGTTCCATCCTCTCTTAACTGCACCACTGCCGTTCCTGTACGTCCGACCCCATCTGTCTGGTCAATCGTTGATGAACCGTCAATGTAAAGCACGTCTCCCCCCCTCAAGTGCGTCCTCCTGTACCTTGCGGTTTGTCACTGAATTCCTGTATGTTTTCTTTGCAGTCATGTGCGTAGTCACAATCCTGTAAAATGTCGGCGAGAAAAGTCGCTGAGTTAACAAGTCTGCACCTCACTACTTTAAGCGAAGGATTTGATAGTACAACTCATACCTGATGCTCTCAGTTTGCTCTTTGGTTTCTCCTGTATAGCGAAGAGGGCATGCTCCACATAAATCATGGTGCTGCACCCCATGGCAATACTTGCCCAATACTTGTCCACTGTGAATGCGGCATCACCCAAAGCTTGTTGGCAAGAATAGTGTCCTCTCATCACTGGGTTGAGCTTCCTACTGTAGTATGCTAGTGGTTTGTGCCCCAAGTTTGTCTTCTGCATCAGAACTTCTGTCATCACTACCCCATCAGAGTGTGAGAACACGAAGATTTCCTTTTTGTAGTCTGGTATTCCTAACACTGGAATTGTGCATATCGCTTCCTTCAGCTCATCAAATGCCTCAGTCATTTCCTTTGTCCATCGTATTGTCTTGGATCCGCTCGGTGGTTCCTTCAGATTGCTCAATAGAGGTCTGGTGTAAGTGCTGTAGTCAAATACCCATGCCCTGCAGTAATTGCATAACCCCAAGAATGGTTGCATCTCACTCACTGTCATGGGTTTTGCTGTCCTGCATATTGCCTCCAACCTTTCTGACATCACCTGTCAGCCATTTTGGGAGATCATCTGTCCAATGTTTAGCACTTCTTTCTGAAAGTAATGTAGTTTGGCTATGTCCACCTCGTAACCCTTGTCAGCTAACACTGTCAACATGCGTACTGAGTCATTTCTACACTGTTCTGCTGGCGTGCTGCAAATCAAAATGTCATCTACATAATGTATGAATGTGTTCTCCATTTGTACATTGCCTAGGTCCATCTGGAGGACCTTATTGAATATGGAGAGTGACTCGCAGTACCCTTGAGCAAATCTTGGATGTTTCCACTTCTTGTTCCTATTCATAAAGGAAGTCAATTCTTGTGAGTCTGGTTGTAGTGTTATAGAGAAGAAGACATTCTTCAAGTCTATGACCGTGAAACAGGCAGCATCCACTGGGATGCTGGACAAAATTGTCGCTGGATTCGGAATCAAAGGATACTCTGCTTCTACAATATGATTAAGAGGGCGGAAGTCCTGTATGAAACACCATGACCCCCTTTTTGCTTTCTTGACTGGGTAGACAGCAGTGATGCACAGTGATTCTGATGGTATTAAAATGCCCCGCTCCACTAGTGCTGCAATTGACTCATAAAGGTCTTCGTCTGCCTCCCTTGAAAGTGGGTATTGTTTAACTCTGGGTAAAATTGCACTGGGTTTCAGCTTGATCTTCACTCCTCCCACTCCCTTCAAAATTCCCACATCATAGGGTCGATAGGATCCGGGGCATTGGCCAAATCCTCCTTGCAAAAGGATGGTGGTGCTTCAGAGCCATAGCTATCCCCTGTGTTAAATCTCTGTAATGTATCTTTATCCAATATGTCCCACTCATTTCGAACACCATCTCATGGTCTGATCTGTTGTCTCTAAATAGTTCTCCGTCTGTCACTGCGATCAATCTATACCCTTCAGATACTGCAATCAATGCTCTCCATGGTCTTCTTGTGTCATCCGTCCCATGTTCTGATATCCACTTGTCTCCCATAATCACTGCCTCGATCTCTAGTGCCACTATTGTCCCTTCTGCCTCACCCAATGGTATTTCTGGTCTGAACAAATACTAATTTGGAATGTGACACATTTTCCCTTGAATCCCTGGGAGTCATGCAATTGCAATCTCAGTTCTGTATTGGAACAGCACCTCATCAGCGGCCACCCCCCTCTGTACCTTCCATCCACAATAGGTCTGAATGACTTCCTTTACATTAAGAATGTGTATTCCTGGTGTGGAACACACTATTCCCTTGTAAGTGAATGAAATTGTCATGTTAAGTCTGCTCATAATGTCTCTCCCCAGTATGTTCACAGGTGTTTGTCGAGAGTAAAGTAAAGGCAAAGATAACGTGTTCCCCTATAGAAAGGGATACATTGTCTATGAAAGGAACCACTTCCATAGCCCCAGAGAATCCTTGAGCATTCATGGCATCACCTGACAACCTATAGATGCCCTCTCAGATGCAGGATTTAGTCACCCCTGTGTCTCCAAGAAAGGAAACTGTCTTGTCACCTATATACACCCCTATGCGTGGTTCCTCCACAGGGTTGGGAGTGATTGACAGGATGTAACACATCAAGTCTGTCTGTGGGCTGTCCTATTGAGGGTATTAAGACCTCCCATACCCAGAAAATGGATTGTTCCCCACAGTAGTGACCCCCCAGGTTCCTAATAGGGGTAGTTGCTGTGTAGTCTATGCGTGTGACTGTCCCGTCATTTGGTTGCATGCTGTTCTGTATCTGTGGCACCTGATGTGCGTTACCTCGAGTCTGGGGTGGTTGCAAATACTGTGGTATGGGTGCATGCATCTGTGGTATCAGTGTCATGGACTGGTGTGTCTGTGGGTGTGCGCTCAGTTTTGGTCCTTGCCGTTGTTGTGCTTCGTCCTGTGTGTAATACTCATCCAGTTCCCCTTGATATGATTGCTGCTACTGCACTTCCCCATTCTGTTGCACCCCCCTGCTTCTGCACACTCTGTAAATGTGACCTATCTGCCGCGCAATGAGGACTGTGGTGGCTCCCTCCCTTGCCCTTGGAAACCCCCTGCATAATCCCCTGGGTCTTGCTGCACCTGTTCCCCATATTCTTGAAACCCTCGTGGGCAACCCGCTTGTTTGTGATGTATCTGTGGGCTGTACTAGTGTCCCCTGGGTGGCCCCCCTCTTCCTTGAAACCCATGTTGCATGTTCCCCCGCCCCAAGAATTCTCTCCCCGTGGGTGAGAATTCCACAACACTGTTGTTGTGGTATCTCCTGTGCTTCTGCGCTCGTCATTACCGCCCCTTCCAAGGCATACTTGATCATTTATTTTGTACTAGCCTTGTTTCCTCTTGCTTCATCTCTTCGTTCTTCTTCCTTATTTTTTCTTGTAATAGCCTACAACGGTGTAGTATTGTGAGCTGTATTTCGGCTTAGGTGTTGCTTCCATGCCTACTAACTTTTTCAGCTGGTTCTTGTGTTTCAAGGTGTCAAAGCTCTTGGATCACCTGAAGTTAGTGTAGGGGTCTTCATCTGGACCCATCTTGTGGGACATTATTACACTAATGTCTGACATGTCTGTGTATTGTGTCCTTAAATGTTCCCATACTGCAGCTCAGCAATTTGCAAATGGTGAACCATTGTGTGCTGTGTCAGGGATAGTCACTCCTGGGAACTCCACCTTTTTCCATACATCATCAGCGGCCTCTCCGAGGATCGCCAATAGTAGTCCTTCACATCCCCCACTGCTAATCTCTGTCCCACTGGCATTCTTTCCATTTCGTAAATCCAGTTCCCCTCACCCGCGTTCAACGAAGGTAACCTTTATCTCATGTTTTCCTTGCCAATGTGTTTCCATGGTATATATTGAGGTCGCCCCCCTCCCTTTGCCAGTAGTGTGTGAATCCTTCCTCCCTGCTCGCTCCTCGAGTCAGCTTAATGTGTTTGTCTGCGTGTCTGGGGTCAGTGTTTACGTCTATTGGTTCTCCTCTGGGCAGTCACGCACAGTTGTCAGACGCCTATGATCCTAGTGTTTGAACAGGCTATAGCCCTCTCCCCCTTCCTTTGTCCTGGGAGATACCTAACTCTTTCAACGTATGGAAGTCCACTGTCAGAGTCATGTGATGCTGCTCTGGTTCGAAGCACCTGAATGTCCCTGCTGCACTTCGTCGTCCCCGTATTTCTGCCCCCTTCCCATGTCACACTCCTTTCCACCCTGTCCCCCGGGGACCTATACCTCATCCCTCTGCTTTGTCATCCCCAGTTCCCCCTGCGCCATCTTCTGACTCTGTCTCCATAACGCTGCCAGAATACTCCACAAAGGTCAGCTTCCTAGGGGTTATGTCTCCCCGGCCTTCCCCCTTGAATCAATCAAGTCTATGCCACCCTTATCTCCATAGGATTCCATGCCCATTCCTTCTGCTGTTGTCATGGGCCTGTTTGGCAGGGTTGTACTGTCTGCACCTGTGTGCCTACTTGCTCCTCCCTGGCTCATACTGTCTCCAGTACCCACTTCCCATCGTGCTCTTATGTCTTTAATCGCACACTCACCTCCTCCTTGCGTTTGCACTTCACATAATCCGCTCTATCTGCCACTTCCACCATTCCCTGTCTATTAACAATCAGTTTTCCTTCTCATCTGCTTCCCTTTGCTTCTCAGTCTGTTCTTGCTCCTTACTCCTCTGTTCTTGCTGCTCCTGTTCTTTTGCTTCCTCCCTTTTCCTTTCTCTGTGCTCCCTCTCTAGTCTCTCTTCTCTTTCCCTCTCTCTCCTTTCGGTCTGCTTCATCCGTTATTTCTGCCCAGTCCTTTGCTTTGCTGCTTCACTTAAGGCCTTCTATTCCTTTGGTTTTCCCTCTGCCTCTCTGTTTGTCTTCCCTTCTGTAGGAGAATCTGTCCACCTACCGACTTTTTGTGGCTATGCCATCTATTCCCTCCTTTGTGCCCTTCTGCGCCTCACTGCACGCTCTCTTCTCGTCATTCGGTTGCCCCATTCCTTTCTGTCCCTCTTCCTTGATATATGGTGGTGGTTTATATATTGGGTTTGAATATCACTCTGCTACTTTTAGCTCCTGTAATGGGCACTCCCCCTGCTCATTGCCTGTGTCCTCTGAGTTCTTGCTTGCAGGAGAGGGTGGTGGAGAGGAGGGTGGGGGCGCAGCCCCCTGCACCTCCTGGTGGCTCAGCATCCACTGACACCTCGCTGCGTCACCATCGCCCTCCTCAAACATCCTCGACAACTCGAATAGTGCCATGTGGCTTGCTAGCTTCGCCGTGTGTCAGTAGAGTTTGCTGCACATCCTTGGAGAAACTTCTGCATGGTGGCTATGTTTTGGTCAATTTACCCTTGTTGCCTTTAGTCCATTCTATACTATATTTACAAATCTTATACTTATAAGGTGCAAGGGTCTTACACAGGTGCTGTTGGGGCGTGCCACCCCCGCACTTCCTTTGATACATTGCTCTTGCTCTTACCTGACCTCAAATCGACTCACAACCCCACCACAAACCCCCCAGCTGTCGTCCTGCCTCTTAGCAGAGTATATCAATATTTTCTTGTGTTTGATCTGTACCTGTAGGGTCGCCTTGAGACTTAAGCAGTCAAATCACTTTCCGCAATCTAGGTCAGCCACTTGCTAAACCTTAAGGGAATACCGTCATCTATGACCTGGGCTAAAATGCCCAACCCACAGGACGTCCACTATTTACATAACTTCTGCCATCCGTGCCTTCATGTCAATAGTCTAGGTTGTTCACCAGAATCTTTTACCTCAAAACCGAATGTGCACTAGGCACATAAAGGTACATCTACCTCTGCTCGTGTCCCTACTAAACTTGACAATGCTACACAATACTTGGCAATACTTGACAATACTCGATGATACTCCAAAATACTCGATATCCCCCCTCATACCCTCAGATGCAGCGTGGATGGGATAATACTTACACTCTGTGGTCTGCTGACACTGCTTAGTTGCCACATCACCAAAACTGCCACTTCACCCTTCTGGTCTGCTGGACGCCTCACGGACCACGGGCAGGATATTTCCCAGACTGCCTTTCCACAGGGCACGCGTTCCCGGTTTTCTCAAAACATGCAAGGAGTCCTGCAGCCTTTCAGGCTCCATGGCAATTAAATGTTCCCGCTCCCAAGAACATTTTTCAACAGAGTAAAAATGATTTTCAGACTGCAACCATTTTTGAGGCCTTTAATAAGGCTTCCGGAGACTGGATTTTCAACGCCGAAGACATGCTGAAAAATGCACATTGAAGTGGAAGTGCACCACATGTTACAAAAAAGAAATTCAACAGTCCCCAGAATATATATTGCAGTTATATAAAGAAAAGTCAGGGATTGTGTCCATGTGTTATCTTCCTGGTAGCCATAAACAGAGAAAAGAATTTGCATTTCTGTATTATCAGAATCATTGTCGTTTTCAGGGACGGGTACAACATTTATTCATCGCCAAGGTTTTTTTCGCTGCGTTTTTTGCTGCCTATTTTTGGGCCAAAAAACTAATTGAAAAATAGAGGGGCGTTTATGGGATATAAGGTAAGTGGAGTGGTGAATAGGTATTACATATCTGGGAGGATGGGGATTGGGTGAGAACCACTCAAATAAAACAATACAAACATTTGATTTGTTTATTCAGTCAAAAATCTGCAGCACAAAACTCAGCAAGAAAAACCTGCTGATGGAATGACATAGAACACAGTGACTATATTTGCTATATATGTTTGTTAACCAAAACAATATGAAGTGTAAAGTAGAACCGAAATCTCCTTCATAATACCATTGGACCTCATTACAAGTATGCCGGTCCGGTAACAACGGTGCCGGTTAGCTAATGGCACTGTTGTTACCAGACCAGCAAATTACGAGTTCTGCTTGCGGGTGCCTTTCCGCCCTCCAGGTCTGACCTGGCGGGCGGACTAGCACTCGTGAGCAGACCTCGACAGATGCACCGGCACCATTCATAAATGGTGCCGGTGCATCCGGCCTCCCCATTCCCATTGACTCCAATGGGAATCAAATGGGAATGGGGAGTAACAATCACTGGCACCCAGCAATGGGGATTTATCGGGTCCGCCGAGGCAGTAATGCCCCAGTAAGTCTCCATTGCCGGGTGCTGGTAAATTCATGACCCCCCATTATCTTTTGCTGTTTTCTCTGCATGTAAGGTAGTGAATTGGCTAATTCTCTTGTAAAATGGAATGCTGTGCATTCATTTCTCTACTTCAAAGCTATGCAATGCAAATACTAACCTTGCTAGAATGTGCAAAACATATTAAAATCATGTATAATTGTGCTCTGAACTGTGTCTGTAAATTGATAGAGATATAAAAAAACATAGTGGATTTTGGATTAAGAGATTAGCAGTAGTGGTACTACAGCTGGTATTTTCAAATACTAGCTGTATTAATACTCCAGGAAACTATGAGTTTCAGAAATTCTGGTTTGTTTGCCGGTGATTCATTCTGCACAAAAACAGTGCCATATGCAGTAATTACCATGCCTGCTGGAGTCCTACGGGACCCCCAAACAGAGAATAACACAAACGTCCACTTTAATTGGAATCAGGCAGACCTTTGTGGACAGGAGGTGATTATTTCATGGCGTAATGGTAAATGAGTTTTTGCGTTATTGCCACCAAACTCTTCATCAGGTCCTACACTACATTCTGATAAAATTGCTCATTCCACAGATCCCTGCATAGCCACATGAAGTCGTACTTCAAGTCGTATACATCCCCTGAAATGTATTTCAGGGGATGTATAGCAAAATAGGAGTTGAGGAAAAAAACATTTAAGAAATAACTTATTCAAAAGTGACAACAGATTTTCGATTCATTGGGTATTTTGGAGCAATTCATGTACATTTTTGGCTACTCTTCAATATTCATGTGCAGCAAACTTAAACGGCCCATATAAACATGATCAGTGAACCTGTCTGGAAGGAGCACTTATTAGCAACCCTTTCCCCAATTGATGTTAGAAGTACTATTAAACACATGCATTCGTGTCTTATTGGGAGGGCTCATTTTCAGAGCTTGAAATGTATAATGCTATTAAAACCAGACAACCTACCAAATATTGAGTGGCCTTCTTTTTCCCATTAAGCCCAATGGGGTTGGGGGGTGCAACCAATCAGGTTTCCTGGATCACGGGCTGAAACCTATAATCTCAGCCCACGTTCCACGGAACCCGCAGTCTGCCTCCCCCACCGCGGGCCGACATCTTCCCCCTGCTCTCCCTTATGTTTTTTAAAATAAATCACAACCCTATCCCCATCCGCACTTACCTGGTTACGTCGGCGGCTGACACTGCAGCTGCAGCAGCTTCCCTTTCTGGACGCCATGGTCATAGAAGAGGGGCTCAGCAGCCCCGCATACATAGTAAGATTATGGCCTGTGGCCATGCGCATGTTTGCTGGCTCCGGGCACCAACTGACAGGCTGACGCCAACAGCCACTTCACACCTAGGTGTGTGGTATCCTGCCTCCCGCATCTTATTGTCTATCTGTTATCTTCCCCTTTGGAGGGGGGGAAGATATGCAGGTGTGGCGGGGAGTTTGGTGCAGGTGCCCATTACCCATTAGCACCTTTTGGCTCCCCCAGCCCATTGTTTCAGGTTATGCCTGAGAGGCATAAGAAATAACGAAAGAGTGTACCGGTTACCCCTCTCTTAGGTCTAAGCAAATCTAGTGCAACAACATAAACCTTCAGCGTGTCATCTTTTATCACACCAACTTTTCCAAACACATATAATTTTTCAATATACTTTATTAAAAAATCTCATCATTCTAAAAACATAGTTCATTTCATAAGCACAAAATCAACCAACAACAAAACTTGTTGGATACTACTCAATTATTGAAAAAAAAGCATACATGGTTTATTATGGGTGTTGGGGTTAGCACATTACTTGTGTAACTAGCGAGGTCCTATACAAAGTTCTTCATGGACATGAACCTAAAAAAGGGGATATAGAGATTCAACTCCTTTTTTCAACGATATCCTTTTCTACTAGTTGACACAAAAACACAGTCAAAAGGAGATGTTGATAGCAAAACAAGCTCTTAAATATGGCTTTTATATGTACATAAGCACTTCACAACAGTTTTTTTTAAATAATTGAATAATATCCAACAAATGTTGTTGTTGGTTGTTTTTGTGTTTATGAAATGAACTATATTTTTAGAATGATGAGATTTTTGACTAAAGTATATTGAAAATAATATGTGTTTGGAAAAGTCGGTGTGATGAAAGATGACATGCTGAACGTTTATGTTGTTGCACTAGACACTTCTAATGTTCACTACAAAGTGCTTTCTTTGCACCAAATATATGATATGACAATTAAACGTAACGTCTGTATCATTGTTTTTTTTACATTTAGATTAAATGAGTTAAGTATGCTGAAGTCAAGTTGCATTTCTGCATTTTCTCTGCATAGTTAAACATGCTGGCATGAGTAGGTGGCTCTGTGTACATATACAGATTATACACATACACACCCTTTCTTGCCCAGGGTGGGGCGAGGGGGGGGGGGCAATTTGCATAATCTAAATGGTGAAGTCTGTAAATGCATGTTTAGGGCGGTATGTCCCAGATGTCGTTGTGTCATGATGTTTCCCAGGACGGAAGCTTATGAAGTTGCAGTGAATTGTATGCCCCCCTCCATGTATTATACACCCATGTACACAGTATGGCAAAACAAGACCAAAAACAGACCTGAAATGTCCAGGCCTAAAATACATGTGACATGCAAGAATGGCTAAGCCTATAAAATAATGTGCAGTCATTAGTCAATGGACGACTGCTCTGCACCCAGAGAGGACAGGACATTTAAACATTACAACAGTCAGATGTAAACTAAAGTATCCATATGTTGGTGCGAACAAATGGCGCTGTATAAAATCTCACACGCTAAAAAACTTTTTTGAGCCTTTGCGCGTAAAGTGTCCTGCAAAGCCATTTTGAAAAGTTGGCACCCTATCGCAAAGGGCAATTTATCCAGGTGTGAGTTTTTGAGATAATATTTTCTGTAAAGTCGTGAATTGACGCGATTCATGGATGATGGTTTGAGGGCCACTATTTTGATGAGAGTGGTGGGTCACTTATTTGAGGCGAGGGGTGGGCCACTTTTTTTTGGGTGCCCGAGCCTATTTCTTGTCCCAGTCCGACCCTGAATGCAAGTCCCTCAGAGAAGGTTGGTGTTGCAAAACAATGTTTCTGAGCTATACCTATAGCTCAGGGGCAACTTGTTTGTCTTGGAAGTATAGCAATACAGTGCAACACATGCTGAAATCCTGAACCCACACTTAGAAACCACTCGCTGGTATTAAGCGCATTATGAATTAACAATAAAATAAATATATGCATTAACTACCAATAGAGTCTGTTTCTGTCTTTGTAGCGCAGGCCTTACATCAACCTTTGTATTTTCCTGCTGCATTGACTCCAATCTTGCTGTCTCTGTTGAAAGATGTGGAATCTACAGCTGTGCACACTACAGCCACACACAAATTGCGTACAAGTGCATCTCTTTTCACTACATTGTAATGACAGTTAAAAGGCATAAGGCAAGCAAGCCACTTCTCTGCCTTTTTGTATACCTTTACACAAAGCTATGCATAAAGATAGACAACGACAATCCACTACACTATCCAATATTTTAGGAGTTTAATGTATTATGACAGACTTCCAAGTACATAGCTCTACTGCTTTTCTGGTTGTTGGTAGTATCACCGTTTCTAAGCATTAATCAAATCTTATCTCAAAAGTAAGATCAAATATCTCTGCTCTCTAAGTTGTTCTTTTGAAATGTTTGCCACACTGGGCCTCATTGCTGGTCCCAGTAGTACATAAGTACTAACCTTGGTATTCACCAGCTTGCAATTTACATTATTTATAAAGTGACCCCCCCCAAAGTCTCAAGTTGTGTCTATTATCAGTGTATTTAATCGTACATCATTTCAAATTCAAAAGTCTGCCTGCCTCTCTGCATTTTAAAATCCCATATATGATTGTCACCACTAGGTTTGCAAGCTATGTCCTGGATCAACAGAGTCCCTACCAACACATCTATCTGTTTGTTTTTGCTTTATGATATACTGGGGCACTTTTGTCAGCAATGATAAAACACTCCACTTATACATTAGCATCCCTTAAATCAAGGAAGATGGTCAGGGACTGAAATTTAAAAATGAGACCTTTTGTTTCGCATGTAAGGGTGTTAAATGGGAAATCATATTGTGCCTCCTTCTAATATATATTGGCCTATGCCTAGTCGCTCTGCGAAGAAAACCGCGTTGCAAAGTTCCGATTTTAGATCAACTTCCCGCCATTTTAGGATCATCCGCCATTTTGATTTCTGTTTATATGTGAGTCTGTGTTCTAAAATGGTGGACTGTGTTTCCAACTTGTAACCGAGCCTTCCCGACCTTTGAGCCTAGTTAATGGTTAGACTGTCCGAGGGCCGAATGTTTAGACTGGGTAATGAGACCTTGTCCCAAGCATGACTTGTGGTCTAAGGATTGTATGCATTAACAAGCCTCATCCACGAACACACATTGTGGACAATGTAATGTAAATGTCAAGCATGGACACTGGTAGAACTACATTGTAAAGGGATATGTGCTAAGGCTTACTGCTAAATCCAGGAATACACTTTGTCATTGTAACTTGTTGGAAATGTAAACCGAAGTAATCCATGTGCATATTATAGTATGAGCCATAAGTGAACTCGCACGAACTCTAGACCACAGATTATTAACCTGTAGAGGGGCTGGACATTATTACTGAATTGTATAAAAATGCGAATGTCTAGATGTCCAGCACTCTCACTCCTCACTCTGAAGGGCTGGTACTCATTGAGATGTATTGAGAGCCAGATAGCTATCTGTATTTCTGTTTCTTTGTAACTGTACAGTAGAATAAAGATCTGTGAATCTTTATAGCACGTGTTTGGTGTATTTCCTTTTGTGGTACTCAGCCTCGATATTTCCTTGCTTTTACAGATGGCACCCGAATAGGGACCCTCAAGATTGATGCCATCTCGTTGAAGTGTTGACCCGGCTATCGGACCAGGATCGGACGGTGAAAAAGGGGGCCCCTTTCTTGGATGAGACACGATACCTCAACAGTACTGCATGACCGGATCTCTGGACGGTGAGCCCGTGGTCCGAGACGGCATCTTGACGAGGGTTCATATATCGAGGCGGGCAGTTTTTGCCGAAATCACCAACCACGTGGGTCCTTAGTTGTCCTTAGTTATCCAATCGGAACTCCTTTGTCCTTTGATCAGGTGAGTCATGACCCGATTCTTAAGTATCCTGATAATTTGTTTTGGCGCATTGTTCTCGCGAGTACAATTATTGACCAGGTAACACCAGGAATCTGATATGCCTGAGAAACTGTCTGCCTGCTTCAGGGCATTATTCCACAGCAACAGACAATCTTTGGAATTTGGCCATCCGGCACCACAGGTGGGGTCTCTAGTGTGTACTATGTACTGTAAGCATGGCATTGGTAGTATAGTGTTTAATGATATTTGGTACAGACAAACTAGACATGCTTCCGAACTTCAATGGCCAACCAATGGTAGCTTTGAGATTACTCGTATAGAATATTTAGAGTATATATTATTAAAGAAAAAGGCTAGACCTGCAGCAGTTGATGTATTACAAAATTGGAAGAAAGAAGCTATGCAGCAACTTAAAAGTAGGGAAAAACATGCGCGCCGTCATATGTCCAATGCCGAAAAGGCTTTGTTGTATGATCAAGGTAAACAGTCAGAATCAGTTAGAAATAAGAATAGGGCTTTTCAACTTGGTATTCAGAAAATGTATCTGTCTAAAGATTTTCATGTGTCTGATGAATTAATTGACAAACTTCTAAATGAACGAAGGCCTGGTGCCACAGTGCCACCTCCGTATGTACCTATTCCTGCTGCTTTACCACTTCCTGCTGTCGTTCTTCCTCCCGTAGTAATTCCTGCTCCTCCTATTGTTCCTCTTCCTCTGGCTGTTGTTCCTCCTCCTCTCGTTGCTCCTCCACCTGCACCTTCACCTTTGCCTACTGGTACGGGTTTGGTAGATTTGCCTTCTGCACGAGTGATAGCACCTTTGTTACCGATTGTGCAAGATTTTTCTACTCTTCCTTTTCCGAGTGATTCTGTTCCGCTTGTAGCTAATAAGGGAGCAGAATCAAAGATTGTAACTCGCAATACTGTGTCTAAAGAGAGAAAGCACAATTTGACTGCATGGGCTAGACAGTGCATGGAGAGGGGTGAACAATCTGATGTTTTTGCCACACTCTCTAATCTAGAAAGTTTTCCTGAGAAAAATGTTTTTATCGAAGGACTGGGAATTCATTTATGTGTAATGTGGAATAGACTGGATGATGTAGGTCTCCCACAAGGGTTGAGGATCTGAATGTTTTAGCATATTCAAGAGATATTGCGGAGAAAGTATATGAGCACGTCGAGACGGTTTTTGAATATAGAAGGGAGTTGGAAAAGTTACGGAATGAAGACATTGATGGTGATAGTTTGAGCGCTATTTTTGTGCAGAAACGGTTCCTTCCTCTTTGTAAGTCGACAAGTGAGGAAACACAAATTTGCAAAAAAGATGCGATTAGATGGATTTCAGACATGTCGATATCTCCCGTAGAAGTATATGACACATATAGTCAGTATACGCCAGAAATGCAGAGGAAAGTGATACAGGTTATGGTAGAATACCTGCAGGATGAATGTATAAAAAGAAAGATTTGTTGTCCCGCAGAATTATTGAGTATCTATAAGAGAGCTTTTTCATCTGACACTTCTTCAGCTGCCTTAGCGTTCGATTTAGCTCTATTGCTCAGTAAGCGTTCGGAGTTTCCTATCTCTCAGTTGCCTATGAGAGAGGTTCCTCCGACATTTGTCCCAAAAGTCGAGGTTCCAGCTAATGCCAGAGCAGGTACAGCTGCCTATGACATTCCTGCACATTATATATTGCAGTTTGTTCACGTCCCGTTCTCAAGACAGGAAGTGAACACCGTCAAACAATCCATCCCTGATATTAGAAAGAATGCGACAGGGTTCTATAAAGAGATAGAATCTGTCTTACAGTCGTCAGTATTTACTCTAAGTGATATAGATTTGTTATTTCCCGTGCTCCTACCTATTGATTTGTGGAAACAGATTAGGACAGTGGATGATGTACCATGATTAGGGGACACATGGGATAATATGGTTAGACAAGATAGACCACCACAGGTAATACTGACTTTGCCTGATTGAATAGTCACGAAACTAAAAGCCATAATTCCTGAGAGAAGGATTATTTGGGACAAACTTATTGCTTGTTTCCAAGGGAAGCCTGAGGGTGCTACCAAATTCTTTAATAGGTTTGAACAAGTGTTTTCAGATTTCAGTGGGCAAGATTTGAGTCTGGAAAACGATTATTTGTAGACACATTTGTGCGTGGATTGTTGCCTGACATCCAGTCGCAAATTATGAGTTCTGAGAGCGCTTGGCAAGCTAAGTCTCAGTCCGAAGTGTTGCATATGGCTCAGTACTATGAAAACGGAGTCAATAATGAAAAAGAGAGAGTCAAAAAGAGAAAGGGAGACCTGAAAACCAAAGTTCTATTGCAACAAATTGTTAGGGGCCCTAGAGGGGGTAATACACAATTTAGGGGACAGTAAGCTCCACAGGGTAATGTGCTGTTGGGTCCTGTACACGCAGACAAGAGGGTCATTGGCGAGCACAATGCCCAATTCTCCAACAGAGGTCGAATAACACATTTGGTACCATGGGTAGACGATCCAGAGGCCGCCCTGGGGCAGGGGGTCCTGGTAGAAGTCAGTTTTCTCAGAATTCACAACCTTTTACACAGGACAATCAGTCTCCGAGTGTGGATAATAGAAATATTTTTGATCATCCTTCTACCGCATATCTCTCTGAAGACCTTCCTTTTGATGACATTTTGTTTCGCTAGGATTGCCCGAGCATGGTTTGGAACCAACGTCTATTCCCGTTAATCAGAAAGGTACCTACATGAAATGATAGTGGGAAATAGGAAACATCTATTCTTGATAGATACAGGAGCACAGAAGTGTTCCATTGACCATTCACGGGTTCCAAACATTCCACTGTCAGGGAAAACCAATGTTTCTGTAGGGTTTTCTGGTACACCAGTAGTTTGTCCGGTTTCTTTGCCGGTACCGATTACACTAGGTCCATTCACGGACCACTGGCCTTTTCTTTTGACAACGAACTGTGGAGAGAATTTGTTGGGGTTGAATCTGTTGAAAGAATTAAATGTGGTAATTCATTGTTCTTCGGATGGAGTGCGTTTGACAATTTCACCACAGCAACTTTCTGTCTCTCAGTTCCTGACTAGACCTTTGCCGCTAGAATTTAGTGATGTTCCGGAGTGTTTATGGGTGATTGATGACAATGAGTCGGTGTTCTACAAATTGAGCCTGTTAAAATCATTTTGAAACATGGAGTAAAGTTGCCACGTATTCCTCAGTATAAGATTTCGGTTGATGATGAGCAAGCTTTGAAGTGCATAGTCTCCGGTTTTGTGCATCGTGGGGTAATTGAGGAAATTGCAGGTAGTTTGTGCAATAGTCTGATTTTGCCTGTGTATAAGAAAGGCGATAATACAATTCCTTTTTGTTTTATCATTGATCTTAAGAATGCTTTCTTTAGCATTCCTATACACAAGGACAGCAGATAACTGTTTGCGTTCACCTTAGGGGGAAGCTCATTTACATTCACCCGTGCGCCACAGGGGTACAGGGAAAGTCTGAGCATTTATAGTAGGGGTTTGAAAGAGCAGCTTGATACACTAAAATTGCCTACCACTTGTATAATACTTCAGTATGTAAAGGATCTTCTTTTGGCTGCTGACTCAGAAAGTGCCTGTAAGGAGGGCACAGTGTTGTTGCTTATTCACCTAGCAAAATATGGACATAAAGCTTCACTCAAAAAAGATTCAATATTGTCGCCAGGAGGTTGCCTATTTAGGCTATCTCCTGTCAAAGGAGGGAAGAAGGTTGACGCCTGAACGGATTAAAATAATTTCTAGCATGTCTGTCCCAAATACACAGAAGGAAGTCAGAGCCTTGATGGGAATGGCATCTTACTGTAGGCAGTGGATCCCGAACTTTTTCTTAGTGATTAAACCAATGTTGGCTTTTACAAAGAAGGGCATTTCTTTGCCATTGCCGTGGAACTTTGAACACCAGAAAACATTTGATCTGCTCAAGACTGCACTGTGTTCAGCAGCAGTTTTGTGCACACCAAATTATGAAAAGGCCTTTGGGTTGTATGTTCATGAACGTGATGGATGTGCTTTGGCTGTATTACTGCAGGAACATGGAGGGAAGAATAGGCCGTGCGGCTACTTTTCTTCCACCCTTGATCCTGTTGCATGCACTTTGCCAAGATGTTTGAGAGCTGTCGCTGCTGCTGTTGCGTCTGCAAAACAGAGCGAGGGTATGGTCCTAGACAATGCTTTAACCCTGATGGTACCCCACCCTATAGATGTTCTATTAAACAGAACACAAATGCAACACCTCACCTCTGCACGATTAACGAGATACGAATTGATCTTGTTCGCACCGCACATTAAAATTCAGAGGTGTTGTGTATTGAATCCGGCTGAACTATTACCTTTCCCGCAAGATACTGCTTGCAGTGACGAAGCGTCACATGACTGCCTCTACACCAAAGAGCAAGAGACTAAAGGCAGGATCGACCTAAAGGATACTCCTTTGAACAACCCACAAGGGGAGCTGTTTTGTTATGGCTCCTGTTTCAAACTTCCGGATGGTACATCAACAGCTGCTTATGCTATCACCACATTAAGCACGATTGTGGAAACCGAGAGAATCACAGGCTGCAGAAATGTTTGCATTGACTTGAGCTTGTGAACTTTCCAGAGGGCTTAGAGTAAATATATATACTGATAGTCAGTATGCTTTTGGGGTAGTTCACAACTTCGTTAGACTTTGGGCAGAACAAGGTTTCTTGACCTCACATGGAACAAAGATCCAATATGGCTCCTTGATAGTACGGTTACTTTCAGCGCTTGCACTCCCCACTCAGTTAGCGATCATGAAATGCGCAGCGCATCAGAAAAATCATAAATGATGTAGGAAAAGAGACGCTTTCCCTGACCAGATGGCCAAACAAACTGCCACTGATCTCTATTCAGAAATGTACACTGCAAGGAAGCCACAAATGTTTGTACCATAGATGAAGGTATTGAATCTGTTAAGAATTGTCAAGCCGATGCCACATTAGAAGAATCTGGGCTGAGGGTTTGGCAAGGATGGATGATGACGGGTGTTGGGTGGATAAGTTAGAGGGAAAATGGATGCTGCCAGACGTGGACATTACAATGATGGTCGGGTCGCAATGGCTCATGGGCCCACCCACATCTGTGCAAGGAAGGTTTCCAAAATGTTAGAAAATGTCTGGATGAATGATAAAATCTCAAAAACAGCTGAACGTTTTGTTCAAAGTTGTATGATCAGTCTACAGCATAATATGGGAAAGGGCACATCGACACCAAGGGGTAGTTTTGGTCCACCTTATGTAACATTCGAAGTTATACACTTTTATTTCATTGAAATGGAGCGTTGAAATAACTTTAAGTATGTCTTACTTGTTATTTGCGCCTTTAGTAAATGGGTTGAAGCCTTTCCTGTTAAAGATGCCGCAGCAATAACAACGGTGAAAACCATGCTTAAGGAATATTTTCCTAGGTTTGGTTTGCCAAGGGTCATCTGGTCGGACAATTGTCCACATTTTATCGGTGCTGTAATTCTGAAAATATGTGCAGGATTACAGATCGAGAAACGGTTCCATTCGGCTAGACATGCTCAAAGTGATGGATTGGTAGAGAGACACAACGGAATTTTGAAGAACAAGCGCGCTAAGACGTGTGCCGGCACCAAATTGAAATGGCCTGGTGTCTTACCAATCGTGTTACTGTCGATGAGAACAACCCCACAGACTGGGACTGGGCTCTCCCTTTTTGAAGTGGTTATGGGTAGGCCAGCTAACATTTGGAATTTGCCTAAGCCAAGGGCCCTGAGGGATATTGAACATGTACTTCTTTCTGATTACTGTGACCGGTTAACTGAAAATCTGTATTTGATTCATCAACAGGTGCGAGAAGCCCTTCCAGTCAAAAACGAGGGGCCAGGTCACAGTATCGACCTGTTAGCTTGGTGCTTGTAAATGCATTTGAAAGAGCATCCTGTCTCGCAATGCGTTGGAGGGGCCCTGACCAGGTCCTACTGGCCACACAGACCGCTGTACGAGTGACTGGACGAAAGCACTGGATCCACCCGTCGCATGTCAACAGGATTCCCTTCCCTTTGCCACATGATATTGAAAATACAGAAAATCTTACCTGCACTGCTCCCAACGATCACTCAGAATTGAGCAGTACTGAGAGTGCTTGATCTGTGAATCTTTATAGCCCGTGTTTGGTGTATTTCCTTTTGCGGTACTCAGCCTCGATATTTCCTTGCTTTTACAAGGGTGGCAGATTTCTTTTGTGTTGTCTGTGTTTTCTTGTCTTTCGGGTTGGAAATGGGTGCCTTTGATCCGTATTGAGAGGACATGTGGTATGCTCACAGAAGCTCCTAACAGTGTTCTTCAAACTTTGGGTCTCCAGATGGCCTATGCTTAATGTTTGACTCCCATCAGCTCTTTCCACCATAGCCAAGAGCGAGGGGTCATAGGAGTCTTAGTCCAAACCATCTGTTGAGCCACAGGTTGCATACCCTCACCATCACATGGATGCATGCATTCAAAAATGTTGGTGGCCACCTAGTCAGTGCAGGTCACAACATTACAACTGTATGTGCCCCTCCACAGTGGAAAGCTGCCAAACCTGTGTTCACTCCAGTTTCCAATCTATATGTTATACTGTCTACCACTGGCCACAGCACACACCACCTCTGGAAGACCCAAGCAGGTAGCCATGCCCATAGATGCCCATGCCCATGTCACAAACATACTTTCACATGACTAGCGTTCAGATGTGAGAACTCGCCACTGTATTTTTGGAAGGGGAGATTTGTCTACCTTCTGGTATATAGGCGCTATGTACTCTCTGAAAATCCTAAAACTTCTATTATCTCAGGGTCTTGTTAGAGACACATAGGTGATGCAATTTGTTTTAGTGAAAATGCTGTGCATATAATTGGACTCCTTTCCTCTGCACACAAGTTCCTTGGGGGCACCTATGGGTAATTGCTCCTCTGTCCAGCTCTGGTAATCAAAACGTTCAAATGTTCCCAGCTTCAAAAAGAAAAGCGGGCGAGAATACACAATCCCGCCCGATTTTCCAGCCACCCAAGGTGGCGCTTTTTTCCTTTTTTTTCTTACATGGGGAGGCAACAGGGATGTTCTCTCCCCTGAACTAGCCCAACTTTCCTGCGGGACCTGAGCTTTGGAAAATGGGCTCACGCTGAGGTCAGGTCCCAGCGGGCCAATAAAAAAAGAAAACTATCCGCACCCACGGAAATCCCAGGGTGCGAATAGCTTTCACACCCCGGATGGGGGGCGGACGTGGGCTTTAATGGCCACAGCCTGAGCTGAGGCACTCACTTAGCTCAGGGCTAGCAAAGCTCGGGCTGGCTGGCCATTAAAGCCCATGTCCGCCCCCAGCTGGGGCGTGAAAGCTGTAATCTTTCTGTGTGTTCCCATCCGGGAACCTGATGTGGGGGCTTAGACTGCCATTTCATCAGCAAGATTGCCATTGCAGCTTGAGTTGATTCAACAATTGCAAAAGGATGAAGTTGGACACTAGATTTTAATTCTGACTTTTAGCCCCTTTAAAAAGCAGTAAGAAATGCATTGGCTGAATTACATTTAACTGTTTTTGCATTTTTTTTTTACATACACAGTATGGGGGATACCCCTGCACTTCTCAGCAATCCCCCCATTTCTATATACCTAACCGAAACCCACCATCTATCTTTGTTGCGCATAAAAAATGGTAAAAATGCAGCAAAACATAATTTGGCATAAAGGATGGTTGTAGAAAGTGGAGTATCTCGGTATGGCACAAGTACTACCTGAGCCCCTGTTCTGCCGCTGACGACGGAAAGAGCAACAAAGAAAAATGGAGGAGGCAGCACGGTAACCGCTGCAGGGTCCTCCCCTAACCTGATCCCCTCCTCCTGGAAAAGGGGATGGTTCGGGGGGGCGGAACGGTGCCAAAAGTTCCCAAAGTTTGCAAAGGGGGAAACAAAAGAAAGGGGCTGGGTGAGTCTCTTTATAACAAGCAGGGTCCTACAGCAGGGACATCCAGCTCCTGCAGTAGGACCCTGCAGACCCGCCGTGCTGTAGGAAGTGTTGAGCTAAAAACGGTGGGGCTGCTGCATGCCGCCCAGCAGGTACAGTTGGGATCAGAGGTAAAAGAAGACCTCCAGATGTGGGAAACATTTTGGTCAGAGTTGAATGGGGTTGCAATATGGAGGGAGGACTGGGCAAACAGCAAGAGGCTTAAGCTATTTACTGATTCATCAGGGTCGCTTGGTTTCGGGGCATTCCTGGGGAGCAGGTGGTGTGGCAAAGCATGGCCAGTAGAGTGGCATAGGAAAGGAATCACAAAGGACATTACGCTGTTGGAATTGTTCCCCATTGTGGTAGCATTTAAATTGTGGGTAGAAATCCTCGAGAACAGAAGAGTTTCCTTATGGTCAGACAATTTGGCAGTGGTGCAGATTATTAAACTGGGGTCATCAAACAGTTTGAGAGTGCTGAAGTTGCTCAGGGAACTCACCAAATGCCCGCTAGCCTTGAACATCGAGGTCAGGATAAGGCACATTCCCGGTATTAAAAATATGGCCGCTGATTCTCTGTCTCGTTTGCAGGGGGAGAAGTTCTGAGAAAGCTGTCCAGAAGCAAGGAAGGTGATGGCTCCGTTCAAGGAACAATGGTGGGGTATGATTGGGGTGATCTGAGCTCCTTGGTGGAGACAGCGCTGGCACCAGGTACAGCAAAGAGGTACAGGGCATGTTGGGAGCGTTTTACAGAATTCCAGAAAGAGGTGCTGCCAGAGGGTCAGGGTGAGACTGCGGTACAAGCCTTTGTGGGTTTGTGCTGGAAGACAGGGAAAACCCGAGCATGGGTGACGTATCATCCGGTGGCCATAGCACATTATGCTAAACTTAGGGGGGAAAAGGAAATCACCAAGGAGCATTACATCACACTGGCCATGAGAGGCTGGGCTAAGCAAACGGCACCAAAACCCGACGAGAGGCGGCCCATCGATATAAAACTGCATGGGTTGATCAAATGCCTTCACACAGTGTGTAACAGTGAAGAGGAGAGGGTGTTATTCACTGCAGCCTTCACTGCAGCATTCTTTGGGGCTCTCAGGGTCAGCGAGCTGGTGCCGGAGAATAAAGAGGGCAAGGGGAGCGGTTTTTTAAGGTTGATGGATGTGCAAGTAAGCAGCACGTAGGTGGTCATTTATGTGCAGAGATCGAAGACCGATCAAAAGGGGCAGGGGGTGGCATTGACGCTTCAAGCCATTCAAAAAAGCTGAGTATGCCCGGTGGCCGCAGTGGCCAATTTTCTCCAGCATTGCCAGCCGTCAGAGGGAGGGGCACCATTGCTCTTGAATAGGGATGGTTCGGTAATAAGCCGCTTCCAGTTCAAAAATGTGATGGAGCTGGCTCTGGCAAAAATGGGTTTAACAGGAGGTCGGTGCAGGACCCATTCGTTCCAGATTGGGGCCGCCACCTCCGCAGCAGCCGGGGGCTTGGGGCGGAGGACATCATGAAATTGGGGAGATGGTCTTCTGGGTGTTTCAAAAGATATATCAGGCAATGTGATTTAACATGCCGTTTCCTCTACTTCTCATTACCAGCATTGCAAAGGAGGAGGAAGCGCACCGTGTGGGTAGTGGGGCACTCATTTATTTCAAGGGCCAAGGTGAGCTGGACCCCGCAGCAGGAGGAGCTGACAGCTGCGAGTTCCGAATTGAGTGGCATGGAGTGCCAGGGATGAAATGGGCACAGCTACAGGGGCTGCTGAAAAAATTGCTGGGTAAGCAGCAGAAGCCAGAGGTGCTGGTGATCCACTTGGGGAGGTCTTGTTGAGGGTCATGATGCTTTCGTTGCAGGAGATCTCAGCGGCGCTGGGTGAAACAGAGATTGTGTGGTCAGAGGTGATTCCCAGGGCAGAATGGAGGGGGGCCGAGAATCACTTGGCGGTCGAAAAATCGAGGAAAAAACTGAATGGGGCCATGGCTAAGTTCTGGAAGGGCCCAGGCTTCCAAAAAATCAGGCATGGCCTGATCAATTTAAAGACCCCTGAGTACTTTTTAAAGGATGGCGTGCATCTGTCAGCAAGGGGAATGGAGCTCTTCTACTGGAACATATGTACTAAATTGTTGCAGCTGTAAAAAGGAGACAGGAAAGAGGGGGAGCCACGGTGGGCAGTAACCCACCTAGTGGCGTGGCGGTACTCCGGATGATCCAGAAGGAAACCAGAATGGGTCTTCGACCTTCCAGACCAGCGCCTCTTGGGAGCCTAACAGCAAGGGCGTCTGGTGGGAACAACTAAGGCTCAGCTTCCCCCATAAAAGAAATGGCGCTCTCCCCACTCCAGGACACCTGCATGGGCAGGATAGGCTCAGGCACAAAGGGTTGGGAGAGTTGGGCCTACTATGGAAACTATACAAAGGTATAGGGAGAAGAAGGTGAGGTCGGACACTGAGCAAGCGCCACACTTACAGACTGGAGTTCACGAAATGATTCTTTTGTTGTGGAAATAAAACTGCGGCCCAGTTGCCATTTGAAACCACTGTCTCATGCCAATTCATTGCTTGTAAGAAACAAGGTGCAGGGAAGGAATGAGCGAAGGGTGGCTAATTGCCGATGAGTGCAGATGGACAAATGCAGGGGTTATGAATATGCAATACATTTTACAGTCTGAAGCTGGGTGTGCTACACAAAACGGACATACATGTACTGTAAAGCAACGCGCTCCAACGAGCAGTGAGGTGTGGCAACGTCTTGCTCAAATGCTGTAAATGGAGGGTGCACGTGGATGTCTGAGTGATACATCTGCAGTCTGAGAATATAGAAACATTGTCATCTTCAGTAGCTTTTACATCCGTGCTGGGACGATCTTAAGCCCTCGGCTTCGCCTGGAAGCATAGTATGCAGGCCTCTCTGCCAAGCGGCTCTGAGACCAGAGTGGACCGCACCTTAGCAGCTGTCCTTCCGATCCTCCATTATCAGCATCGGGGGAGATACACGTCCCTTCAAGTGGTAGACAAGCCTGGATTGCAGAACGCATATCTGTCTACTGGTCTCCAGAAGAACTCCTGTGAGAAACTTAAGTGCATGTAAAAAGCATTGCTCTGCAGCCTGAAGGAAGCACTGCTCCTGTTGGGGTTGTCAATAAATGTAGGTTTCACATTCCACCAGCCCTATTCATGTGGCCTGTTCTTGGAGCAAATCAGCCGCAGGTTTATAAGGCTGTGCCCGTGAGATGCAACTCTGCACTCGAAAGGGTTTCCACCTCAACCACTTAGTGCTGCTAATTGTGTGGCATCCGTTCTAATGAACTTGCTGGCTTTTCCCGGATCTCCCAGGGATGGATGGCGGGCTCTCTTTGGCTCCCTTTGGTCTGAAACCTTTATGCAAGCCCGTTATTAGCATGTTGGCAATCCCAGGGAAAGGCACATGGTTTGTCCCATCTGGTCAACTAGGCCACATTTGCTGTTTTTAGCCCACACCACTGCGGGCGTGGTGATGCTCTAGGCAGTTCATGGATTAGCTCTGGTTATGAGTTCTCATAAGTGGTTTTCTGTCAAACTGTTTTGGCAAAAGCACACCTGCTGGATGAGAGAGAAGGTAATAACTATTTCAATAACCCTGGATAGGTAGCCTGTGAAAAGTTCAACGAATGCCAGAGTGATGTTTTAATGTCATACATGTTTACTTTATAAGAAAAGATGTCTCCCTTTTCTATCATGCAATAGATGACATAAGTTAATGAAGCATTTTGCAGGCTACAAAGTTAGTCCTTGCACCTTGGAACTTGGGCACTTGGAAAGTGACATTGAAGCAGAACAGTGACAGGACGGGTGTCGGAACCTCTGCACTGATAATCACATTGTGAGAGAATTTGGATACAGAGTACTATTGGGCAGAGCTGTGTCACTGAGTACCACTCAAGGCGGGACTATGAATATGATTGATGTGCAGCAAGAAGTGGAACATGGGGCAGAAACTTAGCAGGGACAGTGACACGGGGCAGAACTGGATGAGTAAGCAACATGGAAATATGTTTTATGGTGAAAATGATGACATCTTTTATTGAGCCAACCTTCATGGTTTTGTTTGGGCACAACCAGCATGGGATGAGATGCAGCACTGACATAATTCTGAGACCGTCTGCATGCATTTCTTTGTGAACAAGCATCAACAACATGTGTAATGCTGGGCTATTTAATTAGCCCAATCCATAAGATTTCACTTGGGCACAATCAGTATGAAAGTGTGGGGTTCAGAGCTCAGTTTTAACATTGTGCCCTTTCCAAATGTCTCATTTTTATCATCTAATACTGCTTGTTGTGTGTTTTGTCACAGCCTTATGTTTTCTAGGTACTTGTCTCCTTGCTGAACCCTCTTTTTTCTTTTTTTTTAAATTAGCATTTAGTTTATTACAAACCTTTTATGCTTTCGTAGTGAAAACAGAATAAAACATATATATATATATATATATATATATATATATATATATATATATATATATATATATATATGTATATATGAGTAAAATTCAATATTTCCGTTCCTTCACATGTCCCCTCTGTTGTAATTACAGGTTATATTCGAACCCAAATTGAAAGCCACACGAGACCGTTATCTATCATAGAGTCTCTCTCACTTCATTCAATTCCCCTCTTCAGAAACCCTCTTTTAATGATCACGTCTCTGTATGCTCCCCACTACTCTCCTCATTTGCAGCCTTCCTTTCCTGCATGCTTTGGACATCCCCACAACCCCTCTCTCCTCCACCACACCCCCATACGCTCACTCTTCCGTCTTTCATGCAGTGTACAGGGGAAACTGGGCGAGTTAAAACCTAGCCACCTCCCTCCCACCTGCATTTGCCACCTTGTCTATTTCACCCAAAAACTCCATCCGTTGTCACACCACATCCTCGCTGGTTCTGTGTCCTGGTGTTCTGCTCTTCGCCCACTTCATGCTCACGTCCTTTCCCTCTGCACTGTTGCCAGTTCAGACCATGATCCACGGCACTGATGGCAGATCAGACAACCTTCACATAGTTGCCAACGTGACCCATTCCAATCTGTAGGTGCTTATCCAGTTCTGTTTTTATTCTTTGCATTTTGGGACTTGTAGTCTGAGTTTTATAACGGGACAAGTGGAACTACAAATTACAGTATGCAAAGAAAGAAAAACAGGACTGGATAAGCAACTATAGATTGGAATGGGTCATGTTGGCAAGTATGCCTTGAAGATGTAAGTGAAGTAACATCTTTGTTGATCCAAAGTGGATGATGTAGCATGTTGTGTTTTATAAGACACAATAAAACCACTGACAATGCTGGCAGATATTGCTGAGACACACAAAATGATTTTCTCTGACCAAATGCAGCAGAACAATATGATTTACAGTGGCCTCCTGATTTTGTTTGGGCACACACAGCACAAAGGTGTGGAGAGTGTCGGGTGTCTTGAGGGGACCCTATTGTGCTGTGCATATTCAATGTGCCACTTTGACAAATGAACTCTGTGGCATTTGTATCCAGTCTTTCCTTCACGTGAAGCTACTGTATCCAGTCTTTCACTTAGCTTCACTGTGGAGCCAGACCCAACCTCCTGCTAAAGGCTGCATTAAAAAACCTTTTGCCAAGCGGAGCGTAGCGCAGTGTGGAGAGTGTCTGGTGTCTGATGGCCCGGCGGACTGCAGACACATGGATGAAGGCAGAACAGAGTAAAAAAAAAAATGGGGACTCCGCCATCTCAGCCACGTGTGACACATCAACGGCTGTAACGCCATCACACCTGAACATGGAGGACTCGGTCCCTACTACACCCCCACCCGGTAAGCATGCTCGTAAATCAACAACCTTAAATATTGCACTCACGGCATACCCAACTACATAACGAGATACGTCGCTCATTGTCAGCCCACAGATATTGGTTGCCTCCACTTTAGAAGTGGGTGAGGAACCTGATTTAAATAACGCACACATGTTGAGTGCGAATAAAGATGACACAGTTAGCTGTGCAACAGTGTGCCCACAGGCCTCGGATGTTGACTTAGACGGTCTAAGATTTGGAATTGCATCTGAGCCGTATGAGTCTCAGGACACTTTAGAAGAGATGCATGAGAAAGATGCAATTGTGCTAGGTGCCCACAGGTGTTTCTCTCAAAAATCACCAACGTTGCCTACTGTATTGGCAGTTGATAACTCAGTGAGCTCCAAGGAACATGTGGTGAAATCCATGATGCACACAAGCCTTGCACGCGACATTCCCTGCGAGGCACCCCAGAAAAAACGGAATAAGGTTGCACTTCTTGGAACGGCGAATAACATGGCCACTAACATTCATGAATCTGATACCAATCAAATACAGTCCGACACAGTGGCGATTGCACGCCGTCTGATGCAGTGCTGAATGAATACTCAAAATGTATTTCTCCCCTGAAGCACTTCTCCTGCTTTAATGTGAACAAAATCACGAAAGAACCAACTAAACAGGGTGGGCACTTCAGAATGTACAAGAAGGCTAAATTGAAGGGTCGTGGTCCAGGGATTAGTCGTTCGACCCTCCAATCCCTTCAAAGAAGGCCATGCTTCTCGGGTCCAAGCTCCAGCAGACCTATCTGATGCAGAAATCCTGGAAAGCATTGAAAACTTTGTTATATTAGGAAAAGAGACTCATTAGGAAGCAACTGCTCTTTCTAAAGAGACGAGCTCACCGTTTAGCATCAATCCTCCAAAAAAAAATACACCCAATAACAGTGACATCTTAAGTTCACCAATATCGGAAGCTGTTCAGAACTATCCCGGCGTCGCCATAGCAATGACGATAACGGGCGATGACCTGAATCATAGATCCAAGTTAAGGGGGAACTATGTCATGGAGGCATCTGATATTCAATATAAAAGCCAAACGTCAAGTACAGTGGAAGTGACACCAAGGAAAGAATCCAGACCTTGTGGCGTTGATTCTCAACAGATTTCACTCAGATTAGATGAGGCGCCTTCAAAGAAATCGATATTGGAGGAGAGGCGCCAAATCTCAAGAGAGTCACCAACATATATTTCAACATACTATGCCAACAAATCGATACAGGAAGTAATTAAAGGATTGGCCAATGAATAACACCCTCAGTCTTCGCGTCAAACGAATTTGAGAAAAGAACGAACGACTGGGCAAAACTCACCATTGAGGAGTTCTAACAGCACCCTTCCAAATAAACTCCTGCATGAACATAATGATACTCACACAGAGAAGAGTGCTGAAATAAGAAAACACAAACTAGATCTCCTCGCTTTGATGTCAACCATCACCATAGCATTAGTACCATTTATGAAACTGTACAAGAATTTGAACGAAACTCTGAAAGACCACACTACATTACTAGCCATGATGCACTCTAAACTTGTTTTCTTGGAGGGCTATGTAACACCCCATGATCATCGTGTTCCAGCGGATCAGTTGCAAACAAATTTAAGAAGCAAAACATCCAAGTACCGTGTCAACCAACAACTTAATTGTTTGAGAGGGTCGCAGACATCTATGGTGGAACTGCAAGTAGACCTAACAATGGAGCCCATTAACCAAATCAACCCTTGTTTTGTCTCAACGGATGATGTGTCAAACATGATACCAATGCAGCTACAACCAGGGACTTTAAATAAGCAGAACCCAATAAATAACGATAATCAGCCAGTTATCATCAGTCATTATACCCCAGTCAAAAGGGCTGAACCATGTGGCTTACCCGAAAACGTTTCCAACCTTATCGAGCCTAACATCATTGGTCCAAGTGAAACGCAGAATTCTCCTTTTGCTATCTTTGGAGTACAAAAACCACACTTGGTTGAAAAAAAGAACATCAAGCGAAACAAAATTCTAACGTTACACAATCTATCTGAGGTTCAGTCTTACGTTTACCACAAACAAAAGCTAAGAGAGGAATGCCCAAACCGGCAAAGAGGAAGCTTCCTCCAAAGAACCTAAAAAACATAACAATTGACCTTGCAGCAACAAAGTCAAACATTAAGGAGCAGGTGTGTACACTCGTGATTACTGAAGATGAGATGAGTACTACATTGCAAACATTATTGGATCGTTCAACATATACCGTGGGCCACAATCTAGCGACCTGTATGAAGTGCAAGACCTGCAGGAACAATCGGCAGCTCAAGAAGATGGAGTGTCACATCCAAGATCCTCGCTGTTCAAGCCATCTACATCACCTTTCATCACCATGTCAGAAAAGAGGAAAAGATGCTGTCAAAACGACCAAACAGAGATCAATGGATGTAAAGGTCCAAGAGTGGATATTCAAACACACCGGGTGAAACAGGATCACAAATCAGATCAAATAAGATTGACCAAAACTGATCCGCAAAGGTTGTCTCCCGGTGTGCAGAAACCGAATGGTAAATTAATGCCATGCACTGCCCCTACCCAATGTGAGTTACAAACCCATAAAGTCATAATTCGGCTAAATGATAGAGAGACCAGTTCCAAGTCCGCAATGGGACAGACAATTAAGGACCGAAGATCCCATCCACGGAAATCTGACCTGCGAACATTTAAACTGGAATGAAAATTAGACACTGAGGACTCCCTAATCCTGAACAGAAAGCAGTATTAGAACTCTTTCACCAGGTCCTCAACTTTCGGCAATTGACTTCAAGAGACGTCAAAACCATTGAGTTTGTTGACGACTGAAGAACAGATGAAATATATTTACACATTACTTCTCCAGTGATCAAAACCATGCTTATCAACGATATTGAAAGCTTCCTAATGTTAGGCTTTGATTTGACCATGGTCACGACATCGGAGAGTGACAAAGTAAGGTCTGATGAAAGATCAACACAAATCGACTGTGAGTCGAACCATGGTACGAAAACGGGGTGGAATGGGGTAGAGCAGATTGCAAATCAAAGTTTTGAGCACTCAGATCCGTTGCAGGTTGGCGAGTTCCAACTGGCCCAAGACAGGCAATGAGTGTAACATTCCAAACAAACTCCTCTACTTGCGACATCAACATCACCAATACTCAACTACAAAAGCCCTCATAGAGAAACAGCATGATTGGTCATGGTTATCAAGAGCATTAACAGCTCAGAATGAGCTTTAGCAATCCAACAATCTACTAATGGCAGAAACTCGAACATCCAGAGCAACTAAGGAAGAACCCTACTGATTAAAACTAGCCTCATGGAACACTTGCGGCCATACCCACCTCACCAAAAACAGTGACATCAACCTAGGTGTTTTTGCTGTGCTCTGTTTACAAGAGACAGGACTTTGCACCAAACCGACTTTGGATGGCTTTGAGATTTCATTGAGTGCAGCTATTAAGGGTAAAAAAGGGCGACCATCATCAGGGTTGTTGACAGCAATAAAATCAGGTAGTCCATTAACCTTAATGCAATGTGTATCGAAGAGTGCCTTGTCTCAAGAAATTGTAATCAAATGGGAAGTGAACATGAACACCCAAGCTGCAGAGGCCTCAGCAAAAGTGGTATTGATCAATGTATACTGGAATCCAGTTCTAACATCAAATGAAATGTTCATTGACCATATAGCTAATTTAATTGATGACGCATACACAAACCAGAAAACAGGTTATGTGATTGTCTGTGGAGACCTGAATACCTCATGAATAGCAAACAGTGCAGTCTCTCAAACTACAGCCCATAACCTTTCCAGAGAATCTAGAGCCACAATGTGGAATAACCTGATGACCAACAAAGACATGCACATGCTAAATGGGAACACAAAACAAGACAAGCCACCCCAAACAACATGGCACGGTATGGGCTCTTCTTCCATCATAGGCTATGGACCACATTACGAGAATGGAGGTAGCCATGGAGCTATTAGCTCCTTGGCTGCCTCCATTCCGGGCTCCATTACCGGGTTCCTGCAATGGGGACTTACCGGGTTACTCCGACATAGGAGGACCCAGTAATTCCTCCTTGCAGGAACCCATCCCCATTCCCATTTGAGCCCCCATAGGGCTCAATGGGAAAGGGAGGGAGGTTATAACGGGCAGATTACATCTGGCCCGTTATTGCCTCCCTCTTCCCCTTGCAGGACCCGTAAAGCACGCCTGGTTTTACCTGGCATGCGATCCTGGTCCCGCGATGGGAGGTTCGTAATGAGGTTCCGTACCGGCCCCCTTCATTACGGGAGCATCAGCCTTATAATGAGGCCCTATGTCTTTGTCTCACAACTCTTTTTACCACTCGTAACATCATTCAGATAATGAAAATAAAAGAAAGCGACCACCACTTGCTCTGTCTGGAATGGCTGGGAACCACGAACAAGGCTTGAAAAAGCATGCTGGCCAACATACTCATGAGCAAATACAGACTCAGACTGAAGGTAACGCATAATTTATTTATTAATAATGTGTTACAGTTTATATTTAAACTTTACACATGTTAATTAAATCATATAAAATCGTCCTATTGCTTATTGCATATTACATATTAGTTCTAATCAGCTAAAACAACTAATCAATTGTTACCATTAGGCATAACATAATTTAAACTTAAACTTATTACCCTTACAATTCTTCAAATCATTCAAGCTTAATACTGATTGCACACACTGAGAATACTAAAACACATGTGGCAGAGATCATAAACCACTACCATAATCATTGTCCTGCTGTTTAAGTAATTCATAGTGAGATCTTCAACGTTCTTTCAATTACCAACCATATTCTGAAGGTGGCGATCTGCAGCTGCATACTCTGAGTATTCATGAGACGTTGCCAGAAGGCAGGTTCTCTAATGAACTCTATATCATGGACAAAGTTGCCAAAATTTACTGAATAAGTATCCATCATATTTACACATCTGGATAATACATGCCAAGCTGTTTCTTTGCAACCTTTATTCTTACAAAGTCTACAAAATCTCTCTAAAGGGGTTATACCGTTATATTTGCTTTTGTTAGTCAGTAGCGGTAGATTATCGATCCTCAGTAGTAGTAGAAATCGTCTAAGTCTGCTAGAGGGACTGAGGGACAGGTATGGCTGCATTTGTTTGAATGTATAGAGCATGTAATGAATAAATTTATATTTTGAAAGCTTGTCGAGATGAGCATAATTTTCTAGCCAGTCCCATAGGTCAATTTTTTTTGATAGTGCTTTTTTTTGAGGATCAGTAAGTTTCTCTCCACTCATGGTCCAACATATTGTCCTCAAGAGGGCTTCAATCTCCTTTTTCAGATGGCATCTGGTGGTTACCTTTGTGCTTTCCATGCTAAATTCTTTTAATAGCTGAGATTCTGGTTGATTAGACATCCTTAGGTACAGTTCAGCTCTCCTTTTTAGGACAATAGACCCCAGAGAGGAAACCCCAACTTCCAATCTTAACAATGCCATTGGGATACATTGTGGGATACCTAGGATTTTTCTCCAGAATTTCCCCTCTATCACTTGCAGTAACGCATAATAACATTGTACAATTGATAACAGATCTTGAAGAGGAGAGATCGATGATGGATTATACTCCACTCTTAGAACCACATCGCCGTAACGCAGTCAATAGATGCCAGTCACCCAGTCACCATCTTCATGCTTACAACCAGGAACTAGTACACTGGAAGAAAAAGGCACGTAAATTAGCAAGAGTGGCCAAAAAAAAACAACACTATCAGGTGATCTTGAAAATTTCCATCTAGAAATGAGAAATTTCAGAAATTAGATCTGCGACATATCAATCTGATTCAGAAGCCATGCTCAAGACCCTGGTATGCAGGAAAACCAAGAATATCTGGGTATTAATAAAATCAGTCAGAGTGCAACCAACGGAAGAACAATCAAACCCTATTGGTGAAGCCAGTTGGATGCAGCACTTCAAGAAACTATACATGGCACCTCACCCAATCATATCGACAGATGTGACGACTGAAGGTCTGGAGCCGTGGTTCATTCTGTTAAACCATGACAACATTAGCTACCAAATCACTCGGTTAAACAACTCCCGAGCACCAGGACCGGATGGTCTCACTAACCTCATGTTAAAAGAACACCCGGCATAGTGGCCAGCCTTTATATACACCCTGTTAATGCAAATTTCCACCACACACCAAATGCCATCTTCCTGGAAAAAAGCAATCATTGTCCCAATTTTCAAAAAGGGTAACAGGGACGATCCAAAAAACTGTTGCCCCATCGCACTCCTAGATGTTTTAGGAAAAATATATGGTGCAATCATTTTAGATCATTTTCACACATGGTGCGCAAAAACTGGGGTTAACGATCCACTCCAAATGGCATTTGTCAGAGGTGTTGGTATTTCAGCTAACATTTTTATCATCAACACGCTAAAGAGTCATACTCAAAGCAAAAATGCCAAATGCTTCATGCCATTTATCGATCTGGTACAAGCTTTTGACCAGATCGATCCTCAAATATTGTGGGATAAACTGAAAACGAAGATATGCCCAAAATCCATTCTCGACCCAATTACAGCTATGCATCAAGGCACTTTATTGTTTGTTCGACTGAACAGAAATGGTTTGCTGTCCGAAGAAATAGCTACAGCCAGGGGAGTCAAACAAGGCTGTCCTATGGCCTCAGTTCTATTTAATTTTTTCTTAGCGGACATGAAGCGCATGGACCCTAACATAAGAACTTTCCCTTCCCACCAGCGATTGGAGAGGTTCCCCTATCTCGTCTACTTTATGCTGATGACATAGTCTTAGTAGAACAAACGCTGGCGGGGCTGCAACGACAACTAAACAGATTGCAAACTATTAGTGATAACAACCTTGAAATCAACAAATCAAAGACCAAAATTGTGACGTTCGGAAACTCAAACAGAGGGAAAAATGCACACTCCTGGAGACTTGATGATGACATATCGAGCACATCACCACATTCATGTGGCTGAGTGACACTGTATCAGAGGATCCCATGGTGTGTCGTTTGAAAGCCACTACCAAAGCCTTGGCAAGTCAGGCATGTGCTGTGACTCAGACTTATGGGCGGTTTTCCATCTTACCCGTCCTCATGTTCTATCGGTCAAATGTAGTTCCCACATTATCTTATGGAGCAGAAGCGATGCCACACATTCCAGAAAAGACGTGGACCTCTTTAGAGAGTCTTTTCTGGAAGAAAGATCTTGGCCTCACTCAATCTGTTCCAATACAGATTATACACCGGGAGTTAGGTCTTTCTTCATTAAAATCAATTATGCTTTGGAAGAGTTTCACTTTATTCAGAAAATGTTTTGCTCCCGCCCATCCTGAGATCTTGGAAATGCTATGTAAGGAAATCATGGCATCCCAGACCCCAATGTTACAACAGTGGCGGGAGAAAGTTTGCTCTGCATTGAAAGACATTGGGAGTTCCCTTGAAGTGCTGATTGCTAACCCCAAGTGGTACAAGATCAAATTAAGAGAATTTGATTGGATCCAAACCGTTGAGTCTGCAGAAGGATATCAATCCGCTGCACATATTTCTGGTGAGTCTCGTAGAATGGACACCACCTGTGAATATCCAAAACAATTCTCAGATAAAAAACTATGAGAACAATTCCTGCGTACACAACTCAACTTCCAACCGACAAATGAAGTAAGATACATCCGAGGGCTCAGTGTGAGTAACAGCTGTCGCGTTTGCAAAAATTAATGTGAGATACAAACCCTGAAGCATTGGATCACATCTGGTCCAGCCCTCACCGAGAGGCGTACCATCTTCTTTAATCATCTATTTACTGACTTCCAAAAATGGGATATGGATGCATGTTGGTCAATGCTGACTGCAGGGAACAAAATGACTCACGTGATTGCAATGATGAAATTCCTGGAGCCCTTGTTTATTGACTCATAAAGGTGTACATGCCACCACATGTTATAGAGACTGGTTTGTTGTGAAAACGCTTTGAGCATTTAAGAAACAGTTGATAATGAAAATTGTACTCCACTACATCTTGTCTCCTTGTGTGGATTGTGATTTAATTTTAAGTTGATTTTACTGGATTGTTGTTTGTGTTCATTGTGTTTTTATTTTGTTGTTTTTTTTGTCCTCGTTTGTTTGTTTGGTTTGTGTGTAATGTTGTTATGTGTTTTGCTAAAAAAATGTTGTATTAATTTACATGCAAAAAGAAAAAGTGTGTTTGACAGTGGCAGTGCTGGAAAATACAGTTGAGATTGTCTAGTGACTTACATTGGGTTCGAGAAGCATGAAGGAGGGAGGAGAAGAACCAGCAAAAATTATTGAGACAAGGAGTTCATTATTGCACAACCAGCATCACAGTGGAGCAGTGCTGCCATTCTTCATACATCTCATACAATTATTGGGATTCCTGTTCACAGCAAATCACTGGGGAATTGACTTACAGTTAATCACAGAGGAATATATACAAGGTAAGAATGTGATACAATTGACAGGTATACAGGAAAGTTTACAAGGTATGGTATTCAGTGTAGAAGGTTTAACAGTATGGAAGATCAGTCAGTTTGAGCCAGGTTACTACCTGATTTCTGAATATATTGGAGGAAGGTTCGGCTCTGAGAGTTGCTAGTAGTGAGATCCACATTTTGGCTGCAAGGACTGGGAAACTACTGCCGCCTGCCTTTTGGAGCTTGAACCTAGAAATGGTCAGGCAGTTGGAATATGAGGATCTAGTAGGCCTTTTCCAAGGATTTCCACATGAATTTATCACAAAGGTACTTGGGTGCTAGGTTGTGTAAGTATTTGAATGTAAGTGAGAGGGTTTTGAGTCTGATTCTTTGGGGGAGAGACAGCCAGTGTACACTGTGCCTTAGCTCTGTGATGTGGTGAGATCTCGGGTGGTTGGTTGCTGCTCTGAATGCATTATTTTGGAAGATTTTAAGCTTTTTTAGCTTGTGTTTGTTAGTGCGAGGTAGAGAGCATTGCAGTAGTCTATCTTGGATAAGACTAGGGCTTTGGCAAGGGTGATGTAGCTATCTGTAGTCAGGAATGGTCTGCATGTGTTTGCAGTAGTGGAGGCAGTTCCGTTGATTTGTCTTATCAGGGAAATGGAGGAATCGATTAGATACCTAGTGTTTTTATATCTTTTGAGACTGTAATAATGTTACCATCAATACTGAAGGCATTGAATTGTTTGTCGAGTCTGTTAAGTCTGGCTTGAGTATCCACAAGGAGCAGCTCAGTCTTGTCGTCATTGAGACATTGACTGTGTTTGGCCATCCAGGCTTGGATGTTTTGGTAGATGTCATTTAGGCGCTTGGGTCTGTGTTGTAGTCACCAGAGATAGGAATATGGATTTGGGTGTCGTCCACGTAGTTTTTGTAGGAGACACCCATATGGTCTAAGTCGTCAAAGAGGGCCTTCGTGAAAATGTTGTATAGGGTGGGTGAGGTGCATGATCCCTGGGGGACCCCGCAGGTGATGGGTACTGGGGTCGCAGAGGCGGAAGGTTCTGTTGTTTAAGAAGGACTGAATCCCAGTGGTGACTTCGTCAGAGAAATGTGCTGCAGATGAGAGATGTTTGCAAAGGACTTTGTGGTCCACCAGGCAAAGGCTGCTGATAGATCTAGTAACAAAAGGAGTGCCTTTGTCTTTTATGAACTCCATTTGTGTTACTAGGTCTAACAGGGTTGTCTCCGTGCCCTGTCTAGGCCGGAAACCTGATTGGCGGAGTACTAGTCGATTTTTGCTTTCCAGGTAATGCTGAATCTGTAGATAGGCAGCCCTGTCCAGAATTTTAAGGAGAAAGGGCACAGTTGTAATTGGTCTATAATCCACTGTCATGTTAGGGTCAAGGGTAGGTTTCTTTAGAAGTGGCATGACCCATGCATCCTTCAGATGTGTCAGTAATGTGTTGGTTGCAAAGGAAGCATTGATTAGGGTTGTGATAAAGGGTGCAAGCTCTTTAATACTTGAAGCAGGGCAGGCATTGCCTAGGCATCTAGATGCTTTCAGACTCATGATTATATCCTCAACATCCTTGGTGGCGAGAGGTGTGAATTTGAATAGATCATGTTTATGAGATGGGGATGTTTGTGTTACCAGAGGGGCAGTGTGGTGGACAGGCTAGCTCTCTTTTTCTCGATTTTAGTTTGTAGAAGCTTGATTTTGTCAGAGGGCTGACTGAATATTGGTGCACCATGTAAAATCTTTAATGCATGTAACAGGTTGAACAGAGGGGGCTTCAAGCTCTGTAAGGATGGTAAATAATTATTTAGTGTTAGATTTATCTTTAGAGATTCGATCATTGTAAGAATCACATTTGGATAGGAAAATTGCTGTTTTGTAGTTGTATGCGGCTGTTAGGAAAATCTCTTTGTTAGCTCTTGAAGGGATGCTTTTCCAGGAGACTTCTGCAGCTCTTTTTTTCTTACGCAGGGTTTTAAGGTGTGGGGTGAACCAAGTGTTTAAGTGTGAATGAATTTTTAATGGAGCGATCATGTTAAAGGCATTCAGAATGGTGGTATTGTATAAGTCCACTAGAGAGGTTGGGTTGATATTAGAGATGGCAAGGCTAGTGAGAGGCTTGAGGAATGGGATTAGTTTTTCAGCAGTTATATTGCATGTGTTTCTTGAGATTTTGAGGGGTGCCATGGGTTTGTCTACATTGGAGAGGTTAGCATCATGCAATGAGAAGAAAAGTGTGATGGTCGGACCAGGAACATGGATGGTTGGACAGGAGGTTAATATTGCAGTTGACATCATTGATCCAATCTAGTAGTCTACCTTTATTGTGTGTGGGTCGGAGATACGTTGTAATTAGAATAACCTTAAAAATTAAGTTATATACATTCATGCAGCAGTACATGATTTTTCCAAAAATATGGAATTAGTGTATACCAACGAACACTGCCGAGTGCATATATTATGGAATTCTTCATACAGCCACCATGGTTTTCTTTGGGACTATGCATCATGAAAATGTGTTTTACAGCGGCAAAGCTGGCATGCATCATTGAGACCACGCCATATGATTCCAAGCGTGAAATTGTGTTGCAAAATGCACTCATGTTGTGTTTTCGCACCAGCCTTTTAATGGCGAATTTCATGGGTTCCCCTACTACAGTCATACATTCTATTGCCTTTTTAACCAATTACTCTGATTTTTGGTGTAAAATAAGCTCTGTCGAACCATTGTTTTCAAAACAGCCTCAGGGAGGGAATGGCTCAAAATAACCACAAGTTGGTTAGTTCTTTCTCTCTATGCTTGCTCAAGCCAACTCGGGTAAAACATTTAGGGGCCGATTCATGGAAAAGTGTACATTTATCACACAAGGGCCTCACACCGAGAACTGCATGAGCCTGCTTGCAGAATAAAAATGTGCGCTCTGGTTATTCATGGAATTGTCGGTGCAAAATAACCCTATATGCAAGTTGCAGCTAAAACACCACCAACATGCCTCCACACAAAGCAAAAACAGCTAGAAGCAGCTACCTTTGCATGCTCACTGGGGGTGAATATATGCCTGGATCTCGGGTCCCTGTCATAATTGTTACCGGCAACCTGACAGCATGCATGCAATTTATCGTAACTCGGGTAAAACTCGGAAAATCTGCATGCAAACCACCATAGACCATCCCTGCACCACGCTACACTGCGTAAGCGCACCCCTAAGTTAGATCAGAACCCAGGCTGCGTACATGCACCCCTAAATCTGACATCTGATCTTACCGATGCATGGTGAATCCTATGTGCAAGTGCCTGTGCGCCTACATTCGGGTGGTGGATAGTATGAGGGCTTTGCATGGCCATTTCGTCACCATGTCGGATCCATGAATACATTTTGTTCTACGCAATAGTGGGTATTCGATGGACTGCCTACAGGCCGTCCCTCGTAATGCCCACATTTTGTCTTGTTCTTCCTCATTTTCCACGTTCCACGCCCTGCCTCCCTCTACGCAATCCATGCCCACTCTCCGCATGGCGTTTCACGCAAGGCACTTGGCCTCTCGCAATGATGTGCCGAGCCTGTACAAATTCCATGCAAAGCACGAAAAAGTCCTGTGCAGTCGATTCCATGAATCGACAAATGTAATTTTGCCATGGTTTGGCATGCAAAGTCCCAATTTTCCATTGAGATAATTCCATGAGCCAGGCCTTCTCTCTCTAGAATTTTAAATATGAATAAGCCATCACTTTAACGATACATAGTCGTGCTGGATCTCAGTGATGTCATCAATGATGTCATTTGTGATGTCATATTTGTTGTCATCAGTGTTAGTGTTCGCAGTGCATGGCAGTGACACAAGTTATGGTTGCATTGCTTACCACAACTGGGGAATTCCTTGGATTTTTCAGTTTTACTTGTAAACATAACGTCCATTTAACGACGTTTATTCCATGAATTTGATATGTTTTTATTAACTTAACCATAAACTCCCTTTAACAAAGTTTTTTCTCTAAATTTCGTATGTATTCATTACTGCATCTTAACCATAATGTCCCTTTAACAGAATTTTTTCAGTGAATTTCATAGGTTTTTATAAGTGAAAATGTTTCATGATGTTACATCACTTTATGTAAGTTATTAATAATTCCTCTTTTAACACATATGAAAGAACTATAAACCTCCTTTAACAAACCCATTTGTTGAAATGCATACTGATGTGTGTCGTTATCAACAGCACATGCTGGGGATGCAAGTCACAGTTGAATTGCCTAGGGCGTGAGGCTCGGCCATGATCCCAGCCCCACCGAACCACCCGTTATCCACTGCACCTACCTTGCATCCTAGTTCAATGTCCACTATACCCTCATAATGTGACCAATGATTAGTGCTCATGGCTTGTCGCCATGTTCAGTCTCCACAATCCATGGAGCATGGGCTTCGGCCATGACACAGTCCCCAATTAGTAAATCAGAGTAGACATTTGGCCTTGCCGGGGGTCAGACCTACTACCCAGGTAGCAAATTTATATCACTATTTTTGTACTTACATTTGACACTTTCAAAAAGTAAAACACAGGACTGATTTGCAAAATCATGTTTCAGGTCCTTGCTGATGCTCCTCGGATAAGTTGGCTGCAATACCGTCCAGCACTTCGGGATGCAGCCTCAAGAAGCTTTTGTTTCTCCATTTAAGCCTAGGGTTCGGCCACGCCGCATGCCTAAATAAGCAAATTAGAGGAGGCATTATCCTTGCCAAGGGCCAGGCCACTGTCCATGCACCAAAGTTACATCATTTTTTTTTGTACTTGCATTTTGACACTTTGGAAAAAATAAAGCACAGGACACATTTGCAAAAGCATGCTTTCAGGTCCTTGCTGATGCTCCTTGTGCAAGTTTGCTGCAATCCTGTTCAGCACTTCAGGCTGTAGCGGCAAGCAGAATAATGTTTCCCATTCAAAACTAGGGCCTCAGCCATGCAGCATGCCCCAATAAGCAAATCAGAGTAGACATTTCTCCTTGCCGAGGGCCAGGCCCAGTCTCCAGCCACCAAAGTTAGTTTTTGTACTTACATTCTTACACTTTGGAAAAAATAAAACACAAGACAGATTTGCAAAAGCATGCTTTCAGTTCCTTGCTGATGCTCCTCGCGCAGGTTTGTAATAATCCAGACCAGCACTTCAGGCTGTGGACCCAAGAAGAATATTTATTCCCATTGAAACCTAGGACTTCAGCCATGCCATATACCCCAATAAGCAAGATAGTATGCTTTGTCCTTGCTCAGGGCCAAGCCCATTGCCCAGGCACTAAAGTTAAATCACAATTGTTTGTACTTACATTTTGACACATTTGAAAAAATAAAGCACATGACAGATTTGCAAAACCATGTATTGAGGTCCTTGCTGAGGCTCCTCACGTATGTGTGCTGCAATCCCTTCCAGCACTTCGGATGTAGCCACAAGCAGAAATTGTTTTCCCATTCAAACCTATTTCGAAAAAAATGTCCACATAGTCGGTCCCGGTTGCCATGACCACTTTAACCCCATTGCTGGTCCTTTGTGGTCATGGCCAGTAGCCAGATTGTCTGGGGCATGGTCACAAAATAAAACATGGACACATTTGCGAAATCATTCTTTTGGGTCCTTGCACGAGTTTGCTGCAAATCTGCCCATGTGTTATTTTTTCAAAAGTGTCAAAATATATGTAAAAAAAATAGTCATACAATTTAGCCCACACTTAAAATCCATTCAAACTTTGCACAAACATTTAAGGTTGGGCGTATAATCTTTCTGCAAACTTTTGTACAGAAGTTAGAAGCCATCTAAACATGTTGAGTACCCCCTATAATGCTGCCCCCTCTTGACAAAATCCCACCAAACCACTGAGACTGGGAGTGCGTCTGTAAAGGGAACTCTACTATGAGCTCCAGTGGAACTCTGAGTATATATAGCCTCGCCGGACAAGGAAAATGTGCCCTCTCGTATGCATGAGCGCGTAGCACCCGTGTCAACTACGAAGGTATATTCTTTACCCCCTATGTGACATTCACCCTTGGTTTCCTGTTAGGGTCGGGTGTCACTGATAGGATAGAGCACATCAGAGTCCCCCGTGAGCTGTCCTATTTCATATATAAGTTCGACCCACTGTATAATTGTTGATTTCCCCAGCCCCAGGGTTAACTCCCCCTCTGGAGCTAGTGCCCTGTGACATTTGCAGTGGTGCCTGCTGGGATTGTCCCTGCAGCAAGTTCCCCATGTTCGGTGGTTGAACCACTTGCTGCGCACCTTGCTGCACGCCTGATGCCTGCGGCTGCACTGTGTAATTTTGTGCACCGCCCTGTTGCGGGACGGCAGGCTGATTCACCATGCCTGCCCCCATCCCTTGGCTGTTTTGCCACATGCCATGGCTTCTGCACATGCGCGCCACGTGTCCTGTCATTCCACACAGCCAACATACTGGCAGTGGTCGGGCCATCTGTCCATCTGGCATAGCTGGACCGCCCATCTGTGCGTTCTGAAAGCCATTTTGATTATTCTGAAACCCTCCCTGGTTACCTCAAAACCCTCCTTGATTACTCTGCCATCCTCTTCCTCCAAAATCCCTTCCTCTTGGGTAAAATCCTGTGTTACCCTGATTATTCTGCGATGGGTTGGTCGCTTGTTGTGCGCTTGGTTCGGCTGGTCTGGTGAGCATGGCTCCCTCGATAGCATACTTTGAGAGCTTCTTTTGCAACAGCTTTGCCCCCTTTTTACGGTTCTTTTCTTGCAACAATCTACAGTAGTGTGCAATTGTCAACTGTATTTCTACCCATGGTTTTGCTTCTACTCGTACCAATTTCTTGAGCTGCTTTTGCACCAGTTCAGGCAACCGCTGGCATAATATGTGGTAGAATACAGGGATAGATTTCGTCCAAGACTCATGCGTTTCAAGCACCCACGTGCCCTGGAAATTCTGGATATAAATCAACGGGTCCTCTGACTCTTTCATTTTCTGAGTCATTATAGCTCCCATATCGGAAGTGTCTGGATGTAGCGTTCGCAGCGCTTTCCACACTGCTGCCCTACAGTTATTAAATGGTGCTCCGTCATGGGAGGTGTTAGTTAGGGTTAGCCTAGGATAGCCTGCCCGTTTGCATACTTCATCTGCTCTTTCACCAAGTATGGCAATTAGGAGGCCCTTAATGTCCCCTATAGCTAAGGTAACACCCCCCGTCATTTTCTCTAACTCGTTTATCCACTTTCCGGCTCCTGATGTCAGCATTGGAAGCTTAAGGTTCTCTCGGTCCATGTGTGGCCATGGAATATACTGTGGTCTTGCGCCCCCCTTTTCTAGCAACAGGAATTGGAATGCACAGTCCTCATTCTCTTTCTCCATAGCTCTCCGGTCTATCGCTGGGGTAGCATTCCTTCCTTGCCGTCTACCTGGCAATGCCCTTAATCTGTCTGCATAGGCAGGTGCTGACGCCCCCCTGTGACCATGGGGTGTTCCTTCATGTCGGCCGAACTGCGTGGCAGTCTTCGGTGCCCTACTTGTGGACCCGCTAGTGTCTGACCATCTTACCCCTCGTCCCCTGGGAGCCGTTTTTCGCACCGTCTCCCTTCTTAATTTGCCACATCCTCCGTTTCCCCACCGGAGTTAGATACTGAATACTCCCAGTTTACGCAACTCCTTGCATCTTCTTCGTTCTGCCCAATCTCCAGCCTGTCTAGGGACAGTCCCCTGCTCCCACTACTTCGGGTGACATCCTCGGTGTCATGTAGATGAGTGCTCTCTAAGCACTCATCTTCCCTTCCCCCATTGGATATCTGCTCTAGCCCCATCTGACCAGGACAAACAATGTTCACATACTCATCAGACTTTGGTCTGGGCAGGGGTCTCTTACAATGGAACTTCTAGGACATGGATGTGTGAGGTGAAAAATCACATTTCCTCGTGACTTTTACCAGAAGCTTCAAAGGAAATCTCTGTGAATGCCCTGGATTTAGGGGGATGGCCTGGAAGATGTGCCCATATATGGGGAACAACACTGAACATTTGTTTCCAAAGACTATTTTATAAATATAACTTGTAAGACTTTTATATTTGCAGCAGGACTTTGCAAAAATGTGAAAAGTTAACTGTTTAAATGTGATTTTATGGGCTTTAATTTAAGATGTCATAGACTTCCCTGCACATGGGGAATAGAAATGACAGAGCATTGGGTATTATAAGGAAAGTATCCACGATGCCATTACGAATTATAATATCTATATGCCTAATAATCATCTATACACATGTGTAAAGTTATAGAATTTTAAGTAATATAATTCTCACTGAAAAGTGTGAAAAACTGGTAGAAGGGCGAAACAATCTCCCACAACCACGAGAATTGGACTGCTATGCTCTACATACAATATGTAATCTTCCCATGTGATTTGTTAAAGTGCCACAAATGTATAAATGTGTAAATTAGGCTATGATTGATTTTTGGCAAAAAGGACTGTTTGATGACTTTTTACCTCATAAAATGCAACCTCATAAACTGGGACTCCTCCTAGAAAATGCAACCTATATTGGTTACTTTTTTGGACTTCATTGATTCATGGTGCGTCACCCTTTCTAAACTCTCATGCTGGACTTCCTTTTCATCTTGTACCCATGGTGGCCCTGAATCATGCTGTTCAATCTTCATCTTGTATCCTGTCTTGCAACATTATGGGCCTCATTATGACCCAGACGGAAAATCAGGGTGCTAATAGCACCATGGTCCATGCCGGTAACTTACCGACTCTGCCATGGAGAAAGGGGGAATTACCACCCCATTACAAGGTTGGTGGGGCGGTAATTCCCCCTTCCTCCATGGCCCTTCCCCATTCCCATTTTTGCCCCATAGGGTACCGTAATTAGCACCAAGGTCCCTTTGCGGGTCCATTCCTTAACGGCTGGTAAAACCTGCCGTTAAGGTGGGAACCCGCAAAGGGACCTCGTAATCAGTCGCTAAGGGATTACCGGTACGGGTACCCTTACCTGTACCGGTAATCCCTTAGCGCCAGGGTCGTAATGAGGCCCTATGTGTTACTACTGACTTCTGAAATTGTATTCACTCTCCTCTCTTGCTTCTCCACTCCTTTTGACTGTTTACTCTCTGTTCTCTCCTCCCCTCCGCTCTCCCTTTTCCTATCTCCTCCCCTCCTCCCCTTACTTTCGTCTATGCTCTTACTCTATCAGAATTGTCCCTGGACCTACTATGATAGCAACCTCGTCTGTTGCTCCCCTATCCCCTTACTGTTCCCCCTCCCTCCAGCACTATCTGAAACGGTGTCAGGCCTAGTACGATAGTCACTTGTTTTTTTCCTCCCCTCCCTTTCTGAACCCCTATCCCTCACCTTTTGTTTTTCTCCGGCTCTACTATAAAAGTCGTCAGGCCTAGTACGGTAGTCGCCTGTCTGTTTCCATTTCCTTCCCACTCTCTCCCTCCCTTCCTTATCTATGTCTTAGCACTTGCACTATCTGAAATGTCGTCAGGCCGAGTACGATAGTTAATTTCACATCCTTACTGTTCATGCCCTGTAAGAATGTTGTTGTATTTTCCCTTGTTCCCTTCCTTTCCTTGAAGCGTTTTGAAACACATTGTGTATAGGTGCTATATAAATAAACTATCATATCATATCATATATCATATATCATATTATTGTTTGTCCTATCCGCTTCTTGGTGGTAGGCCTAGCTCAGTTCTGCCCACCAATAATTCTGTGATGTCACCATGCTCTATAAATAAGAGTGGTTTACAGAGCTCCCGACACTCTCTCCTGAATTTCCAGTGCCTGCGTTCCTGATCTTCCACATTCATCCTGCCAGACTCCAGATTCCACTAAAAGGCCAAAGCAAAGCTGACCAGATTTCACTGCCAGGCCAAAGCATTGCTGACCATCCCAGCAAAGGCCTAGATTAAGAAAATCCGACTAAAATCCCATTAAAAATCGGAAAGGCTGTGGTACCTTAGCATCCTGAGACCCGACTGGCTGGTCCACTTCCTGTGCCATCCAGTGACCAACCCGAATTGCCTAGCTGCACTTGCCATCCGGTGACCAGACCTTTGCCCAGCTGTCTTTTGCCAGGAGAGTCCGCTACCCGGTGACCCGAGTGGTGCTGTGACCAGAACCCTGTTGACTGTTCCAAAATTCCCAAACTCAAGCGTGGACTGTGAGTATCCCACATCCCATAACACATAGTCTACCCCATCCTGACCCGTTTGTCTTTGTTCCACTCTCTAAGCAAGCCTATCCCTACGCTGGTAAATTGTTAAAACTGTCAAAATTCTCTGTGCCTCTTGCCCTTGATCTCCAAGCGTTAGTGCCACTTTTCTCTTCATTTCTGTCTTGCATAGATCATAAGTCATTAGAGATATTGTGTTTAAATAAATTAATTTTCCCTAAAGAAAATGGGTACACTGCGTGAAGGGTTAAGACTGCAGCATAACTTTTATATTCACGGGTGGGGTTCCTCTTTTCTTAGCCATTAATTCTAGTTGAAGTAAAATTTGTCTTTCATTTTAAAACCGAATGTCTCTTTTTCACTGCTATATTTTCCTAAAAAGAAACCTCACTCTACCTTCCAAATCTCTCTCATTTCACCAGCTAGAGACCTATTTTCATCTCTATATTCTCCCTGTGATATATATCTATCCCCCAGCCCAAAAGCCGCATTGAGAATTCAAGTATTTCACCCGTTTTTCCTCAAATTCGTTTGTGTCATTTTAAGCGGGAATTGAGAAAATTGCAACTTTTCAACGTGTTACTCGGCTGCAGCATGTTCTTATTTTCCACTTGTTTTGAATTGTATGCTTCTTGTTGATCCTTTGCCTTGTGATTGCTAGGGTTTATGCATTACAGTTGTCGTGAGAAGTCATATTTTTTTATTTTTTTTATTTTTTTATTTACTTGTGCATAATCAAAAGAAAATGATTTTTACAAGAGGATGGCAATTTAGAATCAAACAAAGCTTGTTTCGCCTGCTATCACTCCAGGTCAAGATCGTTTACAATCCTAAGGTGGAGTCAGGGCCAAAACGGCATGGAGGATAACTCGTGATCGACCAGTAGGGAAGATGGGTAGTTTGGGTAGACCCCGTTTCCGTAGAGAGTCACAAGCTGACAGGAGGGGACCTCAAGTGGATCAGGCCTATCAAGAGTCGTGCTGATCAAGTGAGGGTTGCAGTCCCACGTTCGCGATTTTGGCAAAGGCCTCCTCGATTATTTTAGCCGTGGCAACCGCCCAGCAGGGTTTTTCCCCGAGATCAAGCGGCACCACCATGTGTTTTTTTCGATCAGGATGGAATCGTGCCATAATGGGGTTAGAAAAGCTGAGCATGCTTGCTCCAGTGAAGGGCAATTTAGCAGCAGGTGGCGAATTGTCTCGATGGAATCTGGGGCGTTGCATAGCCTGCAGGTGGTAATAGTGGATACAGATCTTATCCCTAGAATTTCCCTCGTGTGGAGCAGATTGAATCGAGCTCTTAAGAATGTCGATCGCAGTTTTTTGTCCGGGAATTTTAGACAGTACCCCATGGGGGATTTCAGCTTGTTGTACGTGGGAGCGAGGTGTTTTAAGAATTTAATTGCAGCAGCTTTGTCGATGGTGTTCATCCAGTCTTGGATCTTCAGTTTTTCGTTGACTCTTTGGGGGTTCGTAATCAAGTCAGATTTGGAACATACCAGTTCATCCAGTATGGATTATTGGTGGCGCATCCAGAGAAGGACAGCTTAGCTGGTCGTAGTGGCAAACTCCTGTCCGATGATGTTGCAGATCGGGAGGCCATCTATGATTAGGGTCTTCCTGAACAGAGCGAGAGAGGCCACACTAACAGTGGCACTTAACGAGAGCAGCCCTAGCTCTCTTCTAACCGCTTCGATGGGAATGGCGTTAGGTAGGCCAAGAAGAGTTTTCCAGATGTACCCCTCTAACTTTCGCAAGAGGTGCGTTGGAATGTTGAACATGGCGTCCATGCCATAAGTTATGGCTGGGACCATTTTTCCCTTGTAGAAGTTGATAGCCGGGGATAACGAAAATTTGCCGAACTTCCTGTCAATCGCTTTGAGTTGTGAGGTCAACAGTTTGGTTTTCGACCAGGGATGGGCTTGCATTTTCAATTCCTGGTTTGATCCGTCAATAAACACCCCCAGGTATTTAAAGTGGGAAACCACTTCGATTCTGATTTTATTCACTGACCACGACGTAGGTTTTTTACGGGGGTGGCAGGTTTTTGCGACAATCATGATCTTGGTTTTGGCCTGGTTTATTTGCAGGTTGTTATTGGACATATAGACTGCAGGGTTGTCCAGCTGCCGTTGTAGACCGATGGGGGTTTCGTCGAACAAGATCATGTCGTCGGCGTAAAGAAGTCGGGACAAGGTGGTGTTTCCGAACTACATGGGGGAAGCTGTGGACCAGGCCTTCAGAGTCTTTGTAGTCCCCCAAAAATGCAACAAAGAGCGCGGGAGCCAGCGGACAGCCTTGCTTAACTCCTCTGTTGGCTTGGATTTCCCTGGAGAGGACACCTTGCCTGTTCAGCCGAACATTAAGAGTGGTGCCAGTGTGGAGAGCCATTATTGGGTTTAGGACAGATTCAGGGCAGTTCCAGTTTTTCAATTTAGCCCATAGTCTCGTTCTGTCGACTTTATCGAAGGCCTGAGAGAGGTCGATAAATGCAGCGTACACTGGCTGTGAGCCTTGTTTTATTTTTGCCTTTAGGAGGGTTAGTATAAGGATGTTCAGTGCAGTGCTGCCGTTCTTCTTGAAGCCCGTTTGAAGAGGATCACTGCACGGCGCCGTTTTTGCCCAGCGTTGAAAGTGGACTAGGAGGAGAGAAGCAAAGAGCTTACCCTAAATGTCCAGTAGGGCAATCGGGCGGTAGTTTCCGTGAAGATCCCTGCTTCCCTGTTTGAAAATGGGGATAATGATAGCTTTACACCACGACAGTGGGATCTTCCTGGTTATTCTGCAATGGTCGAACAAGATACTGATAAAGGTGGACCACTCGTGGAGGTGTTTCTTTAGGTCTATGTTGGACAGGCCATCCGGGCCTGGAGCTCTTGACGATTTTAACCTTTTAATGGCCAGAGTTATGTCTGGTGCAGCTGACAGGTTTATCCATGGGGCGTCTGTGGAGTCCGAACGCAGAGTTGACAGTGGGGTCGGGCTGGCGAAAAGGTCGCTGAAAAATGTAACCCAGGCTTGCTCCGGTACTGCGTTGATCATATTTGTCACAGTAGCCCCTTGAGTGTGGTTTATCAGGGACCAAAAGTCCGCTGGTTTTTTTGTTTTAAGGGCTCTGAGCATTGATTCTGCATCGTGCCTATATAAGGCTGCCTGACGCGTTCTGATCCATGATTTGTAGATTCGATGTTCGCTAATCCACAGGTTCCAAGCGGTGATAGAGTTTTCTGCCTTGGCGTTGCGTTTGAACTTCCTTAATGCAGTTTTTTTTAAGCGCTATTTGCTTATCGTACTGGTGGGTGTGGGTCTTAAGGTGGCACGCACCCGACTGTGAATGCTGCTTGTAGTTTAGAAGCATAGGCAGGTAGTTCGGTCTACAAGGTGGGGCGGAGGGTAACTCGCCCGCCGCTTCGGCAACATATTGATGATTAATTGCCCTTATGTTGGCAGATGTCAGATGCAGCCGTGATTGTTGTGGATTAGACTCCACTGAAGGCAGATAGTGGTTTGTCTTTCGAACCATGGAGAACCATGACAGCGTTAGAATGCTGTGGTCACTCGCTGTAGTTTCAACCACTTGAAAACCTTGGATTTCTGCGCACAGGGCTTTTGAAGCGAAGATGTAGTCCAGGGTAGCCGACCACTGGCCTCTCTTCCATGTAGGTAAGTGGGGCTGACCTTCCCTAATCCTGGCGGCGTTGTGTAGATTCCTGGAGGACATAAGGGTCGTCCAGGCTTCGCCTCTTAGTTCAGCTTGTGTAGGCTCAGTGTGCTGCGTACGTAGATCCGTGGATTGATCGCACTTTGCGTTGAGATCTCCGCAGATAAGTACCCATGGGGTGCCCCAATCGATAAGGATGGAATCAATTGTTTCAGCCATGGTTTGGCAGAAGAGCGATGTCGAGGTCCTTTGGGGATTCCAGTAGACAGTGATCAGAGCGAGGGGAGGCGTGGGTCGGCCTTTTGGGGGTGAGTTAGAGTTTTCAGCCAGGCGATTCCATTCAATTAGCACCGCCAGGACCCCGTAACAGTTGGCCGTGGTCTTCACGATTTTTAGATTTTGGTCTGACCGCACCGCAATTAGAAGTCCTGCCGATGGCCGACCTAAAAGGCCTTTGACAGCTGGCGAGATCACGATGTCATATCCATCCATCGAGGGTTTGTCTTGAAGCCATGTTTCTTGCAGGCAAAAAATATCGAACTGTCCCAGATCCAAGCAGTTTTCGTTAATTAGGTGAGCGTGTCCTCTTGTGTTCCAGGAGGCCAACGTCAGTAGTTTAGGCTGTAGGCGAACGTCGGCTTCCTCCGGTGATTGCTATTTAGCTATGTTTGAGGATAGCGCTCCTTTAATCCAGTCCCATGGACCACCCGATGTTGAGGACTTTTTGGGCGCAGGTGATAGGGGGGGTGAAGCTCGGTTACGAGGTCTCTGGATATGTGCGTCTCTTCGGGGAGACCGCTATCTCCAAATTTGATTTCTTCTGTCCGCGCAAAATCTATCTTGTTGGTGGTGGGTCGGGCGGCGCGTGGATATTTCTTGTCTGCCTTCGTTGAAACGAGAGTCCGTCCGAGCTGGTACCTCGGCCCGTACAGCTTTAGATGGAGTTCTTAGCTGGGCAGGGTGGTCCCGTGAGGAATGAGGACGATAGTCAGGTGCTTCATGAGGGGAAGTAAATTTTCTTGGAGCGTCAGTGAAGTGGGTCCTCAGTTCATCTCTGCAGTCAACGTGTCGTTGGGATGGACTGTGTTCATTGGTTTTTCTGTTCTTAGAATAGGATTCTCGGGTGGCCATTTTTTGATCGAGGGGTTTTAGTTCTGACAGAAGAAGACCGCGTAATTTGAGTTCTTCGTCTGCTTGCTTGCATATGTCCTGGATTGCGGAGCTGTAGATATGCAGGTAGGCCTTGGCCTTATTGTCCCTGTGGTAAGGCTCGACCCGCTTGAAGTTGTCCGATTTCAGTTGCTTTAGGGAGACTGTGGACGATGTTATTTTTAAGACGGTTCTTCTGTTCAGAATGGTGTGCTTGTCTTTGTTAGATATCTGCTCAATTTTAAAAAGGTGGATGGGGCTGTCCTTCTCAGAGTGAGCCTCGTTCTTTCCAGTTAGTTTGTGGGAGGCGATGGGCCTCGACGCCATGGATTTATCTAGATAGAGTCTTGGTCTGCATCTGCTCTGAGGTTCTGGTGAAGCACTTAGGGGAGAGTTAGGATGCCGCGTCCGAGTCGGACTTTGATGAGCTGACTCCCCCGATGAAAGAACTGGGGTGTCAGGCAAGACTTGGGGGTTGCAAAGCCGATGAGAAGTTGGTTGCGAGTCATAGGAAGTAGAGATTTTCTCGGGCGAGTCCTGGACTTCTTGCGCAGACGCTGTTGATAGAATACTTGAATTCAGAAAATCTGCTGGTGATATCGGGGACTTGGTCAAGTCCGTCACGGATTGTGGCCGGGACCCGGCAGGGTCTGCACTGGCCAGCGGCGTGTGGTGATTAGACCTGACTGCACCCGTTTCCAGCGAGCGTTTGCAGGGTTGACGTAAAGCTTTGTAAAGTTTACAAAAGGGGGCCAATGCGATGGTTATTGCGGACATGATTGTGGTTAAGTCTTTTCTGTTACTTGGTAAGTCTTTATGGGGAGGGGAAGCGGGAACCAAGAGTCTTCTAGTGTTCAGTGGTGTGTCTCTGGGGCCTAGAGATGTGGGGTTCACCAATGAGTGCCTGCGCCTTGAAGTACTACCTTCCAATTCTGATGGATTGAACTTCCTTGCAGTTGCGGAGCTTGGGTGGAATTCGGGATCTTCCAAGAGGAAGGTGTTGCCTGAGAAATCTCGTGGCATATCCAGAGGGGTGAAGGTAGATAGGTGCGTCTTGGTCCAAGGTTGGGCAGACATTTCTCTGTGACGTGGGTAAGCTTTGGGCTGTAGTAAGTCCTTAATGACCGAGAGGCCCTGGTTGACCGGTCGATTGTTGGTAATTGACAGAGGGAGTGGACTGACCTCCGGACTTGGAATGGGAGGCGAGGTCTTCTTCGCCTGGCCATCTGGTGGGGCAGTTGGAACAGTGCTGTGTGCGCGATCAGAGTCCAGGATGGTCAAAGCCGGAGTGTCTAACAGGTTTCCACCACATGCAAGGGTTTGGGCAAGAGCTTGAGTAGGTGGAGGGAGTTGGGAGTCTTGGATAGCGAGAGTTTTCCTGGTTTTAGGGGCAGATGGGGTTTCGTCAAGGGCTTCCAGAATTTCTGCGTCTGAAAGTTCGGAGTTGGTAGATAGCTTTCTTTTCCCTTGAGTCTTGAAAAAGTTCAACAGGGCGGTTGACAGGAGTGGGGTGGGTAGAGGAAGTTTAGCATATCCCCTCTTTTTTCCGCCCTGGTGCGGGGCAGCGTTTTTGGACTGCCTGCTACTTTTTAGTGAAGTGCCAGGAAGGTTTTGCTGCTTTTTGGTTGAGGTTGGTAGTTTATTGTGCAATAGTTGTGAGGGCGTAGCTTTCAATGCGGAATTGGCTTTTATTTTGTAAAGCGTTCTTTTTTTGTTTTTGGATGAACTTGATTTATGCGGACAGGTGTCCGATGATTTAGAACAATCGTCTGAATCTGAGTCATTTATTGTCTCCAAAAGAGGCTTCAAAAGTTGTACCTGGGTTTTATTTTGACCTTTGTTTTGGGGTTCCGAAGTTGGAACAGAAGGCAGGATGTGGTCCACGGCTGTGTTTGGTGGTGGGCCAGTCAATTCATCAACAGCCGCCAAAAGTGGGGAGGCTGCTCCCTGTACGGAGTCGATGGAGGGCTCCCCCGATGCAGGGTGAGTTGCTGGCAAATTCTGTACGCAGGCGGGGCCAACCGTGTCGGGAGTGAGCCGGCTGTCATCCGAGATGGCGTGAATCGTGGCCATGGTGGTCTTATAGGCCAGGTTCTTCTGAGAGTTAAGGTGGAGTTCAGTCGTAGTAGGTTGCGCCCTGGACTGGGCTGAGGACAATGCCCCCACCAGCTGGGGAGCCAATGCAGGTGAAGGTGTTCCAGTAGGCGAAGCAGAAATGGATCGAGGATCGATCATGAGGTCAGGTGCCATAGAATTCAAGAAGGCCGGGGTGGCTGAGGTCGCCGACGCAGGCGCCCTCAGACCCCCTGGCGGGAACCCTCCGGTCCCCGCTCAGGACGGGCCGCTCGCCGAGGCGGTAAGAGGGCGCTTGGCATCAGGTGCTAGAACCGGCCAAAAGTCTGTGGAAGGCTCAAAGGAGCCGCCTCTGGATGCCTTGAGAGGCGCTGGAATCATCAGGTCTCCGGGCCCGAGGAGGGCGTGTGAGGACACTAGGTCCATAAAGTCTAAGGCCAGCGGCGGCCGAATCCCTGACGGCTGAACGTTGCTGTCAGGTAATTGAGGAAGGAGGAGAATGCTTCTAGGGGGGGCCGTGTCCAGAGGGGACTGCATGGCGTTCGCCGCCGCCGCCGCTGCTTGGCGTGGAGAGATAGCGGTGGTGGAAACAGACAAGAGAAGTAAGTTCTTTTTCACTCGGCTCCTTAGTAGACGCTGGTCCGGGTCTTCCTCCATGGAAGGGGGTGAGGATAGAAGGGATGGAGAGGCAGGGAAGGGAAAGGGGGGAGGGAGTGGGGGAAAGGGGGGGTGGGTGGGTAGCAGGGCTCGGAAGAGGCCAGAGAGGAGGGACGGGTAACGATCAATCTGGACGGTCTGGAGAAATGGGCAGCGGAGGAAGCCGCGGTAGGGCAGAGGCGAGGGCACAGCTGGCGATAAGTCAATAAGTCAATCAGTGCCTACCTCAGCGTCCTTCGGGCATGGATGAGCTGCAAGCGCATTGGTCCGCCCTCTGGGTCCCGGCGCGGACTGGAGCAGACTGGAAACTCAGCACGAAACTCTGCGCGCGCTCCACGCGGAAATGAGTTTTTGTAGCAGATCGAGGTTGCACTTTCTTAAAGGTGTATACCACCGAACGAAGATCCCAGAGGCAGGAGCAGCAGAGAAGCACAAAGCACGTCTGTGGCAGTGAGAGGACTGGAGCAGACTGGAAACTCAGCACGAAACTCCGACAAGTCATATTTGTCTCAAAGATTTAACCGCACATTAATTATTTATTTGTCAATTTCCGAGTGTCATTTCATGCTATTACAAAGGGTTTAAAATCCCTCTCATATTGTGAGGGAAGGTTGGATTTTGATTCTGTTCACTGCCTCTATCCTTGAATACCTGCTGCTTCTTTCTATCCACTCAGAAATTGGTTATTTGTGGGTTGAGGGAACTTTGCACGGGGAAACCTTACCTTGGGTGCTATCTATCCTTATTCAAAAAGTGCTCCTATTCAATTGTGCTTTGGATATGTTCTACTAGAAGGTTGCATTTCTTCAATTTCCATTGTCATTATCACCCCATTGCTGATTGCTGACCAATATTAAAATGTGTGTTATTTTTGTGAATTCTAAAAATAAATAAATATTGTATTTCACCAACCGGCCTGGTTCATGGTCCATTGTGGCCCGGTATATTTGTAAACGGGGGTGTGAGAAGGGTTGGGACTCGGCTCAATTTGAATTAATTTAAATTAAAGGAAATTAAAGGACATTTTTTTTAATGTATTGAGCACCAAATACCAGGCTAAGACCAAGTATCCTGGTCCAGTGTGTGACGCTCGATTGGTATCCTTAACAGGTGAAGGACACACTGTAGGTGCAAGACACCTTCCTGGAGTGGAATATCAGAACTGAGGGGCTCACATTGCCCTGCATACCCTTGATTGTGCCTCTTAGTATCCCAGAAGTCCAGAGGTAAATAGCTGGAATCCTGTTTTGTCTTTTTGTGACATCTTCGAGCCGGATCAACCATACTCGATGCCTTCCAAGCTTCCACAGGACCCACAATGAAGCTTTTGGCACTCTATGTAACTTTGAACCCTTTGCTGCACTTTGAGCTATCAGAACGCCAGCTCCAACCATTGAAGCAGATCCACTCGTCTCGACCCAATTGCAGGCTCCATATCTTGGGCACAACTAACTCTAGCGCCAACTAGAATGCTAGAAGCCATCAAATCTCTCTTCCTGAACATTGACATGAGCAATTGAGAGAAGTCACATTCAAAATGACTTATCACCGACCGCCAGTGGGATTGCATCAAATCGTACATCTCGACATCTGCGAAAGATCGTCTCATTGCTGTGGAGAATGAAAACAAGATTTAAAGGTGCAGTGCTTAGGACATGCCCTCCTGGTCTATTTCTTCAGGGCCATAGTGTATTTTAAGGCTGCTTTTCATACCTTCCAAAAGAATATTCGTGGGCTATTAACACTGTTGCCAAGGCTCTTGCCTAAGCACCTTTGCTTATCTACCCAGTGTTTCTTTATATATCAGAGTTCTTCCTTCTCTTTGTTTCTTTTACACAAGTGGGTTTCTAGTGTTCTTAGTTGGTTTGCAATGATTGTTTTATTAAAGTTCCTATATTGTTATAGAACCTTGATAGGACAATCTTTTATTGTGGAATCATTACACTAAAGTTGTTTGGGTTGTTTTTTTGTAATCAGTTCATAGCCTTCTTGAATATATACCTGTTTTTATATCAAACCTTCAGTATAGTGTCTCTCAAAATGCTTTATTGCGATAATAACCTATACAATTCACAATACAATAATCAGAAATTGATCGAATTCGACAGTAACACATTGTCATACCCAAGCACATAGAATTCAACCTTAGAACAACAATAGCTATTCAAGACACCGATACTTACAACGATGCACACTGGAAACCGTCAGTGGCACCATAGGAAAACAGATGCTGGAAACACATTCTCATGTTCTCTCATTCTCACTGCTATTTTTAAATGCGGCTTAAGTGCCCATGGCACTGCCATATCTGGTCCCAGTTTCAGGTAAAGGAAGCCTTTTGATTGCACAAATGACATCAAAATGGAGCAAGCTAGTCGGAAGAATGTCAGTCCAAATATGTGAAAATGCCGTCACGATTCCGCGGCTGCGCAGCTAAAGGCACATCCATTAGTAAACGTACTTGCACGCTTCCCCGTCGTCAGAGTATTGCCTACAGGCATTATTCCAAATCTAAAGCAAATGAACCATTTCCTTACAGTGGACGTTATAATTCAGGTGTGATAACTCTCTCTCTCTCTCTTAGCGTAAGGATTTATGGTACATGCGCTTCATTTTTCTACTTCTGTCAGGCAACGTTTTCCTCATCTTCATAAAATGTTGCCCTCGGCTGTGCACCAATTCTCCTTATATGTACTTTCCTAACACTAAGTAGGGACTGTTAGGGAGAATTCTCTGTTTAGGCTGAATTTCCTAACCTAGTGAGTCCCCCAGCAGCTTTGCTGGATTTCGCGAGTTTGTTTTTTTCCATCCTGCCAAGAGTGAGACTCTTTTCCTCCCACTCTTGGACATGTATGTGTGTAATTCCTTTGAATGTCAATGTGTTCTATGGGCTATGGGGTCTTTTACTCCATAGGGTCTCATATGTTTTTCTATGTGTGTTACACCGCACCCTATGTGCCGTAGCACTGGGGCGTCCTAGCGGACCTCCACCATAGACTCCATACCCGGGGACTGACTACTGTCTCCCCGGGCATGTAAAGTCACCATTGGCTTTACTAGACCTAAATTTACTAACAGAACTAGTACAAACCATCTTATTGTGGACGTACTAGTAGGGGTAATTCGATTACTCCTGGATCTGTTACTCGAGGGGGCACTGCCCCGTCCCCCCTCGTCGAGTTTTGGCTGGTGGCAGTGGAAACTACTTGTTATGTTCGACACCGAACCTAACCCTATGGGATTCGTCCCATTGTTGGAGATTGATACTTTTCCTCGTTAATCTCTAACGTACCACCGGTCTACTTATCGTAAATAAGTTTATCGGATGGTATTTTCTGCCAGAACTCGGTTTTTAAAATGGCGTCTGTGTTCGTCTCTGTAACTCCTAAACCAAAGGTTGAGCCCTTTGTTCCACTTTTGGCGGGCTCTGTACAGAGACCCTCCAAAGTGGTGCCATTCTGTCTGGGTTACCACAGGGGTGTGGGAGGGGGTTTAGGCACCCTGGACCGAGTTGTCTTGCCAACTCCGGTCGCAGTCTGGAGTGATTGGCCCAAGTGGTGAGCCTTCCCGCTCACCACTTAGCATGTGTTGATTGACAGCTAGGCTGAATGAATGGGGGTTTTCTGCATAAAAGCAGGGCTTTTGGGACTGGATCTTCAGAAGTCGCCACAGGACCTAAGAATCCGACGAGGGTAACGCTGAGCCGACCTGCAACGACGACACCTCCGGTGGAGCCCTGCTGAGCCAACTAACCACTTCCCGACGACAGAGGAGATCTCCCTGCCGGAGAGTCTCTTCCCGTGACTGGTGGGAACAACCAGTCCCCTTTGCTTTTTATTCGCCTCAGGACGCAGTGGTCGAATTGCCCGTGCAGCGCACCTCGGCAACCGGATAGCCACTACCCCTGTACTGCGACCAAAAGGTGGTGCCTTGTGACGGAGCACTCTGCTGCTGGTCTCTTCCCTGGTGGTGCACCGGACTTCACATTTCTTCAACGACGAGAACATCTCTACTCTTGGCAAAGACCCGACGTGCACCCACCACCAGGAACAACTGCTCCAGGCGGAGCTGCCCTCCACAACAAGGTACCGTGTCCGCCTGGCTTCCCTTTCGATCGGTTCGAGTGAGGTGTCTTAATCCCCTCCTTTCCGTTGGGTCGCCTCCAAGCTTTTCTCATTTATTGTTCTGAACTGGTTCAATCTGCCGATAACAATTTGCTACAAAGACTTGAATGCATCTCCACTAGAGACTTTTTGGGACATATCGCCTTGCCTCTCTCCGAGTGGGCCTGGCCTCTGAACTTTATGATCTATTGTGGTGCTTGCCTTCTTACCGTACATTTTACTCGTGAAGTATTGAACTGTGTTGATTTCGTAACCTGCCTATCTTTTTCTCTCCCGTCCTAACTAATATTAGAGTGCCATCTAGGTTGAGGTATACACCTCTGTCTGTAAATAAGTGGTGCCGGTAGAACCTAGACTTGTCGAAATATTGCTAGGGGGATTGATTGTTTCTTCTTCGTAGAGTAATTGTGTTTGATTTGTTTGCCGTGAAAGTGCCATAGTGTTTTTCATAGATGTTTAGTTATAAATAAATACCTTAATATCTTTACACTAAGCCTCGTTGCGTGTTTGCTTGTCTTGCTGGGAAGAATCGCCCTATTTTGTATACTCCACATACTGCTCAACTCTTCTTGAGGGAAGTCTGACTGCTCAGCCACAGCTACCACGTGAATCTGTGTGGTACAGACTGCTACCAAGTGGGTTCACCGCCAAACACCTGTAGTCCTAAATCTTTTGCAGTGGTCCCAGAGGGAACTGCACAGGTTTCCGCCTAACACTGGTGTACAGCGGTGGGATTTTATATCGAGTATACAGTTTAGAGTGCTTTTTTCGACACTGTAGGATAACTAACCACAAAACTTTGCACAAAAAACAACTTTCAAAAAACATGTCTACGATGGAAACTTACAGTCAAGAGTCCTTGTCAGGTGAAAATACTGAGAGTTTGCGAGCTCTCTGTAGGCAAGAGAATCTTTCTGTAAGAGACAAGAAGTTAGAACTAATCGAGAGATTGCTGGCGAACCAAAGTCTGGGTACTGGTTCAGAGGAATCAAGCTCTCCAGCAAATGTAGATAACAGTAATGGTGTTGATCTAAATCATAATTCTGATGATAGCGATGAAGAGGCTGATGAGGACGGCGAGGCTAACAAAACTGTCTCCCCTGCTCCTCTACCTGCCTTACCAGCTGTGCCTACGGGGCCCATACCAGGTCCCACAAGTAACCCTGCTTATTTTGAACTTGAAAAAATGAAGCTCGAATTAGAAACGGTTCTTGGCTCAATCTGAATGAAACCAAGAGCTCGAGTTCAGATGGATGTATGCCCAGGCTGAGCAGAAGCAAGCTGAGTTAAGACTCAGGGAAATAGAACTTAATCACGAGTTAGAGATGAAAAAGTTGTCTATGGAAAATGCTTCTCTCTCCTCTCCTCTGGTTCCTCTAGGAGCTCCAGTCCCAAAAGACCCCGGATGCCGAAGGAATTAGTGGGTATGGATGAACCGAGATTGGATGTGTTGGATTGGTTGAAACTGTTTGAATACAATCATTGGCTCCAGGACATCACCGGGAATGCTTTACTTCCCTGGTTGTTCTCTAGGCTCCCTCCTGTTGCGACTGATGTGGTAATGGAGTTGGGGGAGGCGGATAAGACGGATTACGAAAGTGTGAAACTAGCTTTAATAGCTAGATTCGGGAAGACCCTTTCCCAGTATCTTAAGAGGTTTAGAACCCTCAAAAAGCATGATGGTACCCCTTGGGCTACCTGGGTGAGTGAAGGTTTGAAGAACTTAGAGGGATGGATTAAGGGTTACAAAGTGAACACTTATGAGGGTATGAGGAATCTTTTTATGTTGGAGTCTATTTATGATGCCTGTTCTCCTGAGCTCAGACAGCACTTGGCTGATTCAAAGGAATTGGATTCCCGGGAGCTAGCTAGGGCTGCTGATTTATGGGTTGCCAACCGGGCTACTCATAAGGATTCTGGGGCAACTCAGAAAAAGGATGAGGGAAAACAGCCTAAAAAAGACTCAAAAGAGAATTCTAATAACTCACATTCCAAAGAGGGCCCCAAACAAAACCAGAAGGGTAAGCCACAAGGAAAGCCACAACAGAATAGTGTGTCTTCTGGTGCCAAACTGGAAGGAGGTCAGAACACGCCACCATTCCAGAAAGCATTCGGTAAATGCTTTGTTTGTGGCTCGACTGACCACGTGAAAGGAGATCCCAGATGTAAGGGTAAACCTTCAGGGATCCAGCTTGTCTCCTTAGCCTTCGCTCCAGAGGAGGAAGTCCAAATGGCAAGTGGAAACTTTCTACTGCTAGCTGACGAACCCATTGGAGTCTCAGCCAGCGTTTCTTTAGTATCTCTGGGGTTGTGGGAACAACAGAATTTAGATGTCTATAATTCTATCCCCGATAATACTAAAGAGTATTATAAGGACAGTGTCCAGGTGAATGGTCAGGGGACTCCTGCCATTGGGGACACTGGGGCCAGCATAACTGTGGTGGATAAATCGTTTTTTCAGGCTGAGGATGTTGCTAAGGCACCCAAACGCCTCACCAAGTTAGCTGGAGGGCCTGTGCAGATGCTTCCCCAATTACCAGTTCTCATCCAGTGTATCGACATGACTGTGAAGATACCTGTCAGCATACAGAGTGAGGTACCAGGACGCGTACTGTTGGGTAGCGATTTGAAAACTCTCGGAGTTGTATCGCATACTCCCAGACCTCCTAGTAAACGGTTACAGGAGCTAACCAGACCTGCAAGAGAGAGGACCAGGTGCGGTACTCTCCAGGAGATGATGAAGAAAGAAATCACTCCTGCTCCACTGGAATTGTCGGCCGCTGTCTCCAAGAAATCAGAAGCGAAATGGAAACCTAAGGCTTCTATCCCGAAACCAGCAGCCAGCATTCCAGTGCAGCCCGCACGGACTTCCCTGCGGTTGTCCAAAGTTACACCCGTAACTCCACCTCCAGCCGAGGCTGAGAGGGAGGTACAACCCTGTGTGGTAGAATTAGACTCTGAGGAAGAGCTAATGGAAGGCCAGGAACTCATGGGAGATCTGGATCCTGTTGACCATCCTGAGCTGCAGTCTTTACTGGCAGAAGGTGGACCCAGCAGGGCAGACTTCAGTAAGGGACAGAGAGAATGTCCAACTCTGGAAGGTCTTCGCCACCAGGAAGAAGCTCAGGCTGAAGGGCAAGAGCCTGGGAAATATAGGTTACACTGGGAAGATGGCCTCTTCTACAGTGAACCAACCGAGTCTGCACCTGGGGACAACAAACGACTTGAAGTACCCCAAGAGAACAGACCACAGTTCTTGCAGTTAGCCCACGAGATTCCTTTGGCTGGTCACTTGAGTTTCAAGAAGACTAAGAAAAGGCTCTCTCTCTACTTCTATTGACCGAAGATGGGGACCGAAGTAGAAAAACACTGCAGGAGCTGCCACACCTGCCAGATCTCTGGTAAGGTTGGCTCCAAGAATGTGGCACCTTTAGTGCCCCTCCCAGTTGTGGGAGTCCCATTTGAGAGAGTAGGCATTGACATTGTTGGTCCCTTTGATCCTCCAACCTCCTCAGGCAACAGGTTTATACTTGTTGTAGTAGACCATGCTACTAGGTATCCTGAGGCAATTCCTATGAGGACTGTTACCGCTCCGGCTGTGGCTAAGGCCCTCCTTGGTATTTTTACCAGGGTCGGGTTTCCTAAGGAAGTAATCTCTGACAGGGGGTCAAACTTTATGTCCAACTACATGAAAGCCATGTGGAATACCTGTGGAGTTACTTACAAGTTCTCAACAGCTTACCACACACAAACCAATGGGTTGGTAGAACGGTTCAACCGAACCATGAAGAGCATGATAGGTGCTTTAGAGGAACCCCTTAAGCGTAAGTGGGACCTTCTACTGCCATGCCTTCTCTTTGCTTATAGAGAAGTCCCTCAGGAGGGCGTAGGTTACTCGCCCTTCAAACTACTCTATGGTCATCCCGTCAGAGGTCCATTGGCCCTGATTAAGGAGGGGTTGGAGAGTGCTCCTTCCCCCAAGCCAGTCAGAGTGAGTGACTACGTGATAGGTCTCCGGAGGAGAATGTCACACATGATGACGGAAGCAAGCGATAACTTGAAAGCTGGACAAGCATTGGTCAAGCACTGGCACGATCAAAAGGCTAACATGGTTGAGTTCGCTCAAGACCAGCTCGTTCTCCTTATGATCCCAACAAGGCAGAGGGCCTTGCAAATAAGTGGATGGGACCCTTCCGAGTCGTGGGTAAACTCGGAGAGGTTAACTATCTGGTGGACTTGGGCAATCCCAAGGAGGCTCCGACAGTCTTTCACACCAACCGACTTAAAGAGTATGTCTCGCGACCTGATGTAGGAGCGTTGCTTCTAGCGTCATCCGAGGAAGAAGAAGAGAGTGAAGCTCTTCCGGATCTCCTCAGAGGCTTACCTTTAGATGAAAAAGATGACGGAGTAAATCTCTCCTCCAATCTGACACCCGAGCAACAAGAAGAGCGCAAATCTATGTTGAATCAGTTTGCCTCTCTGTTCTCGCTTTCACCAGGCTTGACCCCTTGGGGCCAGCACGACATACTCACTGGTGACTGTCTGCCAGTCAAAAACAGAGGATACCGCATGTCAGAAAAAGTACAAACCCACATCAAAGCTGAGGTCAGCAAGATGCTTGATCTCGGGGTAATGGAGCCCTCGACTAATCCATGGTCTAGCCCAGTTGTGTTAGTACCAAAGGCCGGATCTAAAGAACTTAGATTCTGTGTGGATTATAGAGCTCTTAATGCAGTCACCAAGACTGATGCCCACCCTTTGCCAAGAACCCTTTCGCCGCCAAGTTCCTCAGCACATTTGATTTGACGTCAGGCTAATGGCAAATAGCCCTGACAGACCATGCCAAGGAGAAAACTGCATTTTCTACCCCCGTTGGCTTATACCAGTTTAAGGTAATGCCTTTCGGATTGAAGAATGCACCTCCTACGTTTACACGGATGGTAAACCAGGTTCTGAATGGGATGGAGGACTTCTGCATGGCATACTTGGATGACATTGCAGTGTTCAGCAATTCCTGGGAAGAACATGTAACCCACCTGAGAGATGTTTTGCAGGCTCTTGGACGAGCCAATCTGACCATAAAGGCGTGCAAATGCCAAATTGGACAGAGTAAGGTAGTCTATCTTGGGCATGAGGTAGGCGGTGGAGAAATAAGGCCTTTGCTCAGTAAAATTGAAGCTGTGCAAAATTGGACAACACCGGCTACTCAAACCCTGGTGAGAGCCTTCCTAGGCCTCACTGGGTATTACAGGAATTTCATAGAGAACTATGGGACCATAGCTTCTCCACTGAATGTCATCTCCTCGCCCAAATTTCCTAAAAAGGTTAGATGGAACGAGGAGTGCAAACAGGCTTTTGAAAACCTGAAAAAGGCTCTTTGCCAAGCCCCAGTACTCAGAGCTCCTGATTACCGCCAACACTTCATTGTGCAGACAGATGCTTCAAATGTAGGAATAGGTGCCTTACTCAGTCAACTGGATGGGAAAGGTAGGGAGCACACCGTTTGCTTCATCAGCCGCAAGCTGAAGGATCCTGAAACAAGGTGGGCAACAATCGAAAGAGAGTGCTTTGCTATCGTGTGGGCTCTGAAGAAGTTTAGGCCACACTTGTATGGTTCTACTTTGGTCATTCAGACTGACCACCAACCCTTGAGATGGTTAATGCAAATGAAAGGGGAAAACCCAAAACTATTGAGATGGTCGATCTGCCTGCAAGGGTTTGATTTCACCATTGAGCACAGGTCAGGATGTCACCACCAAAATGCTGATGGTCTCTCTAGGATGTATGTCATCGACTAGAGGTATGAGATTCATCCAGGAGTGCATTAAATCCTCCTGTCCCTTAGTCTGGGGGGGGCGAGGGTTAGGGAGAATTCTCTGTTTAGGCTGAATTTCCTAACCTAGTGAGTCCCCCAGCAGCTTTGCTGGATTTCGGGAGTTTGTTTTTTTCCATCCTGCCAAGAGTGAGACTCTTTTCCTCCCACTTTTGGACATGTATGTGTGTAATTCCTTTGAATGTCAATGTGTTCTATGGGCTATGGGGTATTTTACTCCATAGGGTCTCATATGTTTTTCTATGTGTGTTACACCGCACCCTATGTGCCGTAGCACTGGGGCGTCCTAGCGGACCTCCACCATAGACTCCATACCCGGGGACTGACTACTGTCTCCCCGGGCATGTAAAGTCACCATTGGCTTTACTAGATCTAAATTTACTAAAAGAACTAGTACAAACCATCTTATTGTGGACGTACTAGTAGGGGTAATTCGATTACTCCTGGATCTGTTACTCGAGGGGGCACTGTCCCGTCCCCCCTCATCGAGTTTTGGCTGTTGGCAGTGGAAACTACTTGTTATGTTCGACTCCGAACCTAACCCTATGGGATTCGTCCCATTGTTGGAGATTGATACTTTTCCTCATTAATCTCTAACGTACCACCGGTCTACTTATCGTAAATAAGTTTATCGGATGGTATTTTCTGCCAGAACTCGGTTTTTAAAATGGCGTCTGTGTTTGTCTCTGTGACTCCTAAACCAAAGGTTGAGCCCTTTGTTCCACTTTTGGCGGGCTCTCTACAGAGACCCTCCAAAGTGGTGCCATTCTGTCTGGGTTACCACAGGGGTGTGGGAGGGGGTTTAGGCACCCTGGACCGAGTTGCCTTGCCAACTCCGGTCGCACTCTGGAGTGATTGGCCCAAGTGGTAAGCCTTCCCGCTCACCACTTAGCTTGTGTTGATTGACAGCTAGGCTGAATGAATGGGGGTTTTCTGCAGAAAAGCAGGGCTTTTGGGACTGGATCTTCAGAAGTCGCCACAGGACCTAAGAATCCAACGAGGGTAACGCTGAGCCGACCTGCAACGACGACACCTCCGGTGGAGCCCTGCTGAGCCGACTCACCACTTCCCGACGACAGAGGAGATCTCCCTGCCGGAGAGTCTTTTCCTCTGACTGGTGGGAACAACCAGTCCCCTTTGCTTTTTATTCGCCTCAGGACGCAGTGGTCGAATTGCCCGTGCAGCGCACCTCGGCAACCGGATAGTCACTACCCCTGTACCGCGACCAAAAGGTGGTGCCTTGTGACGGAGCACTCCGCGGCTGGTCTCTTCCCTGGTGGTGCACCGGACTTCACTTTTCTTCGACGACGAGAACATCTCTACTCTTGGAAAAGACCTGACGTGCACCCACCACCAGGAACAACTGCCCCGGCCGGAGCTGCCCTCCACAACAAGGTACCGTGTCCGCCTGGCTTCCCTTTCGATCGGTTCGAGTGAGGTGTCTTAATCCTCTCCTTTCCGTTGGGTCGCCTCCAAGCTTTTCTCATTTATTGTTCTGAACTGGTTCAATCTGCCGATAACAATTTGCTACAAAGACTTGAATGCATCTCCACTAGAGGCTTTTTGGGACATATCGCCTTGCCTCTCTCCGAGTGGGCCTGGCCTCTGAACCTTATGATCTATTGTGGTGCTTGCCTTCTTACCATACATTTTACCCGTGAAGTATTGAAATGTGTTGATTTCGTAACCTGCCTATCTTTTTCTCTCCCGTCCTAACTAATATTAGGGTGCCATCTAGGTTGAGGTATACACCTCTGTCTGTAAATAAGTGGTGCCGGTAGAACCTAGACTTGTCGAAATATTGCTAGGGGGATTGATCGTTTCTTCTTCGTAGAGTAATTGTGTTTGATTTGTTTGCCGTGAAAGTGCCATAGTGTTTTTCATAGATGTTTAGTTATAAATAAATACCTTAATATCTTTACACTAAGCCTCGTTGCGTGTTTGCTTGTCTTGCTGGGAAGACTCGCCCTATTTTGTATACTCCACATACTGCTCAACTCTTCTTGAGGGAAGTCTGACTGCTCAGCCACAGCTACCATGTGAATCTGTGTGGTACAGACTGCTACCAAGTGGGTTCACCGCCAAACACCTGTAGTCCTAAATCTTTTGCAGTGGTCCCAGGGGGAACTGCACAGGTTTCCGCCTAACAGGGACATTACAATAGCTAGTGCTTGCACTTTTTTTAAGGATTGATTAATGTGGCAAATCAAATGTATTTTGCCTTAAAATACCCGGTGTAGATATTTGCTGAACTCCTTTCTGCTTAAGGACAACCATGTGATCACTTTGCTAACAAATATACATCACAAATAATATAAACATTATGCATTTCATTCATATTGGAAATTCCATGGGGCCCCATTCAGTTCCGGAAGGGGCTCAGTTCATAGCATAGTCTTCTCGGATTGAGTTGGGGAAGGGACTAGGGCATCAATGCACCATTTGCTGCAGGGATTTATCTCCCAGAATCCTATTCCCCAAGGGAACAGCATTTGCTCCTGAGAGCACCGGCTATTGTGACATGTTTTCATGGGGGGGTAATAGTCTTATGCAGGGAGTGGGCACTGAGTTCTATTGCGCTGTTCGCTGGAGGATGGCATGTCCTGCCTAAACTCAATATGCCTCTGACCACACTTGACTCCCTAAAAGTCACTTCTGACAGAATCAAAGCCATTTCCCCTCTGTTGACAGATTCTGGTTCAACTCTCGACTTGCTCCCTGGTTAGAGATAAACAGTCCCTTACTGATTGAATCCAATGGGTACACTGGTTTAGAAGTGTTTCACTGGGTTTGTGAAGGTTTGGGGCCAATTTGGCGAATTTATGTAAATATATTTACCTCCCTGCATAGGCCACTCATGCGTTCCATGTTTTGGTGGTGGAAGTAGATGGAACATGAACGCTCCTGCTTACTACCTTTTTCGCTATAGTTTTTGCCATGAGCACACTGGCTGCCTTATGACTGGGCGTCTCCAAGGGTGGGAGAGGGGCAAGATATTGTGGATTTAGGATGAAATCGTGGCCACTTGATGTTGTTGGGGACAGTGTTCCTTTAGTACCCAGGTCGCTTGTAATTTTAGTACTTGCTCTGTTTCCGCTAGCGTGCCCCTTTCCACTCTGTGAAGCTCTACTATTGATTTGAGTAGTTTCAGAAAAGGTGGGTACAGCTATCGCCAGTGTATTTAGAGCCCTTTCTCCCCCTCTAGATTTGTTGGTGGCCCCATCTTGTCTAATCCCTTCCCAAGTACTTCAAACACGGATTAAAATATGTTTTTTTTAATGTCAACAGTTCCGATAAGACAATATCACATTTTCATTCTTTGGTCGATGGTCCCCCCTCGCCAGTCTAATCTGGGAAATACTTTGCAGCTGGGTCTGTCTATATTAGTGGATGGGGTGGACTGTTACCCATCTGGAACTCACCAACAGGCCGATTCATGGAATTAATGTGCGCCGAAAAAACGGCGCACGCGTGCGAAAACGTGCGATTCGCAGAGAAATAGCGAAAATCGCAGTGCAAGTGCGATTATCGCACAGAAAACATCGCACATCTATTCATGGAAGTCCGTGCACGCGCAAAATGTGGGATGTGCGCTGAAAAAGTGCGCGGCGCACGCTGGCGCACGCTGGCGCACAGGTCATCGAACGCCGTGCGATAAGGCCACAGCGAATTCGCACATAGTGCGGCGCACATAACAAAAGTAGGTGTAACACATGGCGTTACACGCAGAATGGGGAACAACTCGTGAAAATGTGGGCGTCACGGGGGAAGTACAGGAGGCAAGTGCGCAGAACGCCCACAGCTCGCCTACAACACGTATTCATGGAATCGAATAGGGAAAAACAGCGCACGGCCAAAGACGCGCACAGGCCCATGCATGTCCGCCACACGAAAGCAGGCGGTAGCGTCCCTGCACAGGAAAAAAATGTGCGCCAAAGTTCTACATGCGCGAGAAGTTCCACACGCGATCGGGCCTGGGGGAGCGTGTGCGTGTATTTCAGAGGTGCGCGAAAAGTTTCACATGCGATCGGGCCTGGGGGAGCGTGTGCGTGTATTTCAGAGGTGCGCGAGAAGTTTCACACGCGATTGGGCCTGGGGGAGCGTGTGTGTGTATTTCAGAGGTGCGTGAGAAGTTTCACACGCGATCGGGCCTGGGGGAGCGTGTGCGTGTATTTCAGAAGTGCGCGAGATGTTTCACACGCAATCGGGCCTGGGGGAGCGTGTGCGTTTATTTCAGAGGTGCGCGAGAAGTTCCACACGCGATCGGGCCTGGGGGAGCGTGTGCGTGTATTTCAGAGGTGTGCGAGAAGTTTCACACGCGATCGGGCCTGTGGGAGCGTGTGCGTGTATTTCAGAGGTGCGCGAGAAGTTCCACACGCGATCGGGACTGGGGGAGCGTGTGCGTGTATTTCAGAGGTGCGCGAGAAGTTTCACATGCGATCGGGCCTGGGGTAGCGTGTGCGTGTATTTCAGAGGTGCGCGAGAAGTTTCACGCGCGATTGGCCTGGGCGCGTGTATTTCAGGGGTGCGCGAGAAGTTTCACGCGCGATTGGCCTGGGCGCGTGTATTTCAGAGGTGCGCGAGAAGTTTCACACGCGATTGGCCTGGGCGCGTGTATTTCAGGGGTGCGCGAGAGGTTTCACACACGATTGGCCTGGGCGCGTGTATTTCAGGGGTGCGCGAGAGGTTTCACACGCGATTGGCCTGGGCGCGTGTATTTCAGAGGTGCGCGAGAAGTTTCACACGCGATTGCCCTGGGCGCATGTATTTCAGGGGTGCGCGAGAAGTTTCATACGCGATTGGCCTGGGCGTGTGTATTTCAGGAGCTCGCGGGTGTTTTCACACTCGATCGGGCCTGGGGGTGTGGGGTACGTGTATTTCAGGGGCTCGCGGGTGTTTTTACACGCGATCGGGCCTGGGGGAACGGGGTATGTGTATTTCAGGGGCTCACGGGTGTTTTTACACGCGATCGGGCCTGGGGGAGCGGGGTACGTGTATTACAGGGGCCCGCGGGTGGTTTTACACGCGATCGGGCCTGGGGGAGCGGGGTACGTGTATTCCAGGGGCTCGCGGGTGGTTTTACACGCGATCGGGCCTGGGGGAGTGGGGTACGTGTATTTCAGGGGCTCGCGGGTGGTTTTACATGCGATTGGGCCTGGGGGAGCAGGGTACCACTCACCGTCTGCCTTGCGTGTAGAAGAACGCATAGCCAACACCCACCCGCTGTGAAGTAATAGCGTGTAAACCCCAACGCCTGCAAAACACACGCACCGCACCCCACGAAAAGCAATGCCCGTGCGCGATACGTCACAGACACGCATACGCGCTAAGGGCCTTTGGTCCAATGGAATCGCGTATGCGTGCTGACGCGCTTAGGCGCTAAGGGCCTTTCCTCGATTCACACGCTGACGTGCAGAATTTTCACGTGCCAAATCACTCCGTATCAAGCTGGGCACGCATAAGCACATGGAAGACCACGCTCCTGCCCAAAAGGCCGAATTACTGCCCCCCAGAACCCCGAGCAGCCTCCCACGAGCCATCTGCTGCTGCCTGCCTGCTGCCACTGTGCCCTGCCATTTGGTGCCTGCACATCAGCCATCCGCAGGGGTCCAGTTGCTGTGTCCACCCGTGCTGCAACAGAACACTCCCGACTGGGATACCATCACTCCACAGCCCAGCCCCAGGACCCAGTTGCCCATCCACGCCTGCCTCGGGGGTCGCCATGTCGGGGCAAACACCATCTGAGACCACTGGCGACCCCCAGCCAGAGGGGCAGAGAGCCACCAGCTTCAGTCAGAAGGAAGTTGGTGTCCTGGTGGAGCTTGTCCTGGGGCATTATGATGCCCTCTTCGGATCACCACGCGCCGACAAGGAAGGAGGGGACAGGATCTGGGACGACTTTGTGGTTGCCATAAACGCGGAGGGGGTGGCAACCCGCAACATCAAGCAAGTCAAGAAGCGCTGGGAGGACTTCAGGTCCAGGACCCTCATAAAGGCTCGGCGCCTTGTGGAGGGGGGCCAGGGCAGCATGAGTACCATCCAGCTGAGGGTCCTGGAACGCGTACGTCCAGCGCTCCATGCCCAGATCCTAGAGAGGCAGACCCGTCTGGAGTCGAGCGGTAAGTGGCCAAGCATTGCTGTGTGAGACAGGGCATGTTGCAGCGTGCTGGTTGTCTGATACTTGCCTGTACGTGTGACATAGGCCATGTACGCGTGTGTGTGTGCAGGGACATCATGGTCATGCATGTGAGACCAGTAATGTGTGAAGCACATGGTTGGTGTATGTGTTTAAATGTAACATGGGGAGCCCTATGTGGAATGGACACATGAGAGCATGCCAGTCTCTGTTCCTGGACATGGGTGTGGGTGAGGGATGGGTGCTGATGCCATGTACATGTATGGTGTCCATGTCTGTGTTTCTGACCTGCGTGTCTGTGACTTGTGGATGCCATGGATGCATGACACATGTCTGTTACAATGTTCAGATTCACTGATGCAGCCTAGTTATCCTTGCATCCACTGTGTCTGGGGTGTACGAGTCCAGATGGATGAAAGTACGTTGAAGTGTGTGCATGTGATAGGCATGACCCATGATGCATGTGAGTCCAAAAACAACATTGTATGCTTCAAGAGTCCCTTGGAGATGTTTGCTTATGTCCATAGCATGTGCCATGCCTGTTACTGCATGTGTTTTGCCTGCACTGACCCATGTGTTGTGGAGGGACATGACGGAAGTGATCTTTGACAGTGCCACTCATCTGCTATTGCTTCCTGTCTAGGGGACCATTGTACAATACCCTGATGCTTGTGTTCTATGTCTCCCTCTACACAGTGCAAAGTGAAGAAGAGGGCGGAGACGGCGCTGTGGAGGTAAGCGGCGGGGATGCCCCCACGGCTGCAGCGGAAGGGGTGGGTGAGCCCCCACAGGGGCTTGCAATGGCGGAAGACGATGTGGAGCCATCCAGGTTGGTGGTTTCCACTGAGGAGGAGGAGACCGCTACTGAGCCGCACATGGGGCCTGGTGGGGGCATCCCTGCTGGTGCAAGTGGTGCAGTCCAGGGGCAGGGGCAGGAGGCAGCACAGGTCGCCGTGGAGGTGCCTGTGCATGTCACTGTCCCTGACACTGTGACTGCACCACCATGCACCAGCAGGGATGCCCCATCCCAGGCCCGTCCGCAGGTAGGGGGGATGTCCATGTCATCTGACTCCCCTCCACCTGTGGACGAGGGGACCCCTGGCCATATGGAGAAGGTCCTGATTGGTGTCGCGTTGCGCACGGCTTTCCTGATGAGGTGCGTGCTTCCCGGGGGGGAGCACGCACGTCATCATGAAGAGCACCGTGCCAACGTGGCCCAGTTAGGAGCGGTCATGGTCGGGGGTCTCGTACATGTGTCGGGCACTCTGGCGACCCTCTCTGTGGAGGCTATGCGCCAGTCATACTCCATGCCCTCTTCCGGCCCAGATGCCACCAGGGCCCCCTGTGGACCTGCCCCGACCATTGCAGCCACCTCGGTGGGGATCCCATCCCTGTAACAGTCGGGAGTCAGAGGTCCAACAGGGGTGGACACACCAGCAACTGGACCCCAGCAGATGGAGGATGTGACGGCATCATCGGGCAGGGCACGTGCACGACGGCGTCGGTGGTTTCCATCAGCCTGGATGCCGTCGTGCTGGCACAGGCAGTTGCGTCGGAGGCAGCGGCAGGCTCGACGTGGGAGGCATCATGGCTCGGGGCCATCAACATCAGGGGTGCAGGCATCGGCCGGAGGGCAGGAGAACCCTGGAATGGGAGTGGCTTCTGTGTGGGAGCGGTAGGGCCAGCAGATAGGTGCGGAGTGGCAGCGGGCAGAGGAGAAACGGCTCACAATGGTCAGGGTGGAGAACTCCATGCGGAGGGCGCTGAGGCGGGCTGAGTGCCTCGAGGGTCTTCGCAGGGAGTTGGAGCTGGACACTGCATTATCCCTGCGGGACCTCGGGGCCAGGGAACATGCCGGCCTCCAAGCCATTGAACAGGAGTTCGATGATGCCCTGACCCATGACAACAACCAGTGAGCCGTCGGACTAGCCCGCTGCCCTTGTAAATAGTTATGTAGTTAGTGTTAGGTTTCCTTTGCTTTTTTATTTATTTTGGACCTTTTGGACAATGGGCCACATTTTTGTATATAGTTTTATTTTATTAGGTAGTATTTTTATGTAGGTATCATTTCTTCAGTTGGGATCATGGACCCTGGTTTGTTTATCTGTATATAGTTGACTTTTGGATTTTTTTATTTATTTTGGGATTTACCCATGGAGCAATGGTTCTCGGTTTTGTTTCTACCTTGGATTTACTTTCTTGAACTGTGACTTTGGACACCTTTCCTTTGGATTATTATTTGTCATGTTTCATTATTTTACGAACATGCTGCTTTTGGTTTTTGATTCCCATTGTCATTTGTTTATTTTTATTTCCATTTATGCTGTTTTTAATACATTTTTTTCATCAAACTTCAATGTGTAGTATCATCTCATTGGTATCATGCATATCATGATATGGGTTTTGAGATTCACTGACACCCATTGGGTGTATTTGAGGGCCATGTGTTCATTTCCAAACTTGCTATTGGGGTTCTATCATGTCATTGCCATTTCTAAGTGGGTGGATGCAATACTCGAGTGGGTGTTTTGCATTTGGAGGCTGACCATAAGGGCCAGGGATCTAGATTGTGATGACATGTTGGCTGGGGGACATGTGTGGGGGCCTGCTGGCAGGTGCCCCGCAATGCTGGGGGGTGGGGGTGCAGGGGGACATGAGTGGGACATGAGTGGAGGCCTGCTGGCAGGTGCCCCGCAATGCTGGGGGGTGGGGGTGCAGGGGGACATGAGGGGACATGAGTGGGGGCCTGCTGGCAGGTGCCCCGCAATGCTGGGGGGTGGGGGTGCAGGGGGACATGAGTGGGACATGAGTGGGGGCCTGCTGGCAGGTGCCCCGCAATGCTGGGGGTGGGGGTGCAAGGGGACATGAGTTGGTGATCAGTGGTGCAAGGAGACATGTGCCTTTGCTGCAGGGCATGCCCATGTTGGGTGGGCTGCCTGCGGGACATGACCAGGGATGCAGGGTAGTCCCCTGTGGTGTGGGCTGCCTGCAGGGGCCGTGGAGGGTGTACAGGGGACACCTGGGAGGACCCACACTGCCAAATCACTTGTGGGACTCCCCGGCACCCCTGAAATACACGTACCCTGCTGAAATTGCGTGTGAAAATTCTCGCGCACCCCTGAAATACACGTACCCTGCTGAAATTGCGTGTGAAAATTCTTGCGCACCCCTGAAATACACATACCCTGCTGAAATCGCGTGTGAAAATTCTCGCGCACCCCTGAAATACACGTACCCTGCTGAAATCGCGTGTGAAAATTCTTGCGCACCCCTGAAATACACGCGCCCAGGCCAATCGCATGTGGAACTTCTCGCGCACCCCTGAAATACACGGACACGCTCCCCCAGGCCCGATCATGTGAGGAACTTCTCGCGCACCACTGGAATACACGCGCCCAGGCCAATCGCATGTGGAACTTCTCGCGCACCCCTGAAATACACGCACATGCTCCCCCAGGCCCGATCGCGTGTGGAACTTCTCGCGCACCCCTGAAATACACGCGCCCAGGCCAATCGTGTGTGGAACTTCTGGCGCACCTCTGAAATACACGCGCCCAGGCCAATCGCGTGTGGAACTTCTCGCGCACCTCTGAAATACACGCGCCCAGGCCAATCGCGTGTGGAACTTCTTGCGCACCTCTGAAATACACGCGCCCAGGCCAATCACGTGTGGCACTTCTCGCGCACCCCTGAAATACACGCACACGCTCCCCCAGGCCCGATCGCGTGTGCGACTTCTCGCGCACCTCTGGAATACACGCGCCCAGGCCAATCGCGTGTGGAACTTCTCGCGCACCCCTGAAATACACGCACACGCTCCCCCAGGCCCGATCGCGTGTGGAACTTCTCGCGCACCTCTGGAATACACGCGCCCAGGCCAATCGCGTGTGGAACTTCTCGCGCACCCCTGAAATACACGCACCCAGCCCGTTCGCGTGTGAAACTTCTCGCGCACCTCTGAAATACACGCACACGCTCCCCCAGGCCAGATCACGTGTGAGACTTCTCGCGCACGCGTGTTCCCGAAACCCGTAATACACGTTCCCCGCTTTGCGTTTGCTGTTTGCCAGTCCAGTAAACTGGTACAGGGTTGGCGCAGCCCTTTGCGATGGTTTTGCGATCTTGATGGCTTTTCCTTGCGCGAGGGCGTTCTTGGGGGCGTAACTGGCGCTGCTGCAGGGTCGCTGCGCCACTCTGCGCCACGTCTGCTTTTGGTGGCGAGAATCCATGAATACGCTGTGCTCGGAAATTGATTTTATCGCACGCGGCTGGCGCAGACATTCGCACGGGCACACTGTGCGCCAGCCGCGTGCGACACTTTTGTGAGGAATTCCATGAATCGGCCTGCTAATGCCCCTGCTGGTATTTCCTGCCTCCGCTCAATCATGTCACCCCTGTTTTCTCCACCCAGTGGTGAACCATCGTGCAGACCCTATTGGCAGAAGATATGCTTGGTAGGAAAAAAACACTCTTCACTGCTGGCCATCTTTGGAGGTGTTCTGCTCACTAGCTTTGGTGTAATTACGCCCCCCCCCGTTTGGTACACCAGTCTCGGGGGGTTATCTGAGGAATGGTGGCTAGACTTCAAAGTGTGGGGATAGCTAAGCCCATACTTAGAACCATGGAGATTAAAGGGAATGACAACGATATTGTGAACATTCATTACAACAAACCCAATTAGGTCCCCGTGTGGAAAACCCATTTTGACATCATCAACATACAAATAAAAGGCAACCAAGGGCAGTTTAAATCATTTAAATACAGAAACATCTGGCTAATGTTGCACTTCAGACAGCTCCGGTTGAAAGACTTAGAAAACAGTTTTACAATGGCCCTAGTGAAGAACTATGGAAACCCCAGGGTCTATATGAACTATTACAGGAACCTAATTGGTTACAGTGATCAGCCGTATTTTAGCAAAAGTCCGTAATGTATGGAGCGGGTCTCGTATCTTTAGAAGTCTCTTCAGATGATCAATGCCATTCCTACCAGTGGCTGCGAATAAGCCAAAGCACACAGCAAAATGGCATACCATACCACTCTACCCTCTGCACTTGTACAATCTGAACACTCACAAGGCATAGTAGTTTCGTCTTCCCCCTCCCCATTGTCTCTTCTTTTGTTGTATTTATTTATTTAACATTGTTGAAATTACATTGTCTATCATCCCTTGTCCCCTCCCTGTTGCCCTGTGGGCACTTTGAAACAGTATTTGCTTCCTGTATAAGCACCTAACAAGTGAACAATAAATAAAAAATAAATACATTTTGTAAAAAAATAAACGTCATGAGAAGTGTGACAACAGTGGTTTGCAAGCGTCTCCCCAAACAGAAAAAGGAAGGTCAGAATGGATCAGGATTCATTTATAGACCGCAGAGGAGTGTTAAGAGGAAGAGGTCAGTGTCCCATTTGCGCGGCCCCTCCGAAACCCAACCAGAAAATCAGACTGAGGGCCTGACGTGGACAGCCAAGTAATAAGAAGTGGGTTACCCCTAAACCACAAGGGCGGTAATTAAGCAATATGCCCCTTGCTGCGGGGGCCTTACCGACTCAGGTAATGGCCCGGAGCCCATAGTTATAAAGAAGGCCCCGGGACATTACCTGAGTCGGTAATGCCCCATCGCGTGTGGCATATTGCTATTAGTACCCCTGCCCACAATATCTGCATGAACGGTGCACTAAAAGCAAAAAAAAAAGAAACGACCAAGAAAATGGCTGCCGGGAAAGGGAAAACAGAGTCCGTTTTCCAGTTCCATGGTGGCAATCGGGAGCGGACGCGCTTGGAACAGAAGTGTTCCCAGCGCGTCCGCTCCTGAAAAAACAGAGCAGAAGGTAAGTGGGGTTGGGGGGGCAGGAAAAGAAAAAAACTATTTAAAAAAAAGTAACTGCGTCCCCTGTGGGGGACGATTGAAGCCTCCAGCGGTGTGGATGCACAGAGTGGGAATTGCCCTGCTCCGAGTCGACACACTGCTGGAGGCTGCCATCCTCCCCCACTGGGGCTGAAGGAGCAAGAATGTAAGTGGGGTGGGGAATGCAGGGAGGAGGGAGGAGGGAGGAAAGGAAAAAAAAAAAGAAAAAAAAAACCTTACCCGAGTCCCTGGCGGGGGCGAAGGCACCCTCTCAGCTGTGGGGAGGCTCAGGGTGGGGATGGCCCCGCTTCGAGCCTCCTCATTGGCTGAGGGGCTGCCACGCCCCCTGCCAAGGACTAGGCGGTTGGAATCCCGTCTGAGAATCGAAGGATTCTCGGCCAGGTAACGATCCGGCGAGAGCCAATCAGAATGCGTGTTGCATTCTGCTTGACTCTCGCCAGGTATATCTTTTAAAGAACAATGGTCTGCTTGCACTGAACCTCCGGTAACTGTATGAAATCAGAGCTCAATCTCTTCACTGTGCCCCCTACGTGCATCAATAACAGTTTTTTCATGGAGGTCTCACCTCCGGCGGCTGTATCACTAGCACGTGTAGAATTCTTTGTATCGGGGTCGACAGACATGTATCTGCATTTGAATGATACGCTGTTGCATCTAACCTGTAAACTAACAAGGGCAGACAGAACCAACATTGCGGCTACTGCACATGTGGCCGTGATAGCCTATCCCCTAGCCAGCATGTGTAACCAGTTGGATGTGATGTTGGGTGACCCAATAAAAACAGAGAGTGTTAATATGTATGCCTACTGGGCCTATATAGAGAGCCTATTAAATTATGGTCACAATACCCTGGATAGGCATCTTACAGCAGGCCTCTTTTAGCACGACAATGCAGGGCATTTTGACAACACCGATCTGGACGGTGACAACAAGTGGTTCGCAAAGAGACCCCTTCATGCCAGGACCAGTGGAGTATTTGAGTTACTAGGTCATCTACACGTAGACCTTTTCTTCCAGGATAAACATTTGATCAACGGCTTCGATCAATCTTAAAGTGACACTGTCCAGAAACAGAGATGCTTTTTGCCTCATGAGCGGGGACGCCGAACAATACAAACCAGCCATTCTATCAGAGGGCTTATTCATTAAACGTGTGAGTGTCTCCCCGACCATTAGACTGCTGCATGTAGAGGTGTCGCAAATATCTAACGTAAAGTACCTGGTGCAGAGGGTTGCCCTTAATGTCTTCAGCATCCCTACCAGCAGCCAGGGTACCAGTCAAGACAACCTGTTCCTGGCGCAGCTCCCAAAAATATTCATGGTGGGGATTGTTGAAACAGTAGCTATCACCAGCTCGTATGATCGAAAAACCTTCGAGTTCAAACACTGTAATATGAACTTTCCCGCCAATGCATATGCGCATAACTTTGGAGTCCTGAACATAATCAGGGAATACATGGGCCTGGTGGTTGTCACGGGGGAAAGACATGCGTGATGCACTGGTTTCAATCACACGCAACAAGTACTGCGTCAGCTATACACTACTGGCCTTGAATCTAAGGCCTGCAAAAACAACAGCGGGTCATTTCAACCTCTTAAGGAGTGGGAACCTCTGCGCTGAGATAAAGTTTGAAAGAAATCTAACCACCATGGAATCTTTGTTAGTGTGAAGCGTTTTCGATAGCGTTCTCGAGATCAACATGCAAAGAAACATATTCTCTGATATTTAATGGATAATCTACAGATAAAAAGAATTTTGTGTAAGAATGGGCACACACAGATAGCATTTCAAGGTGTGTATGCCAGCGATACATTTCCTAAGCGCCTACCCTGGAATCGCCCTGTTAGCCTGGTGGTGAACACCGATTCGCAGGCTGAGGGCGGGACACACTGGATAGCCTTGTGGTTGAAAGGGGATGTGCTAACAGTGATTGAATGTTTGGCACACTTCCCGAAACACCTCATATACACCAGAGTTTTAATGGATTTTATGAAATGAAAAGCATTGCAAACTGTGCCGGTCCAAGACTCTAAAGCCATTACATGTGGTCAACATTGTATATTCTTGATCAGCCAAATGTCGGAATGGAGATCGCTGTTGGCTGTTTTGAAAATATATTCGAACAATCACAAGTAAAATGACCAAATGGTGACCAGTATCGTTAGCAAGATTTTACCAAAATTTTTATAATGTGCCAAAAATGAAAACGCGTATTGTATGTCTAGAGTTACATATATCAGTTACATATATATATTAATAAAATAACTTTCTTTTCAAAAGAAACAAGCATCATGCCTTTTTATTACACATAACAAATAGGATATTGTAATAAAGAACCAAGCCATTTTATGAACTGAAATCCTTTTTATTAATAAAAAAGTCATATTTAATACCAAAAGGAAGAAGGGGTATAGGTATAGGGGTATAGGTATAGGTGTCCAAACAATTCAGTACATAAAGTAAAAAAGTTATAAGTGCAAAATCATGGCAATACAGAAAGCAAACATATACAAAGACATACACAAAGACAATGGGCTGTGCCCATTAATCAGACTCCCAGCTTGGATATCCGGATATTTTGTCCAGCGACCGCTTGCATGAACTCATTCCATCTGATGGAGGCATTTATCATCGAAGTGGGTTATCGACTCTTAATACCCTGTACTTGATCATGCAGGTTCGAGCACCTGGCAACCCTACCTCCAAACAGTCCACACTGCCACACCCTTTTCAAGTTCCATTTAATGTTGCAATAGTTCTGCATTAGGTTTATAACATTGGCTAAGTATATTCACCACGTCCGCCATAACACGGTCTACACTAGACCCATCATTCTTCGGGCAGCATGTATAAGGTTAGATTGTTCTTTTCTGCATTGCTGTGCTTGGTGTGATTTAAGTATTTATGCAGAATATCTGCATATAAGGCCGCTTTAACATGTGCCGCTAAGTCAGGTCTGTTTAAAACATCCTTCATTTCAGTGTCGAGACGCATGGTTGCAACTTCCGTATATCGCAGTCCGCTGGTAGTGTGGGGGTAACCAGACTTCCTAACTGGTGTTTGTCCACCAAATACATTTTATGCGTGTGCTCCATCACTGACCCCCATTCAATCTGGTGATTAGCGGAATGGCTATGCCTATGAGACATTCTATGAATTCACCGGCCTGCTAGACCACTTTTCTTTTAGCCCCTTAGTAATATCCACTTATTTCCCTTTTTCTTGATGAAGTTCTTTTTATTTTCCAGCGCACTTAATGCTGTGTTATGGGGACTTGTCCTTTTAAAGTGTTCTGCGCAATCTCTGAAATAGCGGCCACCAGATCATCAGTGGCCATGGCTAGATTGGCCTTGATTTGTTGTAGGATGGCATATACAAGCTTTTTGAGCAGTGTGATGTTCTCAGTATGCGTGTCGACATGCTGAAAGCAAGAATGGCTACTGAGTCAGTATCGCGGTTAAGGGTGTTTTTTAGATGTCTTTTTAGGAGTGTATACAGCGGGTAACCCCAGAGCAATATGTCAGTGCGCAATCTATAATCCACCAGATTTGTTGTTTTTAAATCAACCAGCAGATATCCATAGGGCTTACTGGTCACGTCATCAACAGCCTCCATAAAAAATACGTTTTGGATGGATACATCTGTCGAGCTATCACTGCTAGTTGTTGCTTATCCTGGGAGATTTTAAGTAACAGTATATAACTAGAGTTTAGCATTATACGTCTGTCGCTCTTGCCCTTTTTGAACATGTCATGCACTATATAACATATGGTTATATTGCAGCGATGGGAATATTGAGTAAATGCTTTTTCTAGTTTGACGCTCTGGCCAACCTCCATCATCCAATTGCCCACATTCACCATGCTCGGCAGCCAATGATCGTCGTTAAGACTGTCAGGTATACCTTCTACAAATTGGGGGGACTTAAACTGTTGTTGCAAGGTTGCATAAAGAGGTTGACAGCAAATATACAACCAGTTAATATTCATGGGAATTTGGCTAATCGCGGTGTGGGCATTTTCGAGACGTTTTCGGACAAAGTAACTCTTATCGCAACTGGAAGGCCCTGCCAGCACACACACAAACGGATGTTGTGTCCTGCTATCCATAACGCAAAATATCTATGCGGTAATGCACCATCTACAGATCTCTCTGGGAGGACTTCCTGACAGGGAGTTTAACTCACAGTGGGGTCAACCTTACAGCCTTCTGGGCTGATGATGCAAAAGCTGTTGTGCCTTTGGTTCTTTATTCTGTGTTTAAGCGCTACATGTAAACAGACAATCAAAATGTATTATTTATTTATTTATGTATTATTTATTAGCATTTATAAAGCACACAGCAGCCCTTAGGCATCGTGGTGCTGTTACAGAGGGACTTGCTGGTTACAGGAAACATCATAAGCTAAGTGGTTACATGGAACATAACATGCTTAGTGGTTACAAGGGCAACAGGGAAA